>NC_056498.1:32418540-32423664 GCF_014905685.2 Nematolebias whitei | reverse complement strand
AATTAAGAGGTATGCAGAAAAAAACAAAAAAGAGGCTTTTTAAGGGTTCACAGGACAAAAGAGTGCAGCAGGGAAGCGGGTGGGGGGGTGGGGGAGACAGGGAGACACGTCTGGTTCCTCCGGAGGACAGAGAGAGAGAAAAACAAAAGTAATTAGAACGCTGTTTATGACAGTACAAATCTCTTTTGAAATTGACCCTGTTCTGAATAGCTATTAGTCCATATCCCTTGAGCGAGCTTCTGTCATAGTCTTCAGATTGATGATGATTTGATTGATTTCTACTACATGTAAGTTATTGATTACTGATTCTGACTCCACAGAACATCACTTCCAAGAAACAAGGTCTATTTCTTTAACACTTTTGGTGTCTGGGTCTTTTTGAGGTACATGCAAGCTTGCTGGTGTCACGACAAGATCAAAAGTCCCGTTATGTAATATGATTATTACAATATAAAGTCTGTACAAGAGTATTTTCTATCCCATTGTTTTCCTTGAGTCTGAGCTTGTAGGACAGCTTTGTCTTTTATTCACCACTTTTAGCCACCTCAAAAGAAGACTGCATCTGAATGCTACATGACTATTGCTCAAAAATAATTACCGTCAGTGACCACGGCTGAGCTGACTTGCCCGCTGCCTTTTAATGTGAGCGCGCAGTATGTTCATGACTGAATCGAAATGAATTTGCCCTCCTGCTGTCAAATTGGTCATGATGGCTTCAGGTGTATTGTGAAAATTATCTTGTTTGTGTAGGCAATTTACTCAAGAGTGCATGAGTGGGAGTGAATTAAAGAAGGGTCCAATCAATATTATGAGGTAGAAAAACAAAACCAAACAAAACAAAACAAAAAAAAAAGATAACCCTATGTGCAGTGCAGATTCCTGAGAAAGTAGATGTCGGAAGATACATTTACATAACCTGGATGGAAAATGGATACAGCACTGGGGTGGAGGGAGGGGGCGAAGGGGAGAGGAGCGGGAAGATTAAGTAATTATCCTTTCAAGCCTAATTTGAGGTGCTGTTTGAAATTAACCTATGCAAATGAAGTGGCTAACTCACAATGAGGACTGCGGTGACTCAGGCAGTACACGACTGGTGCGCACATCTTATCAGAAGACTGTCAAATGCTAAAGTGCGGGAAAAAAATTCAATGCGGCTCATTGGAAACAATTTTCTAAACCTCTTGTGGAGGTCAGAGTGCGCTTTAGTGCGTTGTTCTGTCCATACGCTGCAGGTACTGTAGAGTTTGAGACAGAATGGTGTTCTTGCAACAGCATGAAGCAAAAGCAAGTCAAAGGCTGTTTATAGTTCCATTTCTCATTCCTAAATCATATTTGCATGGAACTACTTTTAAGTGGGACAGGTAGACCATAGATAAGTTTAAGCATGCGCAAAATATATGTATGGAGCAAGGTCATGGCTGTTTTGTCATCATGGTGGCGGTGTTTCAGGGTCACAGATGGAGTGAAGTGATGGGAATGTCAGTGTATTCATAATGAGGGGCTTGGGCTGGGCTTGACCAGCCAAGCTTTATGCCAAGGCTACAGCTAGGAGCATGGCAAGGCCATAAAAATAGGATAGTACAGACATGGTGCCATCATTATATAACAAGACACAAGACCAGTAGCCAGAAGCTGAAGCCATAAAGGATGCACACAATAGTAGGTGATTTTTAAGTCCCGCCCCTCCATGTAAATGTACCTGACAACAAATAAAAATACTTTCCAGATCATTATTTCAGGTACTTATTTATTTATTTAACCTTTAGTTAAGCAGGCAAATCCCACTGAAATCACAGATCTCTGCATTTTGATTGTTGAGCACCCCCCGTGTCAGGAACTGTGTTGTTTGTTTAGTTTTATTTCTTGTGTTTTCATTACTTTCATTTTCATCCTTTTTTTTTCACAGCTGCAGAAAGGAAAGCTCTGCAGAGAAGACCGTTGGAATCAGTCTCCCCACCATCACAGACATCTACACCTCCAGATGCAGGAAGAGAGCCACCTGCATCATGAAGGACCACACTCATCCTGCACACACACTTTTTGCCCCGCTCCCCTCAGGCAGAAGGTTGTGGCGCATTAAGTGTAGAACCACTAGACTGAAGAACAGCTTCTACCCTGATGCTGTTACTCATGAATCCCTATCGAGGATAACCACTGTAATGCCACTTTAATTGGAAATGTGGCTTATCTGTGCTGCTGATTATTCATGCTGCTGATCTCATGCTGCTGATTTCATGCTGCTCAGCACAGACTCATGTTCGGGCTGCTGTTGCCATGCCGTACTGTTTTAAATTATTAGTGTTTAGTGTATATCTTAGGTCTTTTAGCGTACCGTTTGGCGTTCGATTAGCGTACATCTTAGATCCTTACATACTGGCTTTTTTAACACTTTATATTTTTGCTATTTTTGAGTGTAACTGGGATCCCGAGTACGTAATTTTGTTCCACCTCATGTACCACATGTGACGCGAATGACAAACTTGACTTGAACTTGATTTTATCAACTCTTGTGCCATTAACTGTCTCCAGTCTCTGCTCCCCGTCAGTTACACGTTCCCTATTTCATTTAGTCACAGCTGCATCCACATGTCCCATCAGCCCAGTCCACACAATCCTTCTTTTTCACTTTGCTCACCAGTCAGTTATCATCGGCTTATTGCCACATTCAGGCCTCGCTTTATTCCTTGTGCTCCTCCGTGATTTTCTCCTTGAGTTCTTTGTAAGTTTTGTGCGTTGTCCATATCCTTTTGTTCAAATAAAGTTTTGGTTATTTTATTTTTCTGAGCTCCTCGTGCCAGTCTGCATTCTTTGGTCCCATCTACATAAAACGGTGAGATCTTGGCTTCAGTTTTAGACAGTAAAAAAATAAGAGAGTTGCATCATTCATCTTTAGTTGTGCTGAGGCGTGTCACCCAGTTGTGTCACGCTAGCACGACATGATCTTTTAGCACATGGCTGCATCCTGACGAAGTCTGACAGAGTGCCAGGTTGAGTGTATGGAGTGTAGTGGGAATGCGGCAGAGCATCTTAGGGACACAGAAAATAATGTGGAATAACAGTACTAACCATATCTTACCTGGTGTAGATAGCTAATAACGTAATGGCTAGTCAGAGCAGGACCAAACTAAAACTGCATCGCTGTCGTCTTAAATTATTTTATTTTATAAGCTTTGTCTCCTTTAAGATAATTATACACAACTTTATTTGCAAGCAGGCGCAGCCTGGGGGCACTTCCTGCTGGAAGGTTTATTTCTTCTTCTACTATAACTGTAAAATGAAACAACAATACAAAGGTTTGTAAAAATGGAGTTGTTTCAGGAAGGCAGCTGTACACTTTGGTCTCGTCCGGCTCCAACCAGCCGTTTGCTCGTCATTCGGGTTAAAGTTGATTCATTTTCTCTAAACTGAAGGTTTTCTACATTATAGTAATTATTCATCGTCTTTCCACAGAACTCCACTTTGTAAGTTATGAACCATCCCAGACCATAACATGATATATACATTTAGTCATTTTAAGATTTTGGATTGCATTACATTGTTGTCCCCCATTACTAAACAAATAGAATAGGAAGTACCCTCCATCAGTGCATGTTGTGAGCATGACAACTTGAAAAATGAGTAAGATACCAACTTCTTATTTTCTTTTGATTTATTTTATTTTAGGCTTATTTTGGTGTGCAGCTACAACAAATGGTAAGAAAGTTTCCTTTCGGAAAATTGGTCGGCCATATCAAAATCCAAGATATCCATGGATATCCAAAATCCGTGGCAGCACGACGGCTCAGTGGTTAGCACTGTTGCCTCACAACAAGAAGGTCCTGGGTTCAATCCCCAGTTGGACCTGGGGTCTTTGTGTGTGGAGTTTGCATGTTCTTCTTGTGCATGCGTGGGTTTTCTCTGGGTACTCCAGTTTCCTCCCACAGACCAAAAACATGCATTGAATGCTTTTGGCAGGATAGCTCAGACTATGTTTACATGCGCAAAATTTTTTGACCGGATTGAAATGTTTTCAGATTAAATAATTCAAATGTATCGTTTACATGGGCACAATCTGTTCATGACGAGCGTTTACAAGCAGCGGGCTTAGTTCTGATCAGAAGTACTGACATGTGCAGAGTGGTAAACTCTCCATAAAAAAAAAACACAGAAGAAAAAGTTCTACTTCTGGGATGAACGTAAACAAACCTGAGCACCCAAAATGACCCGCGACAGGTTTTAATGACGGTGGAGACGTTACTGCACTCCATGACTGAGCTACAGGTAATACAGATCATTTTGAGCTCTTTCAAAGTTTCTAGTAGAAATGTTGTTGCTCACCGACCAGTTTTACTTCCCCAACATGCTAAAATTATTAGCATTAGCTAGGCGGAAATGACAAAGTCGCACATGCGCAGTCAGGTCAGTTTTTCACTCGGGTTATGAATCGGCGTAAACCACCCGTTTTGTTCTGATCACAAATTATTTCGGATCACGTTGAATACACAAAAATCAATACGAACAGGGTGTTTACATGACGCGTTTTTATTCCGAACGGCCGTTTGATCCGATTACTTATGTCCATGTAAACATAGCTATTAAAGTTCTGCCTGTCCCCAAAACAATCGTGTTTATCTGAATTTGTCTCCCTGACTGGCCTTGCCAGGCCATCTTATCTCAACCCGCCTGGAAGCTTTGTAAACCTGATGCTCTGCCCCTCCCTCCCCTCCGACTGAGGAAGTCTACGGACTATTTCCTGATGCATGCTCAATAATCCAGGTAGAAAACTCTAAAAATGTGAAGTCTGCTCCTCTGGACATTCAAAAAAAACAAAGAAAAAAAAAAAGTAGAAACGTTTCGTCTTTCATCCAAAAGACTGAAGAAGTCTTTCGGATGAAAGACGAAACGTTTCTACATTAAAAAATTTTTTTTTTTTCATGTCCAGAGGACCAGACTTAAACTTTTTTAGATCTATGGACTATTCAGGGGGCCCCTGCTGAATAAACATTCTGTCTTCAGTTCAGGACTCTTTGGATTCGTCCTTGGCACAGGTCTCCTTCGCAAAAGAGATCCGTGATCTCAATGGGATTTGTCTGGTTAAATAAAGGTTAATAAATTGTGTGTGAGAGCATATCTATATTATATCTA
>NC_056498.1:32389045-32418440 GCF_014905685.2 Nematolebias whitei | reverse complement strand
TATATATATATATATATATATATATATATATATATATATAACATGAATAAATACAAAAATCTTGTGAGTTGGGTAACTTGAAGAACATGCAACATGCTGCTCTCATTTTGAAGTGTGGAGGCATCTAGGCGTAAGAAATCTCCCTATTGGAATATTGTGCTGCCACGCCAAAATTCAGTGCAGACAAACACTCATCTCAAAACCCACAAACGTTCACTATTCAAATCCCTCAGCGATGGGAGACATCTGTGTACTACTTGTCTGTTTGCGTTTCTCATGAGTGCACAGCCTTTGCTTTCTCCTAGATTGTCTCTGCAGAGGTCGGTTTCCTCACTTTTTTTTAATTTTTTTTTTAATTGTCCAGTTTTGGAAATTAGTTTAAACAAGCACAATTAAAACTTTATATCGCATTTGTAATATTTATACACACCTAGTCTCTCTGACACACACACACTGCTCACTGGCTTCCCTGCAGGTACAGCAGATTCCTCATTGTGTTCGAGATGATGCAACTAATAGCTGCTAGAAATCAATTGGCATTTTGATGCTTACGTTTGTATCGCCCTCTGTGTCCACACAGCACGGCGCGCTGCATGACTGCTTCTTTAGAAAGGGCTGAATATTATGAAAAGCTTGCTTGGATCCATCTTTGCGATCTAAATGCAAATTTAAGAAGGGTATTAAAACACTGAGGAAGTCATTACCTACATGGCTGGCTTTGATGAACTGCTTACAGCGTTTGAAGCAAATACCAAAGTAGAACATCGCAGCCATGTGATTAAGATGATTAATTACTCTTCTGAATGCGTTCCTCTTTTTTTTTTTAAACACCTTATTCAACCTTAAGCAATCGCAGGAGGTGTGCTCAGAAGCTGTGACGCTTCTTGTTTCGGAGTGCTCTGGGACTTCAAATGCGCCGATTGGCACGGGCTCGGCGAGCCGGCATGTAATCAGTACAGATGTTCTGAGGACCAATCGATCACCGAGGTAAGAAGCAAGTGGATACAGGAAGTGGCTACAGAAGGGAACGTTGACGTATGACTGTTGAATGAGCTCTGCCACGTCGAGCTGAATGGTCCATATAAAGCCACTCATAAGAAACAAAAAGGCAGCAGTAGCATCGAAAAACTCTGCTCAGACGCGACAAAAAAATGCCAACTCATGCCCGCTCCTTGAGTCATGTATAAAAAGAGTGCTTGCACTGCGCCTCTTTATGTAAAACCCACCAATTTGTGTCAGTGCTTTCGCTATGATTCCCAAGGACATTTCCAGAGACGGTCCTAAACATATGCTGATGTGACATCACTCGGTGACAAACCCACTTAAAAGGTAAACTCTTAAAAACACACTCTCAGAAATAAAAGTCACCTTTAGACGAGGTGAGAGGGATTGAAATGAAAGCATTTTTCTCTCTCTCGCTCCTTTTGAAATGGAAATGCTGTGTGATTTGCTGAACGCCTTTGAAGAAATCGTGTTATTAAGAATCGGGTGTCGCCGTGCAGCCACCATTGATACGAGGGTTCATAATCTTAAATGAAATAGTTTTCGGTGCCTTGCAATTTCTTCGCCCCTTTTCACTCCTTTTTTTTTTTTCCCCAAGTGGAGAACAGGCTTTGTGTGAAAAGGTCATGTGGCTTTCATGGAGCTCACACTCACCTGCTGACAGTCGAATGTCACCTCTTTCCTTTAAACTTAGTAATAATTCTTTTTACCAGCCTTCATAGGTTGAAACATCTGTGTGTGGCCCTCCTTTTCACCATTAATCCTCACAAAATATTCAACTTAAATGGTACAATCATTAAATATGATTTTTTTTTCAACCTTCAATAGTAGTGATTTGTACTCCTCACTTTTAACTACTTAAAGCAAGATTGGGTGCTTTTAAGCTGTACCGGTTCAGATTGTGGTTATAATACACTGTTAACCAAACATTATGAAGATAATACAAGTTACAAATGGATTATCAACTACAAAGGTTTCAAGTCTGAGGCCTATGGGTTCTTCTGCCTGTCACGATAACAAATTTTGCTGGGCGATTATTTTTCTCAGAAATTATTGCGATAAACGATAATATTGTTTGAAATTTGACAATAATTAGTAATTGTCAAATTTAAGAAGAAATGTTGTTGATTTTTGTGTATAGTATCTTTTTTTACCACTGAATGGCAGTATAAGACTGTTTGAACTGAAGGATGGATAATGAGGGAGCGAGCAGCGTGTCTCTAAGAAAAATGGGAGCGAGGCCCCTTGACGTGACATGGGTTGTCTCATTCCTGTTTCAGTTCTGACGCTCGGTGTGGTTTGAGCTCTTTAGCATAGCATTTTTCACACAAAGCTTTTAAATAAAAAAATCAATAAACAAGTTCTCAGCTTCTTTTTGCTGAGAAAAACAACTTTTTCGACAAAGGCACGAGTTTCAACCGTGAATTTTGGAGCTTTGACAAGACGGAGTTTTTTTCCAGAGGTCGGCCTGTTAGCTTAGCTCGTAGCTTAGCTGTTTATAACCATCCAAAAACGCGATTTTGGATGGTTAAAATGGATTTTAAAGAGAAAGGGAAGGGTCAGTGAAGAGCACTGGAGTTGAGCCTTTTGCCAACCAGTGTCCAGTAGAAAGAGAGAAACACGCAGAAACAATAAAGCCGATAAATGAAAATATAGTTGATCATTTTCATTTATCATGCGATTAATTGATTTATTATTTATTGCGACAGGCCTATTCACACACATATCCACTACAAAAAGACCAAATATTTATGTATGGTAGCCTCAATCATTCACTTGAACAATCTTCCCAATTTACAGTTAGAGTAGTCCCTCATTTATCGCGGGGGATCCGTACCCTGAAGCCCCACGATAAGTGAAAAACCACAAAGCAGGAATAGTAATACAAGTAGTAGTTTATGTCATGAAATCAGCTTTCTGCTTCTGCTGCCAGCGCTCCTGGCCACGCCCACTTCTCCTCTGCAGAGCAGAGATATGACACAATGCAGGAGGAAGCTTCTCCTACAGTGTGGGCTGCACACTGGTACAGCTGATGCTAAATGATTTAAAATAATTTATTCTAAATAAAATTCCATGCCAGTCGTGCGGCTCATCCATCAGTCAGACAATTGTGTCATGTCCAATCTTATTTTGAAAAACCACGATAGAGCGAGTCCGTGAAAAACGAACCGAGAAGTAGCGAGGGACTACTGTACAACAATTATTATATTGTTGTTGAAAGCTTTTTGAACACCTCCTTTTGTAGAAACAAAGTTTTAATTCTAACTGGATTGATGAGATAATGGTTAGTCTAAGAAAGACAGAGACTAAAGCAGATTCTTGTTCTCTTAAAACAATTTCATATAGGAGTTCATGGGAGTACTGCTTTATGAACTTTACTATTTTTCTGTTTTCACGAATGAGGATGTTCCTGAGATATCGTCTCTGAAAAAGAGACATGTATTAAAATTTCCTGATGTTGTCAACTGCTGTATGATAAACTTTGAAATGCATACCGGTACAAAGAGGGAGAAAGATAAATTGGTTGTGGGCGAGACTGGGCAGACAAGTGAGTAGAGGGTGAATTGTTTTCAATGGATTTCACAAACTGCTAATTATTCTATTTTCTGAGACGATTTAGAAGGGGGTTGGCATGGTGGCTCAGTTGCTAGATATGCTGCCTCACAGTGAGAAGGTTGTCAGTTCAAATCCCAGCCGGGGGCAATTATGTTAGTTTATATTAGTCACTATATTAGTTTGCATGTTCTCTCAGTGCATGCATGGATTTTCTCCAGGTACTCTGGTTTCCTCACTCAGACCAAAATCTTTAATGTTAGGCTGATTGGTAGCTAAATTGTACCTAGGTGTGAGTGAGAGAGTGAATGGTTGTTTGCCTCGTTTGTCTCTATGTGTCCCTGTGATGGACTGGAGACTTGTCCAGGCTGTCCGCTGCCTCACGCACAGTGACTGCTGGATATGAGTACCCGTGACCCCCCATTACCCGACAAGGAAGAGGCAGATGAAGATAATGGATGGATGGATGGATGGACATAGGATTACTATTTATGCAGACCACAAGTTTTAGAACACTTGTCCAGCCATCTTAACACCAGAAAGTCACTGCACAAGGGCATTATAGCTCCCAAAGACAGCTTTAAGCTGGCTCCCAGAAAATCCAGTTCCTTAGAAGACATTTGGAAGCTGAAAGATCCATCTCAGAACCAGTTCAAAGCCAGTTCTTTTAGCTCCTGAATGGCTTCTTCATAATCTGTGCTAAGTGAGAAGCAATTCAAGATCTGGCTCTTTTTGATGAGCCTAGCCAACTGATCCAAATCCCAGAAAATATCCATACTTCCCATCACTAACAATAAAAGAAACAGGTAAAGTGCAAAATCACTAGGAGTCTTGGATAATAAAATATACTTGAATAATAAATATATTCACTGACCACCAAGGAATGGCACAATCATGCATCCAGTCATGGCTTGAGCTGGACATAAATTGCAAGATGATAATGTGACCCCTCAGGTGTGACAGCTGGTTCCAGGGAGTTAGTGGACTCAACCAGTCCACCCAACTTCACCTGGAGAAAAATAGACAGAAATGGGAAATCCCTGGGACAAACAAGAATCCTAACAACAAAATCTGCTTATTTACATGAAATACAGTAAATTATATAAAAGACATCACAAGCCATGCTAGGCAGACTGTAATACCAGAGTATAATTTGAGGAAGGCTTGGATACCCAACCCAAGTTTGTACTTACTTGCATCTGAAAATAATTTACCATTTCTTATTGGTAGTCATAAATTGGCGGCGGCACAGAGGTTAGAGAGGACCTGTGATCGGAAGATCGCTGGTTCAACTCCCCGGACCTACAACATCAAAATGTGGGTGAGATAGGTGAAGCATCCACACCTGTCTTCACCCACATTTGCCCCACTCTGGACCTTTGAGCAAGGCCCTTAACCCCCATAATTTGCTTCCCCAGGCACCCTAGATGGCAGCTCTCCGCTCCACACAGAGGGCTGTGGTAGCTCAGTAAAAATAATTGCCATGTCTTAGTGTGACTTAGTTCGCTGTGGTGACCCCTGAAGAAGGGAGTAGCCAAAAGAAGAAGAATTGGTAGTCATAAATGATCAAAAATCATTCACCTAATTTACTACTAATCATGTCAAATAGGTGCTTTAAAATCCAAGTTTACTTTCCTCCCCAAAGGTTCCTACAGCTCAAATTACATTTTGAGTGGTTATTTTAGTGCTCCGACCTCCATTTTAGCTTCTTATTTTTCTGCACCCAACCTATTTTTAATGCAGATGCTGTTTTGTTTTGCAAGTTCTTTTTTAATGTACGTTTTATTCTCCCCTTTGGAGACGGGGTATTTTTTTTCTTCCAGGGAAAAGAAGTGCATGCAGCAGCCTGCTGAGGCGAGGCAGTTGGTTTGGTACACGACGTACTCCCTCAGCACTGCTGCCATTTGGCATGGATGGCAGTTATCACTACCGACGGACAATATGCTTCAGGGAGTCTTTCAGACTTTGTTGTCAGGCCTCCCATATGCCGCCACAAACTCAACAAATTGAAAACAACTAATCTACACAAGACAAAAAGTATTGCATTAGATTAATACACAGGCGCTCCTTTAGCTTCTTCACTTGAGATTAAAACAAACTTCTCAGTGGCGGTTTTAAAAGTACCTCAGCAGCCTGCCACCTTATATACATTTATAAAGTTTGCTCAAGTGGTTGCCCTGGTGCGAGGCAATGAAATGAAAGCTTTTCGGCTCGTGAAATAAAATAAAAAATCAAACACGTGGGCTTTTCCACCTGCGACTGAACATCAAGTTGAAAGGTAGAAGGGAGCGTCGTCTTGCCTTTATCACTAATGGGCCCCAAACTGCTGCGCTTAGGCTGAATATGAATGTATCTCCGGTGAATTATTAATGCAGTGCTGCGGTTCGTATTCTGCCTGGCACTTCCAGAGGTGATCCACCTCCCACACGGATTGGGAGCTGTCACCCGTAATTGGAGAAATCACAACTGCATGGAGTTAAGTGCTCCACAGTCCCTGGGTGAAGAATCTGACGGCGCACACTGCAGCACCAAGAGGTGGGAACATTTCCCCCCCTCCACCTTTACGGCCTCCTTTTCATGCTTTTCCTTCACATCACTTAATATTTTACTTTCTCTTTTCCGTCTGTTTATTTCAGATTTTTATGACCTATGTCAATCTGCAATTACACTTAACTTAAATTGACCATAAAAATCTTTTCAGAAAGATGTCATCCTCAGCGAGCAACGACGACGACGATGATGACGAAGGTCTCCCAGGCGACGTGGAGAATTCAAATGACAATGTTCACTCACGGTCTGAGATATGCCGCAGTGACTTTCATCCTCACCTCTGACCCGGACGTCAGCCCGTGTTTTCCATTAAACGTATTTCACAAGCTGTGTGAGGTGAACCACGTCTGATGGAAAACATGGTAGGATCGCGCAGGGCGGCTTTTATGACGGCTCTGCGGTACATTTTTCTGACAGAGTGACAACTCTGTGCAAAGCATTGTGGATCTGCGGTCCCACAGAGTGCCCAGGGCACCATCAAAGCGACAGCTTATAGCACGCGTGGACCCCTGCATCCCAAAGATAGAGGCAAAGATTTTGGCACACTGAGAAGTTTTTCCAGTTCTGTTGCCTCTGAAAAGAATTGTGGGGAGGAGGACTGTCATTTTTCTTGACAGGAGCAAGATTGCAATGTTTCTTCTTGAACTAAACGTGGCATGTATGATCCATGGTCAAACTGGCAGAATATTCTCAACAGAGGCTCTTGGAGGCCCATCTGTCTGTCAAAAAAATGATGATTGGAAAAGACAAGGCATATGTTGACACAGGTTTAGGCCAGTTTAGGTCTTATATGACCCAATGACAAGTTTAAGAGGTAAAATCCAAGTTTAACATTTAATAGTGAATGTAGTGTTGACATTTCTTAAGAATGCAAATTCATTTATTAACATTTATTTAACCAGGCAAATCCCTTTGAGATCACAGATCTCTTTTGTAAGGGAGGCCTGGGCCTGAAGGCAGCCTATGTTTTGGAACTGTGGGAGGAAAGGAAGAAGGCCAGGAACATAAATGTCAGGGACATAGGACAGGATGAGGGCCACCTGCATCATGAAGGACCCCACTCACCCAGCACACACACTTTTTGCCCCGCTCCCCTCAGGAAGGAGATTAAGGAACATTAAGTGTAGAACCACTAGACTGAGGAACAGCTTCTACCCTGAGACTGTTGGACTCATCAATCTCTAACCAGAATAATCACTGTGAAAAATCACATCATGAAGCTGATCTGTTTCAAGTTGCTGTGTTCATTCGTACTCATCTGCTCACACAGACTCATGTTCGAGCTGCTGTTCAGTGTATTGTTTTTGTACTAGTAGTGCTTAGTGTATTTTTATTAATGTTTTTCTTAGTTCATATCTTAGAGCTTATTACTGTTATTCTTTTTACATTTTAATACTTTTGTTGGATGTAACTGGGACCCTACACAATTTCATTCCACCACATGTGGTGGAACGACAAATAAAGAACCTTGAATCCGTGAAACTGGAGTACACGGAGAAAAGAAATCCGAACAAAACCCACACAAACATGAGGAAGACATGCAAACGCTCACAGAAAACCCCCAAGTCCAAACCAGGGGTTGGACCCAGAACCTACTTACTGTGAGACCACAGTGGTAATCACTAAGCCATTGTGCTGTCTGAAAGCAGAGTAAGAAGAGCAAGTGCATTCCCTATGATAAATGTTACACATATTGGGCTAAAAATCGGTGTGGTAGTAGCTGAGTGTCATCCTTAACTTATGTACAGTAGTTCCTCATTTATCCCGGGGGATCCATACCCTGAAGTTCTGTGATAAGTGAAAAACCACAAAGTAGGAATAGTAGTACAAGTAGTAATAGTTTTTTTTTTATGTGTATGTATATATATATATATATAAATGGGTGCATGTGGCAGGTATAGTATGGCAAGCCATGTTTGCATATATTGGATCATCGGCCGCGTGCATCCCTGATGCAATAAAAAGCCTGACACCAACCTAGCCCACACATTAAGCACATTATTATGGCCCGGTCCGAATCTGGGTCGGGAGGGGCCAGGCGGGGCCGGGCGGGGGCGGGGCCAGGCTCTGGTTTAGAAATGACAGCTCTAGTCCAGAAGCACTCTGGCATCTGCCAGCGCTCTCGGCCACATCCACTTCTCCACCGCATAGTGGAGATATGATAAGCTGCAGGAGGAAGCTGTGGGCTGCACACAGGTGCAGCAGGTGCTAAATAATTTAAAATAATTAATTTTAAATAAAAATTCCATGCCGATGTTGAAGCTCATCCATCAGTCAACAAATTGTGTGTCATATTCAATCTTATTTTGAAAAGCCGCAATAGAGCGAGTCTGCGAAAACGAACCATAATGTAACGAGGGACTGCTGTATTGAGCATTGCGTGATGCCTTTAACTGCCATAAATATTATTTATGTCATTATTTTATATGTTTTGTTTACATTACAGTATTTATTTTGAATATTGATTATTGACACAGTGTAGGAACCATTTTTCAGTGCTATGCTGCACTGGGGACATTTTACTTTGTTGCAACACTCCTCCAAGAAAGCATGTGCAGCAGCAGGAACAGTTTGATGCTCTGCCTAAAGGTTTGAGGTTACATTGCCCATTTTCTTTTGAAGATTTACTTTTATTCAAGCAGACTCATTCCCTATTTGCTTATGTGCAGCCAGCAAGGTATGTTTATTTGTGCTATGTTTCATTGTGCATATTTGTAGTAAAGTTGTGTGCAATGTGAAAATGTATATTTTGTATATTATGTATTATGAGCAGTTTGACGGTGAATTTAATGACCATAAGTGTCATTCAGATTAATAAATCGTCTATTTCCTGGAGGGAGCGATAATGTCGTCAGTTAAAACTTTGGCATAAACTATAGGAGTCATCCCTGTCCGCTTGTTAGCAAAACATCTCATGAACCAATGCATGGATTTTATTTAAATCCTCAGAAAGTAATCATTAAATGTACTTCTGCAGCTATACCTTTTGGAATTTATCCACAGCAGGATGGCAGGCAAAACTAATCGAACTTAGAAACGGGTGTAATTCAGTCAATTTTGCAGTTATTGAGCTTAAATATGTGGTAGTAGCTGAGAGTGATTCATACTCTGAGCATTGAGTGAGATTACTCACAATGTTTTCTACATTTGATCTAATATGTTATAACGTTCACATTAAAAAAATATATCTTAGACTTAAACTCCAGAATTAAAGGTGACATATGCATTCCTGCAATGTATGCTATGCCTATTTTTTAATTTAAAAAAAAATTGATATGTACTTTTTTTTTATGTAGTTGTATTTGTTGAGAAAATCCTCCAGTAGCGTTCTTGAATACCATTTTTATCTGTTACTGTTTAAACATGGCTGAAAGTAAAAGTGCGGTCCTCCCTAATAGATTCAAATGAATTCAGTCTTGCCAAGAGCAACTGACAGAGTTAACTTATTTGTCCTGGATCCCGTTTTGTATCTCTCGACACAAATTCAATTTGAGTTTGAACAGCGGACTCGCTGTTATTGCCCGTTTGTCAAAACATCAACGGTAGTCTGAATAGTTTCGGTGGGGGAGGCGCTGGATTGCGGCTCAGGAGCTGCTTGTTTTCCCTGAAGAAAATCAGATCAAGCATTGTGATGGTCTCCCACACACACCTTGGGTTTAGAGCCGAGAATTATTATTTTTTTCTTTCCACAGTTGTGACAACAGAAGCCTGGCAACAATAGCCCGAGTCTATATTTATGCCATTGTAGTTAGTTGTAAAGTAGGTGTGGATCAAGGTTTTTTGTTTTCTGTTTTAGCCAAGTGACAGTTCGTTCTTTTGATTGAAACCTGCATTGTTAATGAATCCCCAGATGTTTCTTCATTTGTCTTGAACCGAAACAAAAGCTGGATGTCTTTGTGTACTGAGAATAAAAAATAAATACGTAGTACGGGCAAAACTGGTGCAATGCACTAAATGAAGCATTGATTAAATCCACAAGCTCGCGGTGTAGGAGGACACTTGAAGGATCATAAAATAGAAAGTTTGATGGTAAAACTTAGCTGTGAAGAAGTGACGTGATGGGAATTTTCGTCCGTCTTGTTCTTCATCTAAGTGTTTAAGGCAAAGTGTTTAAGGGTTGCTAGGGGGTTGCAGATTTTTTTCCCCCTTGGATCCGATACAAACAAAGAAGCTGGAATTGCCAAAACAACTGTTTGTCAGCAGTTTTTTCGGGGGGCTGTCTGGCAACATCAGATGAAGAAAGACGAGACGAACGACGGTGAATTCATAAAAGTGGGGTAGTGAAGAGTAAAACATCAGCAGTGGCTTTTGATTCACTTATTGATCTTGGCAATCTGACACTCCCTCTCATCCTTGTCTGTCTGTGTCTTCCTCCCAACAGAAATCTACCTTTAGCTGGCATCAGCAAAAAAGAGAAAGAAAACAGGGCTTTGGGTTGTTAATGAACCCAACCCTGGATCACATGGTAGACTTTGATGGTAGCAGATTGAATAACAGATGAGGTTTCATGGAGAACTTTGTAAGTGCAAAAGTTTTGCTACGGGCTCTTTTTTTGCTGAGCCAAGGCTGTTTTCTTTGCATGTTTACTTTGGTTTCTAACAATATGAAGGTTTGTAAATCTCATAAAAACATTAATATCATGTGGTTTGTAAAACTTTTACATCATATGAATGAAAGTAATATTCCGCTTACCTCAATTTGATTTTTCCAATACAATTCAGTTTATTTATATAGCGCCAAATCACAACAAAGCTGTCTCAGGGCACTTTACAGGAACATTCACATACATAAAGGCCAATTAGTAAAGTTCTCTATCTAAGGAGGCTCAAGAAAGTTTGTGTCATCAAGAGTCTGCATGCCTAGGGACTCTACATTACATAGCACATGACGTAGACAACTCTCTTTCCAAGTGGTGGACCCTCGTGAATGTGGTTTCTGGTATTTTTGGAGGGGACTTGTCTAGCCTGGCTGAGTCCCAGAATCCACCGTTTACCATTCAAGCCTATATGCCCTGATTTTATTATTCCGGATTATGTATTCTGACCATTAAATTGGTTGTCTGTCAAGGCCTTTGAATCACTTCTGGTGCGATCCTTTCCCTAAGGCCAGTTTGCCGTTGCAGACCCTACCAGTATCCCTGGAGGCTATGTTGTCTAGAATGACATCACAGTGATACTCAAATACCTCCACCATGTTAAGGTGGTGATTCTGGGCTTAGTCTTAAAGACAAAGTGAAGAGTTTGTCTTTGTGGGAAGCTCAAAGTAGTGTTGCTGTTCCTGTGAACATTCCTGTGATGATTTGTGCATTTGATTGGAGTGCCTTCTGGAGATTTTGCAGGCACATCCCACTGGGAGGAAACCCCAAGGTGCTCCCATAACTCGCTGAAGGGATTATGTGTCCTCACTGTCCAGGAAAGACCTTAGGATTCCCCAGGAGGAGCTGGAGAGTGTTGCTGGGGAGCAGTATGTCTGGGATTCCCTCCTGGACTTGTTGCTTCTGAAGCCTGACCACAGTTGTCAGAAAATGGCTGGATGGTTTAGGTTATAATTAGGCATGTTGCGATAAACAATTAATCAATTAATCGCATGATGAATGAAAATTATCGACCTCATTTTCATTTACCGACTATCGTTTCTTACTCTCTCTTTTTCTACTAAAGACACGGCTCAACTCCGGTGCTCTTCACTGAACCCTCCCTTTCTCTTTAAAATCTGTTTTAACCGTCCAAAATCGTGTTTTTGGATAGTTAAAAACAGCTAAGCTGAGAAGCTAAGCTATGAGCTTAGCTAACAGGCTGACCTCGGGAATAAACCTCCATCTTATTGAGCTCCAAAATTCATGGTTGAAACCCGTGTCTTTGTGTAAAAAGTTGTTTTTCTCTACAAAAAGAAGCTGAGAACTTGTTTACAGATTTTTTAAATAAAAGCTTTGTGTGAAAAATGCTATGCTAAAGAGCTCAAACCACGCAGAGCATCCGCCATGTCACCATGTCAGCCCATGTCAAGTCAAGGGCCCTCCCTCCCATTTTTCTTAAAGAGACACGCCTCTCAACTATCCATCCTTTGGTTCAAACAGTCTTATACTGCCACCAGGTGGTCAAAAAAGGCACTACACTCCAAACAAATCAACATTTCGTCTAAAATTTGACAATTAATTATTGTTACATTTCAAACAATGTTATCATTTATCGTTTAGTGAGGGTTTGCTGGGAACACCTGGCAGAAGAACCCGCTAGAGAGATCTTCAACTCACACCTTGTGGAGAGCTTTAACTGCATCCCAGCAGAGGTGGGGGACATTGAGTCTGAGTGAGCCATGTTCTGCACCTCGCTTGTTGATGTAGCTGCCTTGATCTGTAGCCGCAAGGTTGTCGGTGCTTGTCACGGTGGTCATCCAAGAACTCAGTGGTGGACACCCTGGGTTAGGGAAGCTGTCAAGTTGAAGGAGTCCTATAACTGAGGAGTACCGGAGGGCCAAGCGGTGTGCAGCCTTGGCTGTTGCTGAGGCAAAAGCTTGGATGTGGGAGGAGTTTGGTGAGACTTTGGATAGAGACTCTCTGTCGGCTCAGAGGAGATTCTGGCAAACCATCAGGCGGCTGAGGAGGGGAAAGCAGCACTTTACTAACACGGTGTTCAGTGAAGGTGGGGTGCTGTTGACCTCAACCAGTTATGTCGTCGGGAGGTGGAAGGAATACTTCTCGGACCTTCTCAATCCCACTAGCACGTCTTCTATGGAGGAAGCTGAGTCAAGGGACTTTGGGGTTAATCCATCCATAACCGTGGCTGAGGTCACAGAGGTAGTTTTAAAGCTCCGAGGTGGCAGGACTCCAGGAGTGGATGAGATTCACCCTGTCTTCCTTAAGGCTCTGGATGTTGTGTGGCTGTCTTGGCTGACATGCCTTTGTAACGTCGTGTGGACATAGGGGGCAGTGCCACTGGACTGGCAGACTGGAGTGGTGGTTCCCCTCTTCAAAAAGGGGGACCAGAGGGTGTGCTCCAATTATAGGGGCATCACTCTTCTTAGCCTCCCTGGTAAGGTCTATTCAGGGGTACTAGAGAAGCGAGTCCGATCATTGGTTGAACCTCAGATCCAGGAGGAACAATGTGGGTTCCGTCCTGGCCGTGGAACACTGGATCAGATGTTTACCCTCACTAGGTTCCTTGAGGGGTCATGGTAGTTTGCCCATCCAGTCTACATGTGATTTGTAGACTTGGAGAAGGCAATCGACCATGTTCCTTGGGGTACACTGTGGGGGTTGCTCCGTGAGTATGGGATTGGAGGCCCATTATTATGGGCTGTTCAGTCCCTATGCGATGCGAGAGTTTGGTTCGCATTACCGGTAGTAAGTTGGACTCCATTCAGGGTGGGAGTTGGACTCGGGCAAGGCTGCCCGTTGTCACCAATTCTGTTCATAACTTTTATGGACAGAATTTCTCAGTGTAGCCAGCTGGCGGAGGGTTTCTGGTTTGGTGGTCTCAGGATTCCATCTCTGCTCTTTGCAGATGATGTGGTCCTGTTTGCGTCATCATGCCGTGTTCTTCAGCTCTCACTAGAGCGATTCCCAGCCAAGTGTGAAGCAGCTGGGATGAGAATCAGCACCTCCAAATCTGAGGCCATGGTCCTCAACCGGAAAAGGGTGGATTTCTCTCTTCAGGTCGAGGGTGAGGTTCTGCCTCAAGTGGAGGAGTTCAAGTATCTCTGGGTTTTGTTCACAAGTGAGGGAAGAATGGAGCGTGAGATTGACAGACGGATTGGTGCAGCATCTGCAGTATTGTGGACTCTGTACCGGTCCGTTGTGGTTAAGAGAGAGCTGAGCTGTAAGGCAAAGCTCTCTGTTCACAGGTCGGTCTACGTTCCTACCCTCACCTATGGTCATGAGCTCTGGGTAGTGACCGAAAGAATGAGATTGCGGATACAGGCGGTTGAAATGAGTTTTCTCCGCAGGGTAGCTGGACTCTCCCTTAGAGATAGGGTGAGAAGTTCAGTTATTCGGGAGAGACTCGGAGTAGAACCGCTACTCCTCCACGTCGAGAGGAGCCAGTTGAGGTGGTTCGGGCATCTGGTAAGGATGCCCACTGGGCGCCTCCCTAGAGAGGTGCTTCGGGCATGTCCAACTGGGAGGAGACCCCAGGGAAGACCCAGGACACGCTGGAGAGACTGTCTCTCGGTTGGCCTGGGAACGCCTTGGAATCCTCCCAGAAGAACTGGAAGAGGTGGCTGTGGAAAGAGATGTCTGTGCCTCCCTGCTCAAGCTGATGCCCCCGCTACCAGACTTTGGAATAAGCGGAAGATAATGGGTGATAATGGATGGATGGATGGATGGATGATCATTTATCGCAATAATTTCTGAGACATTCGGCCAGTAAAATATGTTATTGTGACAGGCCTAGTTATAATTTCAAACCATCGTATTTTTAGCCGAGGGGAGTGGTGGCTCATAGTTTAGAGAAGGTGGGCCTGTGATCGTAAGATCGCCGGTTCAAGCCCTGGTACCGACAACATAAAAAATGTGGGTGGGGTAGGTGAAGCATCCCACACCTGCCCCCGCCCACGTTCGCCCCACTCTGGGCCCTTGAGCAAAGCCCTTAACCCTCACCATCTGCTCCTCCGGGTGTCCTAGATAGAAGCTCTCTGCTCCACACAGAGGGCCGCGGAAGCTCGGTGGTCTGTGGTTGTGTCAGGAAGGGCATACTGCGTAAAAAAAAAAAAAAAAAAAAAAAAGGCTGCCAAGTCTTTGTGTGACTTAGTTCACTGTGGCGACCCCTAACGCAGGGAGCGGCCGAAAGAAAAAAATTAAGTAAAAAGTATTTTTAGCTGAAAAGAAAGAATGTATATTTTTGTAAACTTGAGTAATTTATACTCAAGTCGGTACTGATCAGTTTCGTATTTATGCACTCAGGTTCCATTACGAATCAAGCTAAAGTGAAATGGTCAATTGTTTTTTACTAGATTAAATATTAGCATCTGTATTAACATGATAATAGACATATTAGTTGTTACTGTTCATACAACCTTCCGATGGCCTCATTCTAACTGGAAAATGGCCTACAGTCCTGATTTCAATAAAAATCTGGAACTTGTTGGAAAATGTCAGAGGATTTCTTTTTGTTCCAATCTGTCCCTGATGACCATTTATAGAAAAAACACTTAGAGCAACCCTCCTAGAACACTCCAGAGATGCCAGAGGGCACTTCGAGTCATGACTCATGATCATAGTTGTAGTACACTTACACTCCTTTTCTCTGATTTCCACTCTGCACTGCCCAGCAATTTTGGCAAACATGGCTGAAAGTAATTGTCCAAATAATACCCTGCAGGACGATCATTCCCCGCCACTTGGTTTTCTTTGTATTATTTTTTATGCAGAACATTAATTTGGGAAAAATGGTACAAACAAGCGGACACAAATTTGCCATCTGCTGTTGCAATTGACAACAACAAAAAAAAAACTGTTGGAAAATAATGATTATTTTATTCTGTCACAGTCTGAGGATGTAACAAAGGGACATATTTTAATCATATCTAAAGTTTCATAGTCTCCGGTGTGTGTTACCTGAAAAACAAAGTAAGGAGTTATGGTTAATGGTGTGTAAGGGTTCAGTTATTCTTCATAAACTTGTACATTTTCTTCAAACTTTAGACGAGGAATATAAACAGAGCTTCATATTTATTACTTGCTGCCACAGGCGAAGCTGCATTTATGTTTTTCTTATCTGTGTGCGCATTAATGTGTCTGTACTGTTAGCAAAATATCTCAAAACACTGGATGAATGAATGAATAAAACTTTCAGAGTCATTGCTGAGTAGCTGAGCATCATCGTCAACACATTCTCTTGAGTGCTACACGTTGTTCAACATTGCATTACCAGTAGATGTCAACCTAATGTCTGTTAGCAAAATATCTAATAAACCAATAGACAGGTTTTTATGGATCTTTCAGAGAATATTTACTAGATGAATATCTACAATTGATAAACGTTTAAAGTCAATCCAATAAAAAATGGCTGCCACAGCCAATCAAAATAAGCCACCACATTAATAGTTATAACTCTGTAAATTTTACAGATTTAAAGGTAATATTTTGAGTTGTAGCTGAGCACCATCCTTAAAATACGGTATACTAGGAGTGCTACAAATTGTGTAATATTTTTGCGTTACATTTCGACATTATTTGTTGTAATCAATCGTGTCTGTCTGTTAGCAATATATGTAATAAACAAATAGACTGATTTTTATGAATCTTTCAGAGACTAATGACTAGATGCACATCTACGTCTCATTAACTTTTAATGCCAATCCAATTCAAAATTGACCCCATAACTACTCAACATAATACAACAAATAAATAGTTATAACTTATATTCTTATAAACTTATATTCTGATCATAACATCTTGCTCAAGTTTATTTCCAAGATTTGACCAAACAGCTACAACTTGTTTTTTGCATAGATGATTATAATCTAAAACTAGCATGAAAGGCAGCAGGTGATATGAGTTCCTTTAATAAATACTTTCAATAGTGTGAATACTAATGAAGCATTCACACTATTGTGATCCATTTTTTTCCCCCGTACATTTTTCAGCGTTTGTCTTGTTCCACAATTTTTGTTATTTCAACAAATCAAATATCAAAACGTTCAGCTCATTCAGGAGACGGGTGCTATGACTTTTGGTATTGGTGCAACTTTAGCTTTTTGTAATATTTAGCTTTTTCTGCCACTTTTTCGTTACATGCAAAATTAATTGAGCTCTTTTTCCGTCCTCTTCAGATGTAATTTCAACCTTTTACTGCTCCTTTCGCATTTTGCTCTGGTTCAGCTTCTTTCAGCTTTCGTCTGTAAATTTAAAAGTTTTCAGTTGCTTTCAGCTAATTTCAGCTGTTTTGTGCTCCTTTCAGATTCTTTCTACCATAACTAGAACATTGTTGTGCTTCTAATTTTAGCTATCGTGCTCCTTTCAGCTTATTTCTGCAAGTTTCCGTTTTTTCTACTATTTCATCTACTATATAGCCATTTTATGCTAATTTAAGATTTTTCAGCTAATTCCACATCTTTGGCACTCATTTCAACTTTTTTTTTAGCCTAATTCAGCAAAAAAGTGCTCTCTCCACTTCCAAGTAATTTCAACTTTATGCTTTTTAGCTACTTTTTTTTGTTGTTGCTAATTTCAGTTTTTTCCAGATAATTTCCACTTTTTTTGCTTGTTTCTGCTTCTTTCAGCAAACATGTTCTTTCTGCTTTCTTTGGCTAATTTAAACGCTATCTTTTCAATGATTTTTTTGTGGAAATTTTAGATAATTTTAGCTGTTTTCATATAAAATCAAGGTTTTTGTGGTAATCTCTAGTTTCAGCCTAATTAACTTCTTTCTGCTAATTTCAGCTTGTTGTGCTCTTCAGCCTTTTTTCGGCTAGTTTCAGCTATTTCAGCTCCCTTTTAGCCGTTTTGTGCTAAATTGAGCTTTTACAGCTAATTCCACATTTTTTTAGCTCATATCAGCTCCTTCCAGTTCTTTCTGGTAGTTTGAGCTTTTTTTTCTGCCTTTTAAGTTACTTTTCAGTCTTTTTTTTTTAGCTAATTTCCCATCGTTTGTGCACATTTCTGCTTCATTAAATATAATTCAGCAAATATGTTCTTTCTACTTTCTTCTGCTAACTTCGGCTTGTTCTGTTCTTACATTTCAGCTACATTTCAGCATGTTTTTAGCTAATTTCAGCTGTTTAAATCCGATTTCCTGGTCATACTCTGTAAAGAAAGAAACCAAACGTTCTGTATTCCACACAGACAGTATAGGATGATATTATGTATAATGTAAACTCCCATAAGCAGGATATGTCTATGTATATTGCCAAGTTCTGTCATCTCTTGGTCCAGTGGTCAGAACTCCGTGGTGGTACCGCTCTCTGTTCAGCCGCAGACATTTCAAACAGCGACTTTTCAGCAAGAGTTTAAGGGTGTAATTAACTCCCGCCTTTCAAGGTTTAGGAATATTCATTTGCGTTTATCCTCACCCATTAATACATCTTCAGAAGATGAATGCGCTCGCGGCAGCACAACGCTCCCGCCGTCGTGTTTGCACCAACTCTGCCTCTTCTAATTTAAGCCGAATCATTTGCCATTGATTATCTGAAGGCATGGAACATTAAAGAACATGTGATGCAAAACGGGTTCCTTTTTTGTTTTGAACGTAATGAGAGCTCGGAAAATTATCTGGAGACGCACAAAGTTTTTATTTTAATTTTTATTAGGCTTTGATCAGAATTTGTGTGAATCGATGGGTTTGGGGGCTAAAATGTCTAAAAATGATCAATCTGCAGTTTTTTTTTATTCTTCTTGCATGAAAATCTAAAAGAAAACAGCTTTCTTTAAAGGAGTGCACATGGCCGGCTGCCTTGCATGCTAATGTTTTAAACTAAGATCTTGCATCATCTATTAACTCTTTGAGTAAGTAATGCAGATGACTCTTAGATACTACCACACCAAACGTTAACTCAGTCTCTGGTAAACTGACCGGGTTGTAGCCATTTATGTGTTTGACAATCTTGATTAACTATGGCAGCCATCTTGAATTGGATTGACTCCAAAAATGTAACAATTGTAGCTGGATGTAGAGTGATTACTTTCTGAGAATTTAATTAAAATCGGACCAATGGTTCATGAAATATTTTGCTAACAGACATATAGGGTTGACTCCAACATATATTAAAAAATTTAATGACAATTTTAGGCAATCTGCTTGTTCTCAAAGTTTGTGTTGGAGATGATCCTCGGCAACTACCATACCAAACTTTAACTCTGTGGCTGTAAAATTGACCGAGTTAAAACAATTTTTATGTTTTCAAAGGTTGATTAGCTGTGGCAGCCATCTTGAATTTGCTTGACCACATAAATTAATCAGTTGTACATGTTCATGCAGTGAAGGGAATTTATTAAAATCTGTCCTGTGGTTCATGTGATACAATAGTTTGCTAAAAGGCAAACATCTACAAATACATGATTGCCCGCCACCATAAAAGGTTGGTATTCATCGTGTGTGTGTACTTGTATAGGCAGTCATATCAAAAGGAGAAACTAACACAGATTAACTGACTTTTATTAGAGGACAAATCTCATGAAGTGCAGAGTAAACGTGTTTCTCTTATAAAAAACAAAATATCAGGAGGATTGATTTGAACTTCTTGACAATGAGTTGTAGAAGAATTGATGAAATTACTGTAAGTTTTGTATAACTGTGGTCTACTGACGCCCCCTGTTGCAGAGCAAAGAGGGGGCAATGGGACTACTCTCCTGTTCGTCAATCAAAATCCAAGATGGCTGCTAATAAAAAAAAAAAAATATATATATATATATAACGTTGTGAGCTGGATAACTTAAAATATAAGTGAGATAATGACTTCCTTGTTGGTATGTGGCTTCATTTAGGCATGAAAAAGGTTCCTATCAAACATTGGGTTTCCAGGTTAAAATCCAAGATGGCTGCTGCCATATATATGTATACATGTTAACTTTGTGAGGTGGATAACTTGAAAAATAAGTAATATGTAGTCTTCCTTTTCTGTGCAGCTGCATCTAGGTATAAGAAAGGGTACCCTCAAAAATTGGGTTGCCATGTCAAAATTTAAGATGGCCACCACCATAAGAATATGTAAACTGGTCAATCCCATCATTTGAGGAAATTATGCTTTCTAGTTTTCCATCCATTCATCATCTTCCGCTTGTTCCGAAGTCGGGTCGCGGGGGCAGCAGCTTGAGCAGGGAGGCACAGACATCTCTTTCCACAACCACCTCTTCCAGCACTTCTGGGAGGATTCTAAGGCGTTCCCAGGCCAACCGAGAGACGTAGTCTCTCCAGTGTGTTCTGAGTCTTCCCCGGGGTCTCCTCCCAGTCGGACATGCCCGAAGCACTTCCTGGGGAGGCGCCCAATGGGGTATCCTTACCATAGGTGAGGGTAGGAACGTAAACTGACCAGTAAACAGAGCGCTTTGCCTTACAGCTCAGCTCTCGCGTCACCACAACGGACCAGTACAGAGTCCACCACACTGCAGACGCTGCACCAATACATCAGTCAATCTCACACTCCATTCTTCCCTCACTTGTGAACTTTCTAGTTTTATAATGCTCAAAAGTGTAGTTTCCTCAAATGACTGGGGTGGCCAACGATTAATCTACGATGACCAAAGGCAGCATTGACCACCCACTGGCTCCACCATTATAATAACAATAATGTGTACGTATTATCATTGTATGTTCCCATACAATGGCAAAATTGTTTCGTTTTATTTAACCCATCCACCGACTGGGGATATGGTGTCCTGCTCAGAGACACCACGAGGTGTGCAATGATTGGGGATCGATCAGGTCCCGGGTTGGCTGCCCTGCCCCTACACCATCTCTGTCCCCATTGTGCCTAGTGGTGGATAAAATTGCTCCCTGTTCAATGTCAGTCCAGAAAAACACTCATCTCGAAGGCTACAGACATTCACTATACACATCCCTCAGTAATAATGGGGGACATCGGCATACCACTTGTAAACTCTTTCCCAGCACATTCCACAATATCCATGTGCACTGTATCTAAAACAGGAAAATATCTCTACTCTTCTGGCATTTCTAAATGGACCTGCAGTTTAGTGATGATCACCTAGAACCTTTATTACTCGTTTCTGCGTTTACCTACGTCTCATTTTTCAAACATGGATCAATGAAAATTAATTGAAAATGTAGAAGATATTGGGGGAAAAAATGGTGGCTTTTTGACACTTCCTCTGGGAACTGCTTCATTAAAAACCATGCAAACGTTAAATGTGCGTTAATGTCGTGGGTTTATATTCTGTAGGGGGGGGGGGTGTTGTGTAATATAATTCGAGGATCAATAAGTAATTGACAATGTTTTAAAACAGATACTTCCTACTGCCCGAGGCATACATTAGGGCTTTAAGCCATGATTTAGTGTTCAGTTCTTGTTGCTTGTTTTGCCACATTTTCTCCCTTTTCTGTTTTCAGCATCGATTTCATCTCACCAGTCGCCCCCCTCAAATAAATAACACCCTCTATCCTTCAAAGCACCTAGATTTCTTCATTGATTCATGAGAGTTTCATGGCGATGTGCATGACAATGTTTCTTCCTTTCCATATTAGCTGTAAAAAGCACAGATGGTATTAAAGAAGACTTCTCATAAAATCAGCCAATTTCTTTAGCGTTGGGGGGTGGGGGGGATGGTAGTTTAACTTATCACCTGGTTGAGAAAAGGGAAGTAGAAAATTAACAATATTTCCCTCAACAGCTGGTGGAGATTAATCCCCATCCTCGCAAGACCACGGAAGGCGTTAGGATTTCAGAATCAAAGCCTTGCAGGTGCAAAATCGCATCTTAAATGTAAATTGATTTGGAGATCAAACATCTTCCAGCCCCTCTATCATTTTAATCAGGCAAAGTAGAGACACTGGTAGACTAGAGAGATGCTTGAAAATTTTAATTCGCCAAATGCATCTTCCAACCTTGATTAAGGGTGTGTGGAGGAGGGAGAGGGGCTGAGCTGCTGGTGTTGCTCTCCTTGGACAGGTAGGCGAATGCAATCCTTGAAGGTTTCCACGTTTTCAGAGGTAATTTTAGTTATCGTATGCCTCGGTGAGGATAGGAGAGGTAAGGGCGCTTTTGTTGCGGGCATCTATGAGTCATTTGAACAATTGGAAATAGAGGAGATAAGCTAACCTTCAGCCACCCACTTGATTATTTTAGAAGGAAGGTGGCACATTTATAAATTTAAGGCTTTGCATCCCTGGAAGGAATGCACCAAGATCGTAAATGTTGACAAAATATGAACCATTTTAGTCAAAGCTTGAAAATGAAATTCACAATTTTAAACAATATAGCATTATCTTGCATGAACCAGCCACCAAGGAGCACACGTCAGTGCATCTCTTGTGCCGGTCTCAAGTAAATGGTGAAGGTTGTGTTTGGGAGAGTTAAAACAAGCATGTGAGTTCAACAATTTTCAGTCAGGTCATCTGGACAGTTTCTTCTTTTTTTTTTTGTGCTGAAACGTTTCACCTTCCATCCAGATGGCTTCATCAGTCAAGGAAACACACAACACAAAAGTGATTCTTCCCCCAAACAGCTTACTCCAAAGTGGAACAAACCAGTTATGTTGGTGCTAAGATGGTGTCTTTGGCACGCCCCCTCCTCTGGTGCCGGCCCTCTTCCTCATCGACAGTCATGTCAAACTGGTTCAAAACCAACAAAGTCCATGCTCAATAATCCAGGTATACGATCCAACAATTTTCATGTGAGTTCATCCACGCAACTGTACTGGATGGATGGAGGTCCAGGTTAGCAGCAATTACAACTGGCACTGTGGACAAACAGGAAGCCTGAGGAAAATGTGCTACTTTTCATTCAACCTTTATTTAAACAGGTTAGTCCCACTGAGACACGAGAATTCATTTACAAGAGAGACACGGAGAGCTACTATTAGATAAAAACCAAGAGAAGGGAAAGAAACAGGGAGAAGAGGAAACCCAAGAGTATAGGATTGAGGATAGCAACTATGTAAAAACGATAGGCAAATGTAGAGAACTGACTGACATGATGCAGAGAAGGAAGGTAGATGTTTCATGTGAGCAAGATATCTAGTGCAAGGCTCATAGCATTGGAGCAGGGTTTAAACTGTTTTACCATGGTGTGGTAAAGAAGAAAAACGGAGTAGAGCCTGACATGATGCAGAAAAGGAAAGTTGAGCTTTTCTTTGGGAGTGACAAGGATGGATGAGATTAAGAATGAGATCACAGGTACAGCACAGGTTAAACAACTGGGAGATAAAGTTAGAGAGGCCAGACTGAGATGGTTTGGACATGTCCAGAGGAGGGACAGTGGGTATACTGGTAGAAGGATGTTAGAAATGCAGCTGCCAGGAAAAAGACAAAGAGGAGATGGATGCAGTTTGAGGACAGAGGACACAGAGAATATTCATATAAGATTTTAAAATAATCCATACTTAAACATTAAAAACTATACATATGTATATTTTTTAATGTTTAATGTATTATTTTAAAATCTTATATGTATAACTCCAATTCCAAAAATGTTAGAACACTGTGTAAATGTAAATTACAGCAATTTGCAAACAATTGCAAATGTCTTTAAAAATGTTTGTTTATTTATTTTACAAAGTCATTCAACCTTTATTTATACTGCTAGTCTCATTCAGTCATGAGGACTCATTTACAAGAGAGACATGTTTTAGACAGACAACATATAAAGTACACACAACAATAAACTACAATAAAATGCAATTGAAATAAAAGT
The DNA here is from genome assembly GCF_014905685.2 of Nematolebias whitei. NCBI lineage: Eukaryota > Metazoa > Chordata > Actinopteri > Cyprinodontiformes > Rivulidae > Nematolebias > Nematolebias whitei. The sequence goes on along the minus strand of NC_056498.1, from coordinate 32,395,031 downwards.
AGTGCTATTAAACAATCAAGGTGCCATATAAAACATGGTAAAATACTAAAAACAAGAACGTATTTGCTTTGATTTTTCTATTGACCATATCAAATGTTTAAAATCTCCTAAATAAATTAAGGTGGACAGCTTCAGTTCTTGTTGCAAGGTGTTCCAGGTTGCAGGAGCCGAGTAGGAAAAGGCCTTTTTGCTGAGTTCAGTCCGCACTGAGGGAACGCTGCAGGTAATGATGTCCTAAGAGCGCACGCTGTAACTGCACTAACAGCGTGACATGTGGGAGGAGATATAAGAAGGCAGCAGACCAAGGAGGGATTTATAGATGAAGATGAATCAGTGTGAGAGTCTACATGTAGATGATGACCAACTGACCAATGAGTACAGGGTGCAGTGATGGGTACGGTAGTTACTACCAGTTATGAATCTTAGTGCATTATAAACATAAACATATCAAATGTTCAAAACTTAAGAAATTGTACCATTTTTACAAAAAAAAAAAACCCTCAAAAAACAAAAGTATTTTTGGCCCAGAGAAGATGGCGGTGTTTCTGAATGGTGTACATGTATGGCGTCTTCTTTGCATGATAGAGCTTTAAGCAGCATTTGTAGATGGCACCATGAGCTGTATTGGGATATGGGATATTTCAAATCAAAGTTTTTATTGAGGAATATAATTTTGAAACTGTTCCACTATATTTAGACAGTTTTTTGCAGACCAGTGTCAATGAGTCACTTCTGAAGTTCAGCCTCTCTAAATTGCTCTTTTTATACCCAGTGCTCTTACTGACTTGTTGTTGAAGAAACTAATTCTCTTTCAGCTAAGTCTTATTCAGGAAACAGCCTTTATTCTGGCCAGTCACAACTTATTTGGGACGTGTTACTGCCATCAAATTTTAAAATAACATTTTTTCCTCCTAAAAATGAAACTGCTATGTTTAACTGAATACGCAGAGACAAATACTAAAGAGAGAACAACCTTCAAGACGGAATATAAATTAAAAGTGATTTTATTGACAGTGGACAGTTGGGCACTTCAGGAACCCTGAGGAGCAAGGACATGGGTTAGATGATATCTCTTCAAGAGGAGGAGAATGCCACAGGTAGAGTTCAGCCTTACTGTAGATTAGGTAGTAGTGCATGCGGTTGGAAGGAGAGGAAGGCAGCTGAGGAGACACCAGAGATTTGCAGGGGTTCTTTCAAAAAGGTCCAAGCACAGGTAAGTCATGAGGAGAGATGCTGTAATAGCAAACGAACACAGGTAAGTCTTTCTCAAAGATCATTGAATATAAAAAGGCTAGAAGCACTACACTACTACCACTGGCAGATAATGCTCCAGCGGCGAGGAGAAGTCATCTACTGCCTCTTATACTCCTGGCGTCTTGTTTAGATTATCTTCAGGTGTGGAAACTGTTGGCGCCATCGGGTGTCTTCAGAGCAGCAGGACAAACTGGAGCTCCAACAGAAACAGCTGCTTAGTTTAAACATTTGATGTTTACAGTGTCCCTTTGTGAATAAATAATGGCTTTATGGAATATAGCATGAGACCGTCCGAAAATACAAAACGTTAAATAACTCACGGAAAGTCTGAATTGCGTCGGTTCAGAATACTTCTGTTTAAATTCGTTTTCACACTCTGCTGTTCAGTGGCTTAGACGAAATCTGGACTTTCCATAGATAAAAGGTCACGTCCAGCCAGCAGAACTGATGAGCGCCGCAACAACGTTTGATATGCAGTTAAAATGTAAAAACCAGCCATTGACTCAAAGATTCAAGCCGATATAAATTATCTGATATCCGGGATCAGAACCATAACATTTGGACTCTGATATATTCAGGAATGGACTTCACATGGTCGCTCCTTAAAGGCTCCAGCGCTGCCTTTTCAGGTCTTCTGAGAATGTCTCATCGTCTGTTGTGAGGCTCCTTCGGTTTCTCTCGTGTTGTCTCCCCCCCCCCCCCCCCACACACTTTCCTCTTTTTGCTTTTCATCCCCATTTCCTAACGGTGCATGGATGCTTTGTTCTCCCTAAGCTCATTATAAGAGCCCGAGCGGAAGAATGGGATAGGAAAGTTGAAGGTATTAGCACACTGGAGCACAGCTTCTCATCCATGATACGCCCAGATAATTACGCTGCTGGGCTAGCGTCGCTATCCTCCCCCCTTCTCCGTACCCAAGAACAGATTAAACTCCTGGGAGTGACCTGCCCTAGATTTTATGCTACATTGAACTTCGAACAAATTAGAGGAGGGCCATCCTCGGACGGCTAATTGCAAGAAGCATACGGTATATTAGCTCATCATCAAGATTAAATCACACGTTTCCAGCCAAGATTGATTGACATCATTTAAATGGTACTACGGCGTTTTTGGGTAAGAGTTGCAAACTTTTATCACTGCAGATGAGGTTCTACAAGCTTGTCAAAGTCTAATCAAAGCGATACGATAATTTAAACGAAGAAAGAAAACTTATCTATCAAGCTGTCATCAGGCACCCTCGCCATTGGACAAAACGAGAAACAACTTAATCGCGTGTTTAAAGCCGCTCATGATTCTCTCCACTTTAGCTAATTGTTTTACAAAAATAGGATCTCGAAGAGATACTGTTGACAAAATGAGTCGACGAACAATTATTACATTCTTGGGAATGGCAGATGGAGGCAGAATCAAAGTGGAAATAAACTGCTAGAGCTCAGCAGAATTTGTAATGAGGAGAAAAATAAAATCAACAATGCAAATATGACAGACTCCAAAAAAAAAAAAGAGCCTCTCTTTCAAGTCTTTTTGTAGTGTAAAACAACAAGAAAAACAGTTTGTTCTCCGAGTTTAATAAGTGTTTTTAATACTTTTTGTATTAACTGTGAGAGAAACAAAACAAAAACACATTTAAGGGATAGTTACGATGTTTGAAGTTGGGTGTTGCAGTAAGGCTATGAACAATTAATATCTTACCTGTTCCAGATAGTTCTTTGAATGAGCTCAGTTTGGAGAAAAGAGTGTAATTTTCTATTGGCGGACAAGCTAACAGCTAATCAGAGCTGACCAAAGACTGAAGGAGATTGCTGAAGTCTTAAAACGACTGTGAGCTCAAATTTTATATCACCACCAATTTTGCATCACACAGGTATTTACCTACAATTCAGTGGTTATTAATTACAAAAAAGTTCAATCTGGTCCTCTGGACATTCAAAAAAAACAAAAAACAAAACAAAGCAAAAAAATATAGAAACGTTTCGTCTCTCATCCAAGAGACTTCCTCAGTCTGAGGTGCTGTTTTCAGCTCAGTCTCTTAAATAGCACCTTCTCAGAGTGGATCAACCAGTTTGCTGCTGACAACCAAAACCAGCTGATCACATGCTCAAGAAGGAAGGAAAGGAGGAACCCAGACCCAGACCAGTGGTCATTCCATATGTTGAGGGAGTATCGGAGAAACTGAGACGTTTATTTTCTAAACATAACGTCCCAGTGGCTTTTAAACCCCAAAATACATTACGGCAAAGACTGGTTCATCCCAAAGATCCAGTCCCCCGGCACAAACAGAGTAATGTGGTGTATGCTGTTCAGTGTCAGGAGGGCTGTGATCAGTCTTACATCGGGGAAACTAAACAGCCACTGGCCAAAAGGATGGCCCAGCACAGAAGATCAACATCATCAGGCCAGGATTCTGCGGTCTACACTCATCTCCAGGCCAGCGGTCACTCTTTCAAGGATGAAGATGTTCACATCCTGGACAGAGAGGAACGATGGTTTGAGAGAGGAGTAAAGGAGGCCATCTTTGTGAAAAGAAATCGTCCATCATTAAACAGGGGTGGAGGCCTCCGGGTTCAACTGTCCCCCTCTTACAATGCTGTGATTGCTAGTATCACTCAGCCCTCTGTGAATAGTAAACAGCCATCAGTGTGCTAATGATCCATTGTTAGGCTGATGGTTCTGCTTGAGCATGTGATCAGTTGGTTTTGGTTGTCAGCAGCAAAACTGGTTGATCCACTCTGAGAAGGTGCTATTTAAGAGACTGAGCTGAAAACAGCACCTCAGACTGAGGAAGTCTCTCGGATGAGAGACGAAACGTTTCTATATTTTTTTGCTTTGTTTTTTTTATTTATTTTATTTTATTTTTTTTGAATGTCCAGAGGACCAGATTGAACTTTTTTGGATTTTTCTACCTGGATTATTGAGCATGCATCAGGATAAATTGTTTATAACCTTTCCAGATAGCATGAATAAAAAAAAATCGGAACTATCCCCGTTAAATAACTATCTTCCAGGTCTTGCTTTGAGTCAGTGGATAAAAGAGACAAATAAAGTTCACAGACACCAGATAACATCGATTACCGCCCTGCGTGAGGCGTATTGGCAGAGCTATCAATAGCAAAAGCAAAGGCCTCACCTCATTGAGCGCTCCGTGACCCTTCTGAAACATCCACGCTTGTCAGTCTCACAGTTTTTGAGCCTGACCTCTTTTTTTTTTTTTTTTTTGTAAAACACAAAGCTGATACTCAAAAGACGCTGCCATCCACATTGGCCTTTAAACGGCCTTTAACTCCTTTTTTCTCATTTCCTTTAGAGGGCCATCAGAAATAAACTCTAAGTTATGACAGTATGACCTCTGTGATTGTGTGTGTTTGTCCTTCAGGGAGGATTCTCAGTTTTTTTATAAGCATCGGACCAGGCAAGGTTGACTCTCTAAAGAGGAAGTGTGAGAAATGACAAGGCAGAGGATGAAGATCCCCTGCAAATAAACCTGACATTTCTCCTCCATGCACTCCAATATCGCACCAATAACAATTAGCTCAGTGATTGTTTGGCTAATTACTGTATGATTAAATATCTGGTGCTGTGCCAGCCAAGCAATCTCCTCTCCAGCTTGTACATGTTTACCTCTAGCAGTGCAAATGTCAAAAGGAGCCATGGTGTTGGTTTAAGGCAAAGCATGCACGTAAATGTATTGGAAGTTTGTTTTCATTCGAGTCAACACAGATAAAGCCTCTACATGTGCGCCCACAAACACCGCATTCTCCACGCTCCCTTCCTGACCTCAATTTGTAACCACTGCTGTGATTCTTCTTCGCCCGGAGGCCGCTGCTTATCAACGTTTCCTGAACCTAAAGGGAGATGGCTCGAGTGGATACGAGAACGCCAGAGGAAGGGCCCTTCACATGCAAATTCCATCAACGGTTGCAAAGGAAGCCTCCTGGCGTGACACCATAGGGGTGTACTATGAAGTGAGATTAATGAGTTAGTAGAAGTACGACGAGTCTAGAGCTAGAGTTTTCAAGGTCACAGAGGTAGATCTCTTTTTATGCTGGCTAGATCCCCATGGTAAATACTGCCGCTTACCTAACATGTTCCCAAGGAGATTTTGCAACTTTTACACTGCCTAAAAAACAACAAACGTGGTTAAAAACACTCATCTACTGACAGTACAGTAGTCCCTCGCTACTTCGCGTTTTGACTTTCGCGGACTCGCTCTTTCGCAGATTTCCAAAGTAAGATTGGACATGACACACGATTGGCTGATTGATGGATGAGCCGCAAGATCGGCATGGATTTTTTAAATTTAAAATAAATTTAAAAGTATTTAGCACCTGCTGCACCTGTATGCAGTCCACGGTGCAGCAGGGAGAAGCTCCTTTCTGCAGCAGAGAAATGGGCGTGGCAGAGAGCGCTGGCAGGTGGCAGAGAGCACCTGGTGGCAGAGAGAGCAGAGATCATGACATGCTGTGCCTTTTAAGAGCGTTTAGAGTTTAGAAACATGGCAAGAGTGTGGGAGGGTTTAAAACATATATACTTTGTATATATATATATATATATATATATATATATATATATATATATAACAATACTAAAATAAACTACTACCTAGTACTTGTACTACTATTCCTACTTCGCGGTTTTTCACTTATAGCAGGGGGGCACTGAGAACGGACACCCCCGTGATAAACGAGGGACTACTGTATTCACTAAAAGGGAGTATTTTCAAAAAAGTTCAAGA
>NC_056498.1:32374151-32389035 GCF_014905685.2 Nematolebias whitei | reverse complement strand
AATGAGAGTCCACACTTGTGAACTTGGGTGTCTGTGTGTGACAGAGATAATTCAGCTCTTTTGAAGTGGGGTTCTCATTGAGCTGTTGGAGCCTAGTTGGCAACTGAAAATTGCAAGAAAAAAAGGCAAATTTTTTTATAGACTACACTTTATGAGTATTTGTGACTAAGCAATCAATGATTTTTGACTGACTAATATTTTTGTAATGATCCTCCAAAATCTATGTACTGTACAGTATAATGGTTTAAAGTCATCCAGCCATTATCTTTACCTACTTCTTCCTTGTGTGGGTTGTGGGGGTCACTGATGCCCATGTCCAGCCATCATTGTGCGAGGGTTGGGGTACAACCTGGACAGGTCTTCAGTCCATCACAGGGACACAGCGTTGCACTTGTGTTAAAAAAATCTGACCTGGCCCCAGCCCATAGCCATCATTTCCGAACCCCATCTGATACGACAAATTAACAGCAATTACAGGTTAGAAACCCCACCCCCCACCACCACCACCACCAACAACATTTTTAATTAAGCTTTGACTGCTTCTACCACCGACTATTATTAACGGTTGGCGGATGTGCGCGGCTGAGTAAAGGGGGCAGAAGATCGGAGCTGAGGAGCCATCAAAGCACATTAAATGCTTCCCCTGCTTCTGCCTGCATCCTGCTCTGACACGTCAGATATTTTGAGATCTCAGCTGTTTGGGTCGTGTGCCGCACACACCCGCTGAGTTCCGCATGCGTATGAACATCCATTTGGGCTGATGGATCGCTGGCAGTAGTCCATCTGAAGCTTAACTGAACTTTTTGCCTCATTCAAGGCCGGTCAATGCGCGTTGAAATGGCTACGTGCGGCTGGTCATGGTATGGCAAGCCATGTTGGCATATGATTGGCTCGTCGGCTGTGCATATCTGCCGATGCAGTAAAAAGCCAGACACTGACCTGGCCTGCACATTAAGCACATTATTATAGCCTGGTCTGAATCCGGGTCAGGCTAGGCTGGGCTGGGGGTTAGAAATGACAGCTCTCACATAGAGACAAGCGAGACAAACAACCATTCACTCTCTCACTCACACCTACGGGCAATTTAGAGTTACCAATAATCCTAACATGCATGTTTTCGGTCTGTGGGAGGAAACCAGAGTACCCAGAGAAAACTCACGCATGCACAGAAAGAACATGCAAACTCCACCCAGAAAGGCTTCCAGCCGGTTTTGAACCGGGACGACCTACTTGCTGAGAGGCAGCAGCTCTACCAACTGAGCCACCGTGCTGCCCGGTTTAAAAATTATAAGAAAATATAAATAAAGTGAGGATAAAATAAAATTAGTATTGCTGGAGTCCACTTTAGTTTTAGCTGTGCATATTTTTTTTTCATTTCCCCAAGTTACTGAGGATTAGTAGAAGATCATAAACAAAACGAATATTGACAGAAGTTTTGATGGTCGTCCCATTGGCCCCTATCTGGGCGCCACTTTGAAAACTTTCAAGAGAAAAGAGTTGGTGGAATGTGGGCCAGAGCTAACGGTGGTGGAAACAGACAGATTTCTGCAGTCATACCAGTAACAGAGCGATTTAAAAGTGCTTGCACTTTGGCAAACAGACAATATCCCTCAAATAAACTAGTTCACATTCATTTGATCACCTCCCAGTTCTTCTGCTGGCAGCTCAAAAGGGACAGGTGAGCGCTCTGTCGCTGCTTCATCGGGTCCCAACCCGCAGCTCCAGCTGTGACGATATTGCCACCGTTCCACTCTATGTGCTACCTCTTCCTCCTCCTCCCCATCCTCCCTTTCGCACCGAGTCGCTCTCCGTTCCGCTCCTAAGGTAGAACTGTCAGGTCCTTGTTGCTATGCGACGGCTGCCTTAAGATTTCCCCAATAGAGTTTTGAAGGTAATAAAACAATGCCCCAAGACAAACAGACACTGGAACCGAAAAGGCCTCCGGGATCGAAGAAGAAAGTGAGTTGGGAGGATCGCACTCGTACGGTACAACCAACACTTCTTTAGCTGTGGATTCAAATAAACAGTACTAATAGCGTCAAACGGCTGCTGGATACCATGAGATGTGACTAAAAGAAAACAAGCAAATGAAATAAATTGAAATTGCAAGGTGACTGAGCATCCACGCAGAGAAACAGCTGTCTTTTTCAAGGTTTCCGAGTCCCAAGGTTATGCAAACATATGGTAAGGTATTACAACACTCCTCATCTATTTATACATAACCACTGGGTGTAGTTATACAGTAAGATGTTCAAACAGGAGTTTTGATCGACATCTTCAAGGTGTTTCCTGAGCATTGGCAGGTAACCTTTTTTTTTTTTTTTATCTGTGCAGTGGTATCGTTATGTTCCCACAGATTAAAAAAAAAAAGAAAGTATTTTCAGGCTGAAACCAACTGATTCGTCAGGCAGATTTGATTGCGGGTACATGATCACTCCCCCTTTTCCTCCTCGTCAAGACACCCTGAGAAATTATTGCGACGCAAACAAAACATCTGAAGACAATACATGGAAATATGGTTGGGATTCAAGGACTTTTAAAAACCTTTGTTTAATTTATTTTCTATCTGTCCAAGTCTCGGCAGGGGGTAGAACATGAAAGGCGAGCTCTTACCATTACAAGGATAGCAAGAATACCACATACTGCACATTATACGCCCGTCATTAAACTATTATATAGCCATACAGCAATCGATAGAATGGTCTGGACAAGCAAAGACCTTGTATAACATTTGATCTTGATTTGTGACCTTAGCCTTGAAGCTGCGGGGGATGAAAAGTATACAAGACACTATCTAGTTTTGATTGTCGGATCCTATTATTACTCGAATAAGCCACTCTGAGGACATGAGAAGATTGTCAACCCGGTCTTTACTTGCAAGGGACATGCTCAGAGCCTTGTCCGTGAGACTCTGCACCGGACAGTGAGGCAGGAAGTGTTTTTATAATGTTTATCAGCATTAGTGGAGAAAGTACTCAAACTTTGTACTTAAGTAAAAGTACAAATTAACAAACAAAAATGTACTCTAGTAAAAGTAGAAGTACCACTTTAATGTATTTACTTGAGTAAAAATAGGTAAGTACTTGTGTTTAAAAATATTTAAAGTATTAAAAGTAAAAGTACTTGCTGAATGTATTACCTAATGTAATGGTCTACAATATCATTAAGTGTGCATGTATATTTTCTGTAATACATTAATAGTGTTGAGCCATTTTAATGAACAGTGCTGCAGATAATACATGTTTTTATTGTGTCTACTCTGTGACACAGTTCACACTTGGACTTGTGATTCTGTGCGTCAGAATTTCAGGGATGACATGCAGAGTTAAATGCCATTAAGTAAAATAAGAAAGAGGAATGATTTGACCTTTTTTGAAAGTTTTTATTTAACACAAAGTAAAACCAATGTCATTTTAACTGCAGTAAACACATTGAAGTAAAACTTGTCTGCCTGAAAAAAGGAGCATTAGACATAAAGGAAAAGACTCTGATCATTTCAACTCCAGTTTGTCATCAACTCTAGTTAAAATACTGTCTAGTCAACCTTGTAACGGGTCAATAGTGAACAATAGTTTAACTTCCTGGCAACATTTTCAAAACTTGGACACAAGTGTCGAGTCATTTGGAGACATCTCTTGTCTCTTAACATCCCATGAACTGACACATTTTAATGTTGTAGCAAGAATTTCTTGTACAAGTTCAGAAGAAGTTTGTTTTCAAAGTTTTTGAGTCCAGTCTGGCTCTTTTGGGAGATAAAATCTGTCCTGCTGTACTGAATAGTCTTTCAATAGTCTTTCAATAATCTTTCAATAAGGCCATGGGTGGTGCGTATCTTCTAGCCGACTCTCCACGGTGGAATCCATTTTGAGTGTGTTAGCGGCGCTGTGGGTGCGCCCAGCTCCATGATGTAGAATATACGTCATTGGTCCAGCTCTTCTTGAAGGTGAGTCCAACGTTACCTGCCCACTTTGCAGTGGTTCAATGGACCGACTCCCCTCTCGCCATTGGTTACTGTCAAACTAATGAACAAATCAAAAAAACGCAACGTGAATGTAACTTGTAACGCAACGCATAATAGAAATGTAGTGTCGTTGAAAAGTACAGACACTTAATGTAAAATGTAGTGGAGTGAAAGGAGAAAGTACCCACGTTTAACTCTACTTAAGTCAGTCCTTCTCAAATAGTGGGGCGCGCCCCACTAGGGGGGCCCAGGGCAAAATGTTTACTTCTTCCTGGGGGGGCATAACAGAAAATATTTGAGAAGCACTGACTTAAGTGAAGTACATATACATGAAGAGTGTACTTAAGTACAGTAACAAATTACTTGTACTGAGTTACACCCCACCACTGCTTATCAGTCACTGGTGACCTCAGTCTGCCAGCTGTATATTCAGGCTCAAATCAGCTCCTCTCCGAGCAGATAACTCTGTCCTCACAACATTAATTTAACATTAGTTTGTGATAAACATCCATAAGCCTTAACCAAAATTCCCTCGACACTGATGCAGATGTGTGTCAAGTTGTGCTCAATTCTCTTGAGTGGATCAGAAACTATGGGCCGGACAAGCAAAAGTTCATGGAAGGTGCATTAAAACAACTCCTGCAAGGTTTCGACTTGAACGTTTTCTCCTACGGTGGTCTTTTTATGTGTGACACATGACAATTTAAAACATCTGCTTTTCCCTCCTGTTTTATCAGCCGAACAATAAATTGGAACTTCAAAAAGCGAGAGCAGGAAGAGCTTTCCGAAGCGCTCTGTTCTGACACGGAACGACTGGGAAACGCTCAAAAGTAATCACCAAACATGGCGCAGAGCCCCGAACGCGAGCGCCTCTTCGATACGATTCATTATTTAATCGTGTAGCTTGAATCTGTGCAGTCGAGGTTAGACTGTCAGCTGGAACTGAAGACCAGAAAGATGTGAGACGCCAGTTCCACTAATCAAAATGCAAATATCTGTCTCCCCATCGGCATATCAAAACATCTCAGAGAGGCTCTAAACTGAAACAAGATGAATGTACAGGTTCGGTATTTTCATGCTCGCAACATTAGGCTGCGTTGAGATTAAACATAAATATATGAAAGCATATAAATTAATAATAAACATACACAAAATTGGGAACAAAAGGAATGGTAAGAGGTGATGTAAGGGGTTAATAACGATAGTGAAAAGCAGCCGAACAAAAGTGTCAGAGGCTTTTAGTGGCAGGGTACAACCAATAACCACAGTATTCACTTCAGAGACGCCTGGTAAAGACTTGATTATATGGTGTGGAGACAAACGGAGGACTCACCTCCTGATATGTAGATGTCAGTCACAAGAAGCTCCTCACAAGCAGGCAGGAAGAAACTGCATGAACGTACTGGATCAAGACTGCATGCAAATTAAACAAATACCGTATTTTTCGGGCTATAAGGTGCATTTAAAATCCTTTAACTTTCTCAAAAATCGACAGTGCACCTTATAATCCGGTGCAAATTGTGCGTTAATTCTGGTTGTGTTTACTGACCTCGAACCGATTTTATCCGTTACAAATGAACAGTGTTGAGAGTTATTGTGAATGAGTTGTATAAAGTTCGACTTATCTGACCAGTTTGTTTGGCTTAATGCGTCTTATAATTCTTATGTATGAAAACAGCTCATTGATATTGCACATTATAATCCGGTGCGCCGTATAGTTTGAAAAATATGGTATTAAGAATTAGGTGGAAAGGTGCAGAGGCTTCTACTTTGTATTTTAGCCATTTAGATTAAAATTTAAGTGTCCTCAAGAAACAAAAGTCCATTTCTCTTCTGCATATTTACTCATTTAGGAATGACCCCAGAGGATTACCACAGATTGTATGATTCATGACATTCACCCTCAGCATCTTGGACTACTGCGCCAAATATTAATGACAATTTGAAAAACTGAATTTCCTGCGAAAATGAAGTGTGAATGGATAATGCTGAAGAACTTGCTGAAAATCAGCTGAAACTAGCTTAAAAACATGCTGAATTTTAGCTGAAAAAGAAGAACAAGCCTAAATTTGCAGAAGGCAGAAAGAACAAATATTTTCAGAATTAGGTTTAAATAAGCAGAAATGAGCACAGAAATTATGAGGTTAGCTATAAAAAGATGAAATTAGTATATATTTAAAAAAAGCTGAAAAAAGGCAGAAATAAGCTTAAACTACCAAAAGGAAGTGGATAGAGCTGAAATGAGCTAAAAATGTGAAATTAGCTGAAATGGCTAATAGCATAAAACAGTAGCAGAAATAACTTAAACTAGAAAAGATGAAAGGAGCACAACAAGCTGCAATTAGTAAAAAGAAGTTAATTAGGCTGAAAGTAGCAAACTTACCACAAAAAAACTTGAATTTATATTAAAACAGCTGAAATTAGCTAAAAAAAAAGGTTGCTGAAAAGTTAAAACAAGCTTAAATTGGCAGAAGAAACCAGAAATAACATGTTTGTCCAATTAGGCTGATAGAAGCAGAAAAAAGTGGAAATTATCTGAAAACCAAAAACAGAAATGAGTAAAAAAAACAGCTGAAAAGTAGCTAAAAAAGCAGAAAGAAGCTTAAATTACCAGAACGATGTGGAGAGAGCATACTTTTAGCTGAATTGTGCTAAAAAATTTAAATGGGTGCAAAAAAAATGTAGAATTAACATAAAAGTTCATGCTCAATAATTTAGGTAAAAAATAAAACAAAGTTAAACCAGGTCCTCTGGACGTTTTCTTTGTGTTGTAACATTTCGTCTAGAGAAGCTTCATTAAGTTAGAAGAAGTACAGAAATGTTTAAGTTAGCAGAAATAATCTAAAACAATCATGAAACAGCAACAACCACCCCCCCCATCTCCCCCCCATCCCACCCCAAAAAAACAAAAACAACAAAAAATACAACAACCTGAAATTAGCTAAAAGTTTAAATTTGCACAAGGAAACTCAAAGAAGCTGAACTAGAACAAAATGTTAACGGAGCAGAACTAGGGACGGGTGATGCAAATTAGCTTTGGCTGTATTCACTGTGATGCAGGCATCAGATAGTCTTGATCTATGTTTCTTGGATATGTCCCTATCAGATAAACAACCAATCAATAAAAAGGTTGTAAACAGATCTAAAGATCTGAAGGATGTAAAATGAGCTCGATTAATTTCCAGTGAGGAAAAAAAAAAAGTGTCCGAAAAGGCTAAATATTTCAAAAAGCTAAAGTTGCACCAATATCAAAAGTCATAGCATCATTCTCCTGAAAGAGCTGAACGTTTTGATTTATGATTTGTTGAAATGGCACAAAAATTATGGAAAGAGAAAGATGCCAAAAAATGTATGGAAGAAAAATGGATCACAACAGTGTGAATGCTTCATAAGCACTCACACAATTATTATTATGAACGCTCACCTCGTGATGATGCCACACGAGAAGCAACGTGTGTATCTGTAATCATTAAGACCCTCAGGAGTGCATGAATGGAAGGACAAAAACTGCAAGGCAACATATTGGTTTGGACCAAAGTGGAGGATTGAACAGTGCATTGATTGACACCTCAGTCCCAAGAGCTGCACTGCAAGCACCTCTCAGAATACTAATACCAGCTAATCCTAGGATATATGAACACTTTAACCAACCAGCAATAACATTTGTACCTTTAGGACAAACTAGTAAAGCTTTTATTCTGACTAATTTAATATTTAGGAAAACCTGCCTGTGGAAAGCTAGTGGGGCATTCCAACAATTTTCAGTCAGGTCATCTGGACAGTTTCATTTTTGGCTGAAAAGTTTCACCTTCCATCTAGAAGGCTTCATCAGTCAAGGAAATGCACAACACTAAACTGATTCATCCCCCAAACAGCTTACTCCAAAGCGGAACAAACCAGTTATGTTGGTGCTAAGATGGTGTCTTTGGCACGCCCCCTCCTTGAACCAGTTTGACATGACTGTCGACGAGGAAGAGGGCCAGCAATGGAGGAGGGGGCGTACCAAAGAGACCATCTTATCACAAGCAGAACTGGTTTGTTCCACTTTGGAGTAAGCTGTTTGGGGGATGAATCAGTTTTGTTGTGTGTTTCCTTGACTGATGAAGCCTTCTGGATCCAAGGTGAAACGTTTTACCACAAAAAAAGAAACAGTCCAGATGACCTGACTGAAAAATGTTGGATTGTATACCTGGATTATTGAGCATGGACTTTGTTGTTAACTAATAGCGGCCATTTAATGGACTGATAACATCCAAAGCTGCTCGATTTACACCCTGACAACACTTTTTTAATTGGGGACACCACCTTTCCCTGTCTGGACATCTCTTTATCAGTGACAAATTTCTGATTAAATGGGGGGGATGTTTGACAAAGTTATCTTTGTAGCTGGCAGCGTCAGTGGTGACACCTGTAAAAACACGTCATTCACTGAAATGCCAACCTGGACCAGTTGTTGAGCCTGCTCCACTTTTGTCAACAAACACAACCACAGCTTTGTTCATGCGGGCTGCGGACATAATGGACCCGTGTCCAATCACCTCTCCTATCGCTAAACAAACTTCCTCCACACTGCACTGAGAACCAGCACCCACATTGATGCCATTACTCCCGAGTGAGAGCAGAGAATCCCCTCGCGTCTCCTGCCATCATGGCGTCCTCAGACGCCGGCCGACCTGCCGGCTACACCTTCATGAAAATGAAACCTTAGAAACTACGAAACTATCAAAACCCACAACTAAACAACAGCTCCCAGTGCAAAAAAAGTAGAAAAAGGACAGAAAAATAGAAAGAGTGAGCACTTTCACACTTTTTCGCTCTTCTGCTCTTCCACTCACACTCCTCTCAGAAAGACCTTTGGACAATAGGCCATACCAGGAGTTGTTCTGATTTCTCTTTTAGCTTCTGATGTATACTAAGATTTACTTTAGGTAATGGAAATAACCACGGAGGAATGGGTGATATTGAAAGTGTAGGGCAATACTGAAACTGACTTAATCCAACACTTTCTGCTTTTGCATCACCTACCCACCCAAAACTTGTTTGTTTTGTTATGTTCCCAACTATCTGTTAAAATAGTTCACAACTGATCATCATCCCATTGATTGAAAACACCTGACACTAATTTCACCTTCAACTTAACTGCTAATACTAGAGGTCAACTTACTTTTGCCATTCACTAGTTCCAATATGTAATATCTGATAGTTTTCCTCAATAAATAAATGACCAAGTTGTGTCATTTGTTTAACTGGGTTCTTTTGCATCTACTTTTAGGACTTGTGTGAAAATCTGATGATATTGTAGATCATATTTATGCAGACATAGAAAATTCTAAAGGCTTCACAAACTTTTAAGCACCACTGTATCGTAGAAAGTAGAAATGTATTCTACTTCTGTCCAATAAACCAATGTTTTGAGCGTAGTTACAAGTATGCATGTAAAGTGTATGGGTTCATTAAATAGAAACAAATTCTTGGATTAAAAAAACCCCAACAACAATTGTTTTAAGTTTTACCTTTCTGAAGTCTGCTAGTCTTTAATCTGTTTTTTTTTCTTCTCTCGTTCACCTCACCTACTTTTGTTATCAGAGTCTGAGGCTTCTGATTTCAAGGAGCAACACAGAGCAGGTAATGGAGAAAAACCCCAGAGCAAAGCAGCAGCACAAGCGTTGTCATGCTGTTCATGAGTGTGACAGAAAGTTACAACCCTGTGCCAGATTACATGTGATGCACTGGTAGTTCGTGAAAAACAAACTTCTTGCTGAAGCTTGAACAGACTGGATGTATGTAATTGTGTACTGTTAGAGGTTTACATTCTCTCATCATGGCCATGGATCTCTTATTAATTTCAGTGTACTTACTATTGGTTTCTCATTAGCTTTCGTGACTGGCAACAACTGGTAAAAAGGTATGTTTGACAGCACTTCTTGGACTGACCAAAACTTGTCCATCAATCTCAGATAAAGGGATGATCAGGAAAAACCCAGGAACCACAAAGGTCTGCTATGAACAGGAAACTAATGGAACACCAGGGTTACTTTCCACAGTGAGGCAGGTCTTTATGTTGCAATGAAATGAAAAGGCATTGATCCAAAAACAAGCTCCTGCTCTTAAAGGGACACCTACAGGAATGTTTTATGGTCAGATGAGACAGACATGGAGCCATATTGCCACAATGACATGAGGTATGTTTGTATGACTCAAGTTTAAGCTTTCAAACCTAAGAACTAGACACACTGTTAAGCATGGTGGTGGCAGTGCCATGCTGTGGTACTGGTGCATTGATTTAATGTCAAATCAGGACTGCTTCCAAATTGTTAAACGTGACTTCTAATCAAGAGTAAATGGTTGAAACTTGGACACAGTTGAGTGATGCAACAGGACAGTGATCCCAAATGCACATCAGAACTACTTCCTGGTTGGATAAAGCAGCAAAACCGGTTTTGGGGCTGAGATGGTGTAGAGGTAGATTCCTAATTTCTCCATCCGGGATCTTACATAGCTGCCCACTGCTCCACTTGGGTGCATCTCACGTGTGATGGGTTGAATGCAGAGAACTACTTTCATCATTGTATGGGAACATACAATGATGACAATCTCAGACTTCACTTCCCTTCTGATTGGATGAAAAAGGCAAATTTTAGGCATATGGCCTTCCAAAAGCCTTGATCACAGCTTCATTGAAAATTGTCTGCTCTGTTTTAGGAATCTAATGAATTTAAATTAACTCTACCAATTCTGCCAAGATAAGTGATCAAATAACCAAACGGACTTATACCAGGAGCTTGTTGAAGTGAGGATCTGTTTTTGGTTAGTTTATTTTCTGTGTATATTCAGTGTTCTCCTTCGTTTTTGCTCCATTCCCTTTCAAATTCACCTGTGCTCAGTTTTCTCCCCATCAGATGTTTGTAATTTCCATTAATTTGGGTTTCCTATTTATTCTGTGTTTCTGTTTGAGGGTAAGTCCTGAATGGTGCTCTGTATGAGTCTTTCCCTGTGCGCCTCCCTGTGTTATATCAGATGCTTGTAAGTAGTTTTGGTTGCTACGTTAGCATTTTTATATTGATTAAATCATTTTGTTTTTGATCTTCATGTTCCTTCCCTTGTGGCTGCACCCTTGGGTTTCAAAACCTCCAGAAACCATGATAGTTGATCGATGTAGAAAGCTGCTGGTCAAGGTGAAACTTGCTAAGGGACATTGTACCAAATATTAGTTAAAGTGTAGGTATGTAATTGAGCCTGCAACTATCTTTCCTCACTCGCTCTGGTACGAGGCGGATGCTTTCTTTTTCTTCTCTTGTTCTCCTCCTGCTTTTTTTGCTCTCTGTCTGTGTATCAGAGCTCCTATTTTACACATATTTCGAAATGAAAACTACTGTTATGGATCTGATCAACTGGACTTTCAACGCAATCGACAAAGTCTTTTCAACAAACCAAAAAAGTCCATGCTCAATAATCCAGGTATACAATCCAACAATTTTCAGTCAGGTCATCTGGACAGTTTCTTTTCAACAAAGCAACAGGGTCCTGGAGAGCCCTCATGTTCCACTGAGTCTCAGGAGGACGCCAAAGAGGTATACAATTTATGATAACAGGTTTCCTGCATTTTGGAAATGGCTGGTTCCTGGTCTAGCAACATACAAGAAGACAGATGCAATTAATTTGGCCCTCATCAGGCTGCCTGCTTGTGAAGATTTGGTTCGTGCTTTGAGGACTCGAGCTAAACCGTAAGATGGAAGTGATTTGTGAGAATAGCAGGCCACCTGTGGCTTTGGGACTCGCCAGCACGAAATTACCTTGGAGGGGCTCATAAGCACGGACCAGTAGAATATGCCCTAATCTGGGACTTTTCTGAATCTGACTCCCCGGTTGACATCGAAAACAGGCCGACATATCAATTTCTCCTGGGAAATGTGTAAGGAGGCTTATCAGAACTGTTGGCTGACCATGATCTTATCAGGACAACGGACTATGTGTTAGTGCTTCATGGACTGCCTTGCTGTCAAATGCATAAGTAACGTGTTCATAAATGTGCTTGCTGGCAGAGATTTTTGAGGTCTTAAACCGTGTCCTGATAGGACAAGGTGTAAAGAGATCTTTTTTGTAATGCCACTATCCTCTCCTCATGGCTTTGTTCCCTTTATCTATCTAAAATAAGTATTCTGAAAAGGATAAGAGGCTGCGCTATCATAGCAGCAGCTATGTGCACTCTGCCCATCTTTCGGACGACTGTGCGAACATATTCTTGCTGTATCTCGGTACAATGATAATAAAGCTTATTCTGACTCAGATTCTGATGAAAGCCACAATCAATTCAAACTCGTGATCCTAGTTTGTTTTAAATTTTGTTTAAAGTTGTATATTGTGTACTGTTTTACATCAACGTTCCATACTGAACAATTATGGTTCAGATAATTTAAATAAAGCCCCAAGATTACGATGACAGTATTGGCGGTGATGTGTGCAGGTAAACTTCTGACCTCAACAGTATAATATTGTGCTCCATGTTTGTTTGTGTGACTTTAAGAATGTTCTCTTATGTTTTATTACAGCTTAGTACTGAGCGTTTATTCAGTTTAATCTGCCATAGCAATAAAAAGCTAATTAGGACACAAGAAAAATACTCCTGCTCCGAAGGAGGACTTGCATCCATGTTAGATTTTTCAAGTCTTCCCTTCAATAGAGCTCTTTATTTTCACTTGCTCAGTCTTTTTTTGGTCGAGCTAATCTCATGAAGTGCCATGACTGCTTTAATGGGGAACATCTTAAAAAAAGGAAAAATCTAGAGTATCAGTTTAAGAACCACTCGTCCTTATCCTCGAGCCAGCCTGAAAGGCTAAGACCCAATAGATCAAGAAGATCTCTCCATTCACGCCCCATTTTTGTCCCCCATCTTTTTCTTATGGACCAATTGTTTGGGCTCTCTCTCTTGACCTTCAGTAATGTATCCACGCTTAACATTTAAATAGCAGACATAGGAGGGAGTGCTGTGACTGAAATCAAATTCTCAAGATGAATGTGTTCCTAATTTAGTCCAAGTTCTGTAGTGGAAGCACAGGAGCCATTGATTATATTGGGTGAATTAGCATAAAAACACATTTTCTACAACTGGAATATTCAAAGACTCTGTATGGGTTTAGGTTCTGTATGGTGAGTTCTTGGGCCCGTATTTGGACTACAAAATGCTGGATCAAAGGCTTGGAGAGAGGAGTGGTTCTGGCACAGGGACAGGTCAGATGGAGGCACCTCTTCTCCTCCTGTCCTGCCACAGCGCTACAATGGGCCGGGTCATTAGAAAGTAGGAACATATGCCAGTCTGGATGCAAGGTGCGCTGTCCAATTAGTAGCCTGGAAGATGTCCTCTGAAGCCAAACATGGGAAGTGGCAAACACAAGTACGGAATAATCAAATTCACATTGAGCACATGTGGTTTGGGGCATCTGCAATTCTAAGTTTCCAGTTTTGCATTGTGCTTTAAATGCTTATTTATTTATTTTTAGGAAGCCGATACTGTTCTCCTACTTTCCACAAAGCGTGTTCAGATACAAGAACACAGCCGCTCGCTGTGTGTATCATTAATCTTTTAAACTCCTGTCAAGTTACACCAATATTTCCCCCGCACAAAAGAGAGTGCGTCGCCTCTTGGAGACATGTGAAATCTCAGAAGAAAATCTTTTTTGCGAGTTATTTATTCACTTCTTTCCCTCGCCCACACAATCCTGGCAGTTTTCATCTGCTTCACAGGTACTGATATCCAGGATTCGATGGATGTTGGATTTTTTTTTTCTTAAATATATATTATTTGCTTTCAGAGAGAAATGCAATAACAGGGTTCGGCAAGTTCCACAGTCATATCCAGCCCATCCCAAGTTTGCTTTAAATATCATAGACAAATATTTGTGTACCACAGTAACAATAAATAAATCTTGACCAGCTCAAGTTTTACATATACATATATATATACATATACATATATATACATATATATATTATATATATAAAATATATTTATACATATACATATGTATACACACATATATATATATATATATATATATCCAGGTCCTTCTCAAAAAATTAGCATATTGTGATAAACGTCATTATTTTCCATAATGTAATGATAAAAATGAAACGTTCATATATTTCAGATTCATTGCACACCAACTGAAATAGTTCAGGTCTTTAATTGTTTTAATACTGATGGTTATGGCATACAGCTCATGAAAACCCAAAATGCCTGTCCCAAAAAATTAGCACATCATGAAAAGGTTCTCTAAACAAGCTATTAACCTAACCATATGAATCAACTATGTAACTCTAAGCACCTGCAAAAGCTTCTTGAGCCTTTTAAAAACTCCCAGCCTTGTTCATTACTCAAAACTGCAATCATGGGTAAGACTGCCGACCTGACTGCTGTCCAGAAGGCCATCATTGACACCCTCAAGCAAGAGGGTAAGACACAGAAAGAAATTGTTGAACGAATAGGCTGTTCCCAGAGTGCTGTATCAAGGCACCTCAGTGGGAAGTCTGTGGGAAGGGAAAAGTGTTGCAGAAAATGCTGCACAACGAGAAGAGGTGACCGGACCCTGAGGAGGATTGTGGAGAAGGGCCGATTCCAGACCTTGGGGGACTTGCGGAAGCAGTGGACTGAGTCTGGAGTAGAAACATCCAGAGCCGCCGTGCACAGTCGTGTGCAGGAAATGGGCTACAGGTGCCGCATTCCCCAGGTCAAGCCACTTTTGAACAAGAGACTGCGTCAGAAGCATCTCGCCTGGGACTGCTGCTGAGTGGTCCAAAGTTATGTTCTCTGATTACAGTAAATTTTGCATTTCCTTTGGAAATCAAGGTCCCAGAGTCTGGAGGAAGAGAGGAGACACAGAGTTCACATTGCTTGAGGTCCAGTGTCAAGTTTCCACAGTCACTGGG
>NC_056498.1:32373641-32373751 GCF_014905685.2 Nematolebias whitei | reverse complement strand
TGCAACAATACCAGAATGGTGTTACCCAGCGTAAAATAGCAAAGACTGTTAAGTTATCATCAACCGTGCATAACATCATCAAAAGATTCAGAGAATCTGGAACAATCGCT
>NC_056498.1:32353812-32373541 GCF_014905685.2 Nematolebias whitei | reverse complement strand
TTATATACATACAAACCGGATTCCAAAAAAGTTGGGACACTAAACAAATTGTGAATAAAAACGGAATGCAATAAGGTGGAGATGGCAAGTGTCAATATTTTATTCGTAATATGACATAGATGACAGATCAAAAGTTTGATCTGAGTAAATGGAACATTTTAAAAGAAAAATATATTGATTCAAAATTTCACAGTGTCAACAAATCCCAAAAAAGTTGGGACAAGTAGCAATATGTGGCTGGAAAAAGGAAATTGAGCATATACCGAACAGCTGGAAGACCAATTAACACTAATTAGGTCAATTGACAACATGATTGGGTATAAAAAGAGCTTCTCAGAGTGTCAGTGTCTCTCAAAAGCCAAGATGGTAAGAGGATCACCAATTCCACCATTGTTGCGCAGAAAGATAGTGCAGCAATACCAGAACGGTGTTACCCAGTGTAAAATAGCAAAGACTTTTAAGTTATCATCCAAGTATTGTAAGTAAGATCCAAAATGGCAGCACTCAGCCGAGTCGCAGCTTCACAGGCTCCCGATGAACTCGATTTTCTTTTGTTCCTGTTTTTTGTTTTAACCTTTTTTGCACCTACACTGCAAATCCACTGCATGTCCTTGAAAGCAGCAAAAAAGCTACTGTTCTTTCCCACAACAGTGCTAGCAACACATTTAGCTACTTTCTCCTGTATTATTGGCAAGTTTTGGCAACTTTGACTTGAAAGCAAACATTGTTGTTACTCTTCTCAACAAGCAGAGCGTGAGGATTCTCATGTTTTCTATTTTGTTTGTGTTCCACTAACCGCCCTCCACACAGCTCCTGAGTGACGGGTGGAGTTAATCTGACACAGCTGTGGCAGATGAGCTGATGATCACCTACCACTACTTAAGCAGCCGTCTCTCCACAAGTGTTTGGTTGATTGGGTGAACAAAGCATACAGCCTGGAATACTCTGTGGTTTTGAGAAAGAACTAACTAGCACAACCCCCCTCCCCCCCAGTGCCACTCGCCAGCAGCTGTGACTGAGTGGTTAGAGCAGTCGTCCTCCAATGCAAGAATTTGGGGTTCAATTCCACCAGCAGTCACATGTCGAAGTGTCCCTGGGCAAGACGCTGAACCCCTCATTTCCTCTGATGTGCGGTGTATGAATGTGATAAAGCTCTGATTAGCCTTTGTAGAGATCTAGTAGAATGCTGTATGAATGGGTAAATGAGGGCACAGATTGTAGAGTAAAGCACTTTGATTTTCTTGATAAGTATGCGTTTGACCTTCTGCAGCTCCTGGATCCAAGATGGCCGCTAATGGTCAACACCTGCAGGTCGTCTCGCCATCAAGGATCCAGCTCTACATAAGGCTGCAGTCGAGCTCTACGCTCTGCTGGAGCATATCACCTTCCTCATGGTAGTATGCTTCTGACCTGGTTATAATAAGTAAAGTCTTGTCTAACTCCGGATTCCTTTTGTGTACTACAGTAACTGATCTCCTCGTGCTTCTCCGTGTCTGGTTCGCCTTGGATCTCATTGCCTCCTGAGTCTCCTCACCCTCCAACCACTTGCCTATGCGCCACGCCTTCGAGCATTGGACCAGCAAGCCCTCCTCACCAACCAAACCTGTAAGAACCAAACAAACTGGAATCAAAACCAAAATCCTCCATCACAGTGATCACCTACCCGATGCCTGTCCTTGCCTTCCAGGGTACCTGTGGAGAAACGAGCTGTTTTTTCATTGTCACTGTAAATAATAAACACTGTTCAACTTTTACCTCTTGGAGTCTTATGTCGTCTCGGTCTTGCACTCTCTGGGTCTCCTGAGTATATGACCATAAGATAGAAAGGTGCTATATAAGTGCAGTCCATCTACCTTTAGTGATTCTTACCTGATCTCCTGGTCCTCCTGAGTAACTTGTCTGCGCCACCTGGATCCTGAACCATCACGCTTTACACCTATATTTGAGTTTTTATAAAATTTTTCTTTTTCGTTTCTAGCCATGCTGGTTCTACAGTTATATCCATGTCATATCTATTGTGTATTGCAGCAGAAGTTGACTCTTTACTGTAATCAAATCTACCTACTAGTGCAAAAAAAAAAGAAAGTTAATTATAAATAAAAGAGGTGGATTGGAAAAACAAGAATTGAAAGAGGAAAGTTCATTTGTAATTATGTGTTTATTACTCAACGTTTTTCTACAGCGTCCATAACAATGATATGCTCATGGCAAGTAGGCTAATTAGGTGTTAACATCCTTTTATTGACGTTAAGCAACTTTAAAGATAGTCAGTATGTACTTTCCTTGCAAAGGAGTTGGCAACACTGCTAATGTGGTTGGAGAACACCCAGATCCAGTCTTGTACAATTTGATACTGTAATTTGGTAGTGTTTGATATTGTAAAATATAACATGAGAAGCTTTGTTACAGTAAAATACACTCGTTTCACAATACAAGTTTTCCATCATACAAGATGATGGATGTGGGGATCAGATTCACATTTATGGAAAGTTAAAGCTTCAGAAAACGAGTTTAGTGTGTAAAAGGCTGCAGGTCTGCTTGTTTGGTGGTGTAATTTGTGCTGCTACTAGATGGTACATGGCCCTGGTTAATATTAAGACTAGAGTATTTTCTTGTTTCTGGACTTAGAGATCCTCAGGTTTGAAATCTCACAGGCACAATCTCAGGATTATGACCAGGTGCTAAACATTTGCCCCAGACGATAACCCTGTGCCATGGTGGACAATTAGACATGCCCATCTGTTCTATTATGACATTCAGCATGTGGCAAATGGAAATGAGGCACTTTGTGTGTGTGTGTGGGTGAGGAAGGTGTGAGGTAAAATGTGGTAGTCACAAATGACTAAATAATAGAAGTGGTCAATTCATGACTCACCCAGGTTTAAGATCCAAATCCACACATTGAATCAGGACCCATGAATCCAAGGTCTAAATTAAAATGGATCCTCCATGGCCTCTAGTAGGCAATAATTAAATCCACAAGTTGGCAAATTTACTAAAAAAACAAAAACTAACCCAGCAGAATCACTGATAATCCTGCAGACTCAGGTTGGTACTATACGTTGACAAGTGGTACGCCGTTGTCCTCGTTGCTAAGGGATTTGAATAATAAATGTTTGTAGTTTTGGAGATGAGTATTTTTTTTCAGCACTGGAAATGAACAGGGAATGCAAATAAATTAAGGTTTTTGGTACATGATATTCAAGTGGATAGGAGTTATACTGTGTATAAGAACAGGGTGTGTTTTGTTTGTCTGAGGCAGCGACTAGTGATGAATCCTGGCAAATGGAGGGAGCAATTTTATTCATAATCAGGCACAATGGCGGCACCAGGGGCTGGGCTAATGGTGGCCTTGGCCACCATAGATTAATCTTCAGCCACCCCAACTCATTTGAGGAAACTGTATTTTTAAGCAATCTAAAGAAAATAAAGCATAGATTCCTCAAATTATTACAATGGCCGGTTTACCCCCCCACCCCCACCCCCACACACAGTGGTGATTGGATTTTTACTTGGCAACAAATTTTTGATAGTGACCTTAATTTACACCTATAGCTCTTGTCTTTCAAGTTATCACACTCACAAGGTTTTTATTTACACATATCTGGTGGCAGCCATCTTGGATTTTGACATGGCAATCCAATTTTCAATGGTGATCTTTCCTACACCAAGATGCAGCAACTCACCAAGTGTTTTCAAGTTATCCAGCTCACAAGATAGACCGAAATTATGGCATTAGCCATCTTTGATTTTTATTTTTTGACATGTCCACCCAATTTTTTTAAGAAACCTTTCTTATGACTAGATGCTGGTGAAGATTCTTAGTCATCCAAGACATGATAAATTCAATAAACATTCAATACAATTCAATAAACATTCAATACACTTATGCCTAGATGTAGCTACACACCAAAATGGAAGTCAGTACCTCACTTATTTTTCAAGTTATCATGTTCACAACATGCAGATGGACGGATGAAGGGAATTTGTAATGGGGGACAGAAACCCACCCAAAATGCTGCGTACTCATCATGAACATCTTATGTGAACTGGGTTACTTTAGTGAGTAAATCAAATGAACAGATCCATAAGGTGAACCAGATTTACCAGCTCTACTAAATGATGACAACTTTTATTTTCCATATTTGTACTTGCTATATATATATTTAAATAAAAAAAGATCCTGCAAGCACATGATGTGGGGGTTCAGGGTCTGGGGGTTGCCATGGGCGGTGCTGGCGCTGTGCTCTCCCTGGGGTTGTTTGGACCCCCTGAGCTTGGCTCTTGGGTGCCATGGTTGGCCCGCTGGCCGGGGTGGCTGCCGGGGCCTGGCGGGCGGTCGGCTGGGGGATGCGTGCTTGGTTGTTGGCGGTGTGTGGGGGTGGTCGGTGGCGTGTCCTCTACATGGTGGGGGGGTGTCCTGTCGGCGGGGCATGGCCTGGGCCGGGTCTGGGGTATTGGCTCTTCTCCGCTCAAGAATGAATGGGTTTACCTCCTGGGTTTGGGCATGGGCTGCCCCCTGTAGAGGGCGGGTACATGTCTTGGACCTGGGGGGTATAGAGTGTGTATCGGGAATAAGAATGAAATGTATCGTTATTGTATGTCTTTGAGTGAATGAATGTGAGATTGAGGTTGGGATAGTGTGATTGTGTCTGTGTATGAATGGGTATTTGTTAGGCCGAGACTCGGACTGCCCCCTCTTTGATACAACTGGGGGTGCTTGGCATCGCGCCCCTATCGCGCGGCCCCCTGGTGGGGTGTGCCCTTGCCTGCCAGCGCGCTGGGGGCCCTTGGTATCGGGGGCTAGGCGCTTGGGCGTGTGTCGGCTCGGCCTGGTGTCTGCCTGGTGGGGCTCGGGTCCTCTGGCCCTGTCAGGCCTTGGCCTGGGTGGTGTGAGTCCTCGGTGCCCGGGCCTCGGTGCCTGGACCTGGACCTACATCGGTGCGGCGGGTGCCGACGGAGGCCTATGAGTTTGTCGCTGTTGGCCCCGGGGGGTCACTGTATGTGGTTGCTGGTGGGGATCTTCCGGTTCTCCCCTGTGGTCCGTTCTGGGGGGTGGGTGAGTGGTTCGTCCTGTGTGTGTGGCTCTGGGGGCTCTGCGGTCGGGGTCCCTCCTGGGGTCTTGGGCTCTGGTCCCCCCTTTTTCGTCTGCCTCTGGTCTTGGGGGTCGGGTCTCTGCTGCTTCACAGTTACTAATAAATGTTCTATTAGAGAAGCCTTATACACTTATGCATGCTCACAACCACACACAAATAGAAGCAGGGATGCTTATGTAGGCTTTATATGTAGATATATAGATATGTATGTGAGTGTATATTCATGTGTATGTATGTATGTATGTATATAGGCGTAGGTATGGGTATATATATATTTATGGAAACTTACTGCAAAGCCATGAATATTTTAAGTTCTTTATACATATGTATTTTGTTGCTGTGTTTTGTCATGTTCTTTGCAGGTGAACAGACAGTGGCCGGGTGTTTTGACGTGTGCTCTATTTGTATATATTTCTTATATTTTGGAGTCTTACTTTGTCTTTTCTTTCTTTCTATCCTATAAAAAAAAAAAAAAAGATCCTGCCATCATTTTTACCTGCTTTTTCCTTTTCGGATCACGGGGATCATTGGTGCCCATGTCCAGCAGTGACTCTGCAAGGGGCAAGGTACACCCTGGACAGGTCTACAGTCCATCACAGGACCACATAGAGACAAACAAGCATTCTCACTCACACCTAGGGACAATTTAGGGATACCAATTAGCCTAAAATACATGTTTTTCGTGTGTAGGAGGAACCTGGAGTTGCCTTTAAATGAGCTGCAGAATGTAGTAATTACTAAAGATGAAAAAGGAAAAACTCAAGAGGTCAACATACAACAATGTCCTTGCTACCTTTGTAAAAGCATTCTGCTCTGCAGCCTTTACCGAAGAAGTTCCACACTTTTGCAGTGGAAAAAAAAAGAGAAAATGAAAACGATACAAAGCAACTAAAACATGTTATGATTAGGAGCGCTGCAGCTTCATCTGGACACTGATGACCTTGGCCAAGCCAAGGCCCAGTGAGATCCAACACTTCAGGTAAAATGGATTTGGTTGCCCCGACTGAGCTCGGATTATCTCTTGGGCACATGAACCAAAAGAAAGGGAGCCACTGAATGTCTCGGTGTGGCAAAAAAAGAGGGAGTGAGATACTATTTCTACTGGAATTCACAAGAGGTGGCCTGACTCTGCCTGTGATAAGACAAGTGAGTGTCATAGTGAAAGTAAACTCCTTGATTCAGTGGACCCCCTTTCTTCTGCCTTGCTGATATGTAGGCCACAGTTTTTGACTCAACAGGTATTGTAGCTACAAAAGAAAAAGGAAGGCGACAGAAGGCAGAAAGAAATAATCTGGAAAGTGGAGACTCTGCGCTACGCTATCTTTAGTGGGAAGTTGAATGTGAATTTATGATCTTTGCCAACGGGCACTGTTGGCCCTGGAGAGGTTTCTTCAGGTACTTCAATGTCCCTTTCCTCATTTCTTGTCTTGTATCAACATTCTATGTTCGGTATATTACATTTCCTTCAAGGACAAAGTATCCCTCTAAACCTAACTCTGTCTTGAGTCCATCCATCCATCCATTATCTTTTATCTGCTTCTTCCAGTTTGGGTCACGGGGGTCGCCGGTGCCCATGTCCAGCAATCACTGTGCGAGGGGCGGGGTACACCCTGGACAGGTCTCCAGTCCATCAGGGACACATAGAGACAAACGAGACAAACAACCATTCACTCTCACTCACACCTAGGGACAATTTAGAGTTACCAATCAGAGTAACATGCATGTTTTTGGTCTGTGGGAGGAAACCGGAGTACCTGGAGAAAACCCACGCATGCACGGAGAGCACATGCAAACTCCACCCAGAAAGGCCCCTGAACTGGGATTTGAACCGAGGACCTGCTCGCTGAGAGGCAGCAGCTCTACCAGTTGCGCCACCATGCTGCCTGTCTTGAGTCTTTCGTACTAATCAAAAGCAAATAACTGTTTTTACATTCTGAGTTAAACATAACAGATAGATTTACAATAAAGAGGATAAGTGACCAGATCCCAACAAACCAACTGTGTGATGGAAAATGTGGCCAACACCAAGTGTTCCTGGCAGTACTGGAAGGGCTACAGCTTCCTGCTACTGTCACTGTTTAACCTTTGAATTCTACGTACCGTACTTGCCGCCGTACACGTCGCACCGCCCTATAAGTTGCATCAGTCCAAATATGTTTAAAGTGGAAAAATATATAAATATGTCGCTTTGCCGTATAAGTCAGCATCTATTATGCATCACCGCTGGCCACCCAGAAACATGGGCCGGTGTTGTGCCAAAAATCGATTGGCTGCCAAATGGCGACCGCGGGAGCGTGCATGGGATGGCTTTAACAAGAACTTAACAAGATTTACACTTAAAAACAATTATTTGTTTGCTTGATATTATAGCAAAGGTGTGTTTCAGTTTAATTTTTCTTTAATAAATGCACTTTAATGGTCAAATCAGCTGCATTTCACCTGGGCGGCGCGGCGAAATGCAGCTGATTTGATGTTTGCTCCAGGAGTTCCGAAGTGAGATGAAGGTAGCCTGTATGGCAAGCCAAGTGTCTCATTAATAGCCACTTTTACCTATTAATGAGACACTTGGTTTGCCATATTAGTCGAGGGCCCTCTAGAGGCTGAAAATGGTAGTGTTCAATATTTTCCATGTCGAAATGAATGGAATCTTCAGATCTCAGCAAAAAAATGTTTATAAATATGAGGAAAAAAACGTATATTAATCACTTCGGTGTGTTAGTTGCAGGACTTGAAAATTTATGCAAAAAGATGCGACTTATAAGGTAAAAAATACGGTAAATAGCAGCCTTAGACAAAACTGATGGCAATTTTAAAGGTTTATATAATGGTATTTGCATAAAAATTTTTGTGCTTGTAGTTCAAGATTGCTGCAGCAGCTAGCTGTAGCACTTGCAGTGCAGCTTGGGGCACTGGAGTATTGATTTTTTTCTGTTGGAAAAATCCTGTAATTGGCAATAATGACATTATTTGTTCATATTTCGACTGCAGAACCTCACTTTAAAAAATATCTTAACCTTTCCTTTAAATACAGCTCCTTGATTTTTTATTTAGAAAGCATCTCCTGAGGGGGTTAACTTTAGTAAAATTGACAAGTTTAAATGCGGGACATCATCTTGGTTCATGGAATGGGATAAAACTGAAGTGACTCTAGTGGAAGATAAGTCCAAAGTTTTTAAATATTACTGAATATCTCAGTAATTTCAGTAGAAAAACAATTTATACGACTTATTTACAGTTCAGTGGCTCAGTTGGCTTCGGAAAAGACACCATGAAGTAGCTGCAATGAAGCATTATCTGATGGAGCAGCACAATGAAAAGCACATTTAATAATTCTGCATTATGCACAGGTGGAGAAAAAAATATTTTCTGACTTGCAAATTTAACCTTAATTCTCTCCAATAAAAAAAAAAAAACATTATATCACATTAACCATTAGCTTCCTTCTTTTATGACACTGATTTAAACCTGTTCACATCAGACACGACTGTCTGCAGACATGCCTGGATTTCAAAGTAAAAGATAACCCCCCCCCCCACTTTTCCTCCTGTATATTGCCTGCTTCAAAGTTTTAATCAAAACTTGCACTTTCAGTTAGAGGTGTGTTGGAATGATTCTCTACAACTGCCACGCCAAAGTTCAGCTCAGTAGCTGCAAAACTGACTTTTAACACCATTCGTGTGTTTGTTAAATAGATTTGCTATGGCATCCATCTTGAATTGGGTTGATAACAACAAATCTTAATCAGTTACAGATTTACATCCAGTGATGATTTTCTGAGAGTTTCATTAAAGTCCATTCAGTGGTTCATGAGATATTCCGCTAACAGACAGGGTGGAGCGCCACAGTTAATTCCAATGTTTTTATATAAGCATCTTGATCTACTTCCGCACCGAACTGCAGCTCAACTTCTGTAAAACCGACCGAGTTAGAGCCACTCTTGTGTTTGCTAGGACTGACTAGCTGTGGCAGCTGTATTACATCATGTTGATTTCAAAAAGGTAATCAGTTGCAGATGTGCTTTAAGCGATTACTTTGAGAGTTTCATCAAAATCAGTTCTCCAAGTCATGAGATATTTTGCTAACAGACAAACACACACTCAGCCAGTACACGTATCGAGATATAAATCAGTGCATTCTATCTAACATGGTGGAAGTTGTAAAAGATCTGCCTCCTTGCGGCATTATGTCACCTTGCTCTGGACAATCGGGATTTATTACTGTTTGGACTTTGGACACTTAAACCCGACTTGGCTCGTTGTCGTGCTCCGTCCGGGTTCGACTCTCCTTCCTGCAGGCTCGCAGTTGTCAAAAACAATGTCGGCAACAGTTTCTCAAAGCACCCAAACCGTAATTAAATCTGCTTTTGAAATGCCAACGTTGGGGCTGGCACCTACTCAATATGGGTTGGTAATTAGATTCTTCCAATTTATTCATCTCGAAATGATAATTGTTCACCTCGACATAATTCAACGACGTGTGATCCGTTGCTGCGGAGCGCTCTAATTGTTTTCACCCAGTGGGACTGGGAGTGATGTAATCTGGAAACAAACAAAAAAGAAACGATAACTAAAGTTGATGAGAGCTTAAAACATAACATTTATATATGTTATTTTATTATTTTCAACAATTTTACACTCTTATTGTTACAAGGATTTTTATTGTCATTCACGTCACATGTGGTACATGAGGTAGAACGAAACTATGTACACAGGGTCCCAGTTACATCCAATAAAAATGCAAATTGTAAAGGCAAAACATTATTAAGATCCGAGTCATGAACTACGAATACACTAAGCACTTATAGTACAAAAACAATGCGCCAAAACAGCAGCACGAACATGAGTCTGTATGAGCAGATGAGGACTAATGAACACAGCAGCATGAAATAATAAGCATCATGGATAGTCAGCAGCATATCAACAATCAAGTGGCATTACAGCGATTCCACAGTTTTTTTTATATTTATTTATATATTTTCACAGTAATTTTCACAGTGATTATCCTGGTTAGAGATTCATGAGTCTTAACAGCCTCAGGGTAGAAGCTGTTCCTCAGCCTGTTGGTTCTGCACTTAATGCTCCGCAACCTTCTGCCTGAAGGGAGCGGAGCATAAAGTGTGTGTGTGGTCCTTCATGATGCAGGTGGCTCTCTTCCTGCATCTGGAGGTGTAGATGTCTGTGACGGTGGGGAGACCGACTCCAACAGACTTCTGTGCAGCATTCACCACTCTCTGCAGAGCTTTTCTTTCTGCAGCTGTGCAGCCTCCATGCCATATCTGCATCGATTTTATGTCTATATTTTTGATTTACTTCATTTTGTACATTGCTTCGTGTGTCGTCTATTGTTCTGTCTGTACAGCACTTTGGTTGGCCTTGTAGCTGTTTTAAGTGCTCTATAAATAAAATGGTATGGTATGGTATATTGTTACATAATCCTTCCGATATAAACACAATAATAACAGAGCAAGCATCTTTTTGTCCGACAGTGGTAATTTTAGTCTCTTATTGGAAGTGCTCAAGCACCCCTAAATTTGAACTCGGCACCCCTGAAAATTTAAGAAACCATCATTAGTATTTTGTAAGGGAGATTAAATCTGAAATCTTAGATTCACCAAAACATTTAAATTGGGAATAAATATGGAATAAATGATGACACTCTTAAACAGGCCCGTAAAATGTATGGTTTTCTTGCGCGACTCGGATTCTCAATGCCACCTGTCAATCAATTGAGTACACGCGCCAGCAACCGACCAATCAGCGACCTCAATTTGCCCCGAAGGTAAACGCCCCTTACCTGCAGGAACAACACCCCTTTTTCCTCCGACAACATTGTCGGAGTGTTACCTGATGAACACTTTGCAGTCAGAAGTTAATAGTTAAATTAAAGGTTAAAGCTAGTTGTGTTTTTTGTGTGTAGACATTAGGGGTTGAACGACTACATAATTTTTTTAACTCGACATTGACAAAATAAAACTCGAGTAGTTGACGTCATAGGATCTCGAGATGCAAAATAAATAAATAAATAAAACCGCAAAAAAACGTAATTTATTATTTACAAAAAAAAAACAAACAACAAAGCATTGGGAGTATCATACTGTAAATAAGTCACAGGAAAACCAAAACTATTAGTTATTATTATTATTATTATTATTAAGCTGCAAAAGTGAAAGAAACGTGTGGCACGTAAACGACAAAACTAAAAACAGTGGGGCGGACGATCACCCCTAACCACCGCCCACAGTGCTGCGCATTAGGTTTAGTTTTACAGATTAATATGTTTATAGTTTTTTTTATATAGGTATTCATATTTTTTGCTTTTTGTTTGTGAAACAAGGGCAGAAGGAAGCTGGTTCTGGTTCAGTCGATTGGACCCAGTGGTACACCATATTCTGTGACCTGCAACAGTGCATGCAACACCGCCCCCTACGATCACAACATATGGTGGTCACAGAATTTCACACAGCACAGCTTTGCGGATTTTGCATACGGTAGTTGAACCGGCGGATTCATCTTTAGTGAAATATTTCCACACCATCGATGCATTTTTACCTTCTTTTTGCCAAGACTGGGCCTGATCCACACCATCCGTCCGTATGGAGGAATCCATTTTATAGCTTCTACTAGCTAGCCCGCGCTCAGTGCGGATCACGTGACGCATGACGCAATGACGTAATTGCGACTCAATGACGTAACTGCGATGCAATGACATCACTACGAATATTCGACCATGAAATGTAAAAACTCAATAGATGTCTAAGGAATCGATGTGTAGATTACGTGAGTAGCCTGTTAAAGCCCTAGTAGATATACGTTGCAACTTCTGGTTGCATAAGTTTAGTCGTTGCTTGCTATGATCCATTAGAAGTCCTATTTGTGATAAGCCATGAACACTCCTGATCTCGGAAACCAAGCAGGACCTGGTTAGTACTTGGACAGAGCTTCTAGTTTTTGTATCCTCCAGGAGCAATTTGAGAAAAGTTGTCCTGTCCAAGGCCAGCGGGGAGGCAAAATTCAGATAAACTGTGTTGTGCCGGCCGACTCTACAAGTCTGCCTTCAGCTCTGCTGGTACACTCAATGAACACAAACCGTGGCATTACTTTGAAAAGAAACGGCACATATGACTTTAGAAGAGGAGCATGAGGTTCATCCTCATAGTTATTATCTAAAACCGAGTTAAAAGAATATTAATATCTTCGAAAGTTGCACTATTTGACTGCCTCCTCTGCTCGCTTCAACTCATCAAGTACCAAAGGTGAATTGTGGACATAGTGATTTGCATGCTTTAAAGTAATTTCAGAGTGACCTTCAAAGAGAAGGCAAAGAGCGCAAAACAAATAAGGCAACCAAAATGTCAGGACTGTTCTGGGAAATGGGATGCCATTAGGAGATGCACCACAGCAGATCCACCTTTTAATTCCAGAAAATGGGAATCTATCAAATGAACAGTGAGCTTCGTTGCAAAGCGATCGGATGAGATGCAGAAACATTTCTGAAACGACACGAAGGAACTCTTTGGTGATATTTTAAATGTCATGACATAATCATTGCTTAGGTGAGAGTTAGGTTTTTTTTTTTTTTTTTTTTTGAGGAGCAGTCATTTTTATAAATATAACTGAAATAGAAGGTGACAAGTCTTGATTTAAAAGTTTTAACGTATAGAGTTGTTACTTCTAATCTACAGTATAATTGAAGTACAGTAGAATTCTAGCGAAGGTAGCAAACATTTACTGCTTTTTTTGCGTTTTTAAGTCTTTATGAATCCACACTGAAAAGATGTTAGCTGCTCAGGTGATGACAGAGCAAACTCTGAATTATTCATTGCACACTGCAGTGAGCTTTGTGCTCTGTCTGCTGGACTAACACTCAGCGGGCAAAGTGAAACCACAGCTGGAGACCAGTTTGTACAAAGTATCATATTTAGACTCAATTGTCGGACTCTTAAGGCCGACTCCACAAAGCAAGTTTAACCAGTCCCCCCCCAACCAACCCCCCCCCCCAAAAAAAAAAAGTTTTAAGGTTTGAAGTGAGCATTAGCCTTAAAGTTTAGTTTTTGCAGGTGTTTCACATAAATTTGACTTCAGGGTGTGGCTGTCTTATCGATTAGTCGTTTGTCTCCGAGCAATGGACGTGCAGCGATCCTGGAGTCCAGGTGACTTGAGCTGCAGAAGGTTGTGATGTGCAGATCGATTCTGAAAATATCGATGCACCAGAACTTTATGCTCTAGAATCGGTTCTTCAAATCAAATTATCCATACTTTTGATCCTTCAGTCATTTAAGATAATGCATATGATTAACAGAAACATAGTGGAAAATAACTACTGATTTTATAGTTTTATGATTTTCCTTTTTTTTTGTGTGCGTGTGTTTCGAAACACCGTTTTCACATTTTCTCTGATTGTGTCCTGTTATGTTCTGTTGTTGGATAAGCTCAGCTATATTGTAAATGAGGTTCCTACCTCAATATCAGAGTCAGAGTCAGAGTCAGAGTTTCTTTATTGTCATTCGCACCTCATGTGGTACATGTGGTGGAGCGAAATTATGTACACGGGGTCCCAGTTACATCCAACAATAAAATGTATAAGAAAAACAGTAATGACATCTAAGATATGAACTAAGAAAAACATCAACTAAATATACACTAAGCACTCATAACATAAAACATTGAACATCAGCACAAACATGAACATGAGTCTGTGAGCAGATGTGCACGCATGAACACATCAACATTGAAACAGATCAGCAGCAACATGAAACAGATCAGCAGCAACATGATATGGTTTTTCACAGTGATTATTCTAGTTAGAGATTCATGAGTCTAACAGCCTCAGGGTAGAAGCTGTTCCTCAGTCTAGTGGTTCTACACTTAATGCTCCTTAACCTCCTTCCTGAGGGGAGTGGGGCAAAAAGTGTGTGTGCTGGGTGGGTGGGGTCCTTCATGATGCAGGTGGCCCTCTTCCTGCATCTGGAGGTGTAGATGTCTGTGATGGTGGGGAGACTGATTCCAACAGATTTCTGTGCAGCCTTCACCACTCTCTGCAAAGCTTTTCTTTCTGCAGCTGTGCAGCCTCCATGCCACACATTGATGCTCGAGCACAGGGAATGCATCCACAGAACATCCTTTTCAACTCATTTGAGATTTGGGGCTGTAGTTGAGATATAATTAGAGCTTTTGAGATGTTAATCAGCTGCTGTTGGTTGTAGAAAACTGCCTTGTTGCCATGGTTACGCATCATAACAAACGTCCAAAACTATTTTGCTGTAGTTTTTGTAGTTTTATGCTAATAACTTTAAAAAATAAACTTCCTGTTTGGTTTAATGTAATTTCGCTTTTTCAAATGCGATTCCATGTTCAAATGTGATTCAGTTTTTTTTTTCTTCTCTCAAATGTAGTTCCGTTTTTTCAAATGTTCCGTTTTTTTTTCTTCCACATGTGATTCAGGCCACTTCTGTTTTGGCTTAATGTAATTCTGTTTTTTCTAATGTGATTCCGTTTTTTCAAATGTAATTCTGTTTTTTCTAATGTGATTCCGTTTTTTCAAATGTAATTCTGTTTTTTCTAATGTGATTCAGGCCACTTTCACTTTGGCCCCTTCTGCTTTGGCTTAATGTAATTCAGTTTTTTTCTAATGTGATTCCGTTTTTTCAAATGTAATTCTGTTTTTTCCAATGTGATTCTGGACACTTCTGTTTTGGCCATTTCTGCTTTGGCTTAATGTAATTCCGTTGTTTTTTTTCTCCCAAATGTAATTCAGTTTTTTTCAAATGTAATTCCGTTTTTTTTAAATGTAATTCCGTTTTATAAAATGTTCATTTACACCTTAGGGCCACTGTAACAATCTAATTTAACCAGCATTAAAGATAAGAATTCAACATCAACCATAGTAAATGTAATTAGTTCAGTTATGTAGAAATAAGCTTGGCATATTTGTGTGTACACACTGATCATAGTTTGTGTCTTCTAAATGTGAAAAGAGGATCAGTGTACGTGGTTGTTATGAATCCATCCGCAAACATGTTTGTGATGTGTCACGTGACACTCACTGGATCTAACATCGCTGTGGTGGCTGGGTCAGAATCATTTATGGAGAACTCTGGGCAGATTTTGTTGGATTGTTGCGTTTTGCCACAGTGTTAAATTACCTTGGCTTGCTTATGTGCGTTCATGTTCAAACAGTAAATATAACAATATATTGATTGAGCAGGTTTTTGTGTGATGTGGCAGTTTTTAACAGATTTTTGGATTGGTAAACCTCGACTCTATCTGGCAACGCTGGTGTTTAACTGACGCTCGACGCCATTACTGGAACTGCATGGCGATCGCAGGACGACCCAGTGCGCTGTAATGACTTTTATACCTGTGTAGTTTAAAATTAACTTTTAAGATGGAATCAATCGCTCCTCCAGAGCCTGTTTCAGACCGTGGAAGCATGGATAGATTATCACAATCATAGGAATAAACACGTTAGATGGAAAAAAATTGTATTGTAAAACTTTAAATTGGGAAAAATAAAACTTGAATCTGCAGCACGGTGGCGCAACTGGTAGAGCTGCTGCCTCTCAGCGAGCAGGTCCCTGGTTCAAAACCCCGGTCCAGGGGCCTTCTGGGTGGAGTTTGCATGTTCTCTCCGTGCATGCGTGGGTTTTCTCCGGGTACTCCGGTTTCCTCCCACAGACCAAAAACATGCGTGTTGGGCTGATTGGTAACTCTAAATTGTCCCTAGGTGTGAGTGAGAGAGTGAATGGTTGTTTGTCTCTATGTGGCCCTGTAATGGACTTGCGACCTGTCCAGGGTGTACCCCGCCCCTCGCACAGTGATTGCTGGACATGGGCACCAGCGACCCCCGTGACCCAAAAATGGAATAAACGGGTAAAGAAAATGGATGGATGGATGGAAAACTTGAATCTGGAAAAAAAAAAAGTTTGTCCAACCCTGTGAAATTATGAGTATAAAATCAAAAATGCTAAAAACAACTTAAGGACCCCTTTGAACTTGTATAAATAATTTTTTTTTTCTCACATCTCCCCCCTGCTCCCCATCAAGATTTGAGGGCTGCAGTGGAGATTATTAACAAGCACTTTCAGCAATTTTTAGCTTCGGTCTCTGGAGACTCCTCTACAGTAGCAACTCAGCATTTGGAGAATGCTTAAATTAGACAGTTGTTGAATTTGTGTGAAATACAGAGTACATTTGTGCTGGGTGCATGTGCTGAAAGGAGCAGAAGGCCAAAACTGAGAAGATCCCCAACAATCTGGCATACGTCTGTCTTGGAAAACGCTGCGCCTCATTATATGCATCCCAAACCCAACATTTGCGCCAAAACGGAAAGAAGTGTGGCCTTTATGTAATCAAGAGCAAAGGAAAGATGTGGGCAGAAAAACATGTGAATGAGTTCTTTTTTATGGACTAGAATTCAAATGTTTAAAAAAAAAACTCAAACATGATCTTTTCCTTGGCACAGTCGTAGCCTATTGACGAGTCAGATGTTTCAAAGGGCCACGGCAAGTGTCTAAAGCAGTTAACGACTCCGACTCTTGTGAAAAGTGAAGTTTCTAGTCATCAAGAAGAAATGGACAGAATAATCTCTATACAGACAGATGAATTAATGAGCCTCCCTTAAGGTGAATATCATTTTCTGGGGTTTTGTTGAATGCACCTATCCCTATTTCTTGGCCCTTAATTTAAAGTGGTGTGTTAAATATTCTGTTATGAAATGGGACGCCCCTTCAGGAAGACAATCAATTATCAATGATTCTTTTCACATTAACACATACAGTATGCTTAAATATGTCATGTAAAGGTTTTTTTAAACCTTGAACAAACATCAACATACGTGTTTTTGATGTATATGTATTCAGTTTGATATCATCAAACTAAACAATACTGGGACAGTTAAATATCGTTAAGAGAAAATGCTTATGCTTGTGAACCTTTTTTTTTTTGCCAGCCCAGATCATACCACTTTCCTGAACTGTGCCCCTAAAAACCAGTTAGTCCTACCCTTTTGCTCTTTCACTACAGCACAAAAAAGAACTGGGACCCCAAACCCTATGGTGTGAATGCATGAAACAAACGTATAGGGTTGTAGGGTAAGGAGAAAAAAGTGGAATGGGATTTGACCAGTGTCCAAAAATGATACAAGGACATAAGGATTTTTATTGTCATTCACATCACGTGGTACATGAGGTGGAATGAAACTATGTACACAGGGTCCCAGTTACATCCAACAAAAATACAAATCATAAATAAAAACATTGGATCATGAACTAAGAATACACTACATTCACTAAAACTGAGAATACACAAGACTAAGAATACACTAAGCACTAATGGTACAACAACAATGCGCCAAAACAACAGCAGCACAAACATGAGTCCGTATGAGCAGACGAGGACCAATGAACACAGCAACATGAAATGATAAAGTAGTTGTAGCCATTTAGTCTAATTTATTTGCCATAATCAAGATTGATTTGGGGGAGTGGTGACGCAGAGGTTAGAGAAGGTGAGGCTGTGATCGAAAGGTCTCTGGTTCAACTCCCTGAACTGACAACATAAAAAAAAAATGTGGATGGGAAAGGTGAAACACCCACACTTGCCTCCACCCTCATTTGCTCCACTCTGGGCCCTTGAGCAAGACCCTTAAACCCACCATCTGCTCTCCCAGGCACCCTAGATGGCAGCTCTCTGATCCACACAGAGGGCTGTAGCTTGGTGGTCTGTGGTTGTCAGGAAGGGCATCCGACGTAAAAACAAATGCCAAGTCTTAGGGGGAGTTAGTTTGCTGTGGCAACTCCTGAGAAAGGGAGCAGCCGAAAGAAATAAAATTATAGCAATCATTAGAATGGAGTACTAGACAGGCAAAACTTCTGTAGCTCACTCTTGCACGCCAAATTTCCTCTATGACTACCTCCCTCTGTGGCTCAGAGGTATAACGAATTAATTCAGCCATCCGTGCATCACACCAAGATGACTATTCACTGATGTAGAATCTCATCTGTACATATTTGTTTTTCCTAAAATGTATGTAAGTGGTGTCTCTGAGCAGGACACCTAATCCCTAATTGCTCCCTGGGCGCTTGCATAGCTGCCCACTCTCCACCTGGGTGTATCCCAATTGCGATGGGTTAAATGCAGAAAACCAATTTTCACCATTGTATGGGAACATACAATGACGACAACACATAGCACTTTACTTTATAATAGCTTCTGTCATAATGAACAATGCTGAATTTCATAGAATGTATAGTTATTTTAGATATGAATGTGCATTTATTACCAATTGTACTGATAGAGAAATCCTGTAAAAATCATGTACTGATGTACAGTAAAATCACGCACCAAAACAGTACTTTGAACACATTTTCACTGACCTTACAGACAGCATGTAGATACGCCCGGGGAGCATATGAGCTCTTTCTCTACAAGTTAAATAACAGCCTGGGTGAGCCCTGACCCATCTGGATGTAAAGAGCCTGTCATTGTTTCACACATTCTCCACATCCATCCTTTTAGTAATATACCTCCTCCCGCCAGCGTGCATTTGAATATTTCATTCAAGACAGATGGAATCCTAATCTTAGCTCCAAGCTGTGGCGTTTTGTCACAGATCCATTTTCCAATCAAGTCGTCTCCATTTTTCCTCCCTCGCCGCTCTGTTTTGTCCTCCCTCTGGCTTTGCCAGCCATCACTCACCGAATCAACTTTATTTTCGCCCTCTTACTTTCCTGCTGACATACTTTGCTGATGTGCTTCAGCCTGAGCTGCCTGAATATTTAATTTTCACCATTATATATTATGTTGAGTCTAATGAGCATTAACTAATTTGATATCTTGACGTAAAATTAACATAATGGAGTGTGTGGAGAAAAACTGGTGATGACTCATGTTGGAAAAAGGATTACTTTGTTGTTAAAACAGGCTTCTAGCTATACATCACAAAGCAGCTTAAGCTTTACTCCATTTTATTGCCTGTATTTGAATGCAAATGAGGGAAAAAATGGGAAGAATAAGTTGGAAATCACACTGCATGTGATAATTGCTCATCATGGTTGGGTTGACAACCAGCACATTTTACATTTTCCTCCAGTTACTTCACATTTGCCTATTCTAAAGAAGTAGTCGTGATTTTTATTTTGCTAATTTAACACCAAGATACTGATGAATAATGAATGTAAAGAAAGAAAGACAATGAGGTGGTGATCTCAGCGGTGATGAAAGAAATAAAAATATCTATCTATATACGTGTATGTGTGTGTGTGTGTGTGTGAGTGTGTGTGTATATATATATATATATATATATATGTATATATATATATATGTATGTATATATATATATATATGTATGTATATATATATATATGTATGTATGTATGTATGTATGTATATATGTATATGTGTGGCAGCACGGTGGCGCAACTGGTAGAGCTGCTGCCTCTCAGCGAGCAGGTCCTTGGTTCAAACCCCGGTCCAGAGGCCTTTCTGGGTGGAGTTTGCATGTTCTCTCCGTGCATGCGTGGGTTTTCTCCGGGTGCTCCGGTTTCCTCCCACAGACCAAAAACATGCATGTTAGGCTGATTGGTAACTCTAAATTGTCCCTAGGTGTGAGTGAGAGAGTGAATGGTTGTTTGTCTC
>NC_056498.1:32349163-32353412 GCF_014905685.2 Nematolebias whitei | reverse complement strand
TATATATATATATATATATATATATATATATATATATATATATATATGTGGCCAAAAGAACTGAAATGGTTTGATGTTGGACAGTCTTTAACCACACCCTACAAAAGCTTTTCAATTTTAATGATTTTTCTCTGAATCCTGAATATAAGAATAAACACACAAACAATTTTTTTTACTCTTGTATAATTATTTTTTAGTACATTCACATTAATGCAAACTCGAGGTGCAAATAAAATGGTCAAATCTAAAACTTGGATTCAGTTTTTAATAAAAAAAAAACACCTGGCAAGACGATGGGTCATCCATCCAACCAGTTTGATGGTGATTGGATTGTGGTTGGATTTTCTACCTGGATTATTGAGCATGAACTTTGATGTTTTGAACCACTTGGGCGATGGCTGCCTCAGAGGAGTCGACAGGGGAGAAGGCGGACTCCAGAAACCATTTTAACACCATCAAACTGGTTGGCCCACTATGTGAGAAAGCCACTTATGGGACTGAGTTTGTTGTGACTCCTCAGGTACAGATTAGACTATAGAAATGAATGAAAAATGAATGGAAGTCAATGCAAAGTTGATGTCAAGATAGCAAGACCAACTTGTGTGTATGAACGTATGTGGCCAACTTTGATTTTTTTTTTTTTCATTCAACCTTTATTTAAACAGATAAGTCACATTGAGCCTCAAAGACTCATTTAGAAGTGAGACCTGTTTGGACAGACAATAAAAGTGATAAACTGGACACATGTAGGAATGGAGGCAAAAAAAAATCCTATCAGACTATTTTTTTCCTGCCTGAGAAGAAAAAAAAAACTGATATTAAAAATGTAAAGTAAATGTAAATTTTTGACATGGAGATCCAATTTTTGATTTTTACGCCTAGATGAAGCTATATACCAAAAAAGATGTTGGCACTTTGCTTATTTAAAGTTCATCCAGCTCACAACAAGGGATGCATCGATCCACTCTTTTTTTTTTTTTTTCTGATCCGATCCCGATACCTACATCTGGATATCGGCCGATACCAATACTATTCCGATATCATAATCATAATTGATTTTATGAGGCTGTAATAATCTCCTCTCAAGTACAGTTTGTACAAATATATGCATGTATGTCCAAAAAGGCAACTTGAGGTAAGTTTTATTAACGTTGGATAAGTTTTAAAGTTACAATTAAATCCTGCTAACACAAAACATGTTTTTTTTAAATTCCTAGCTAAAGTGGATATGAAAGTGATTAAATGGCTTCAAACATCTGCTAAGTTCATGGCATAAACCAACACAGAGATGTTCCTGTTTTAATTAAGTATTTTACATTGCTTTATAATGTAGCTGGTTTTTTAATACATATATAATTTTCTTTTAATTTTCAGTTCATATTCATTTTTATGATTGTCTGCTCAATTCAGTTTTTTAATATAGCGCCAAGTCACAACAGAAGTCATTTCAGGGAACTGTACAGAAACATTAAGTTAACAGAAACGTTCATATATAAAAATAATAATTTAAGACTATTTATCTGAGCAGACCGCTTTGAATTTAACTAATCACAGAACTCATCTTGAGTTGATAAATATCTCCTGGATGATAAACGTAAACTATATCCTGGTTGCAAGTATTCAATCAAGCTGCGGAGCAGGCAGTCTGATTTCAGTCAGCCGCGCTCAGTCTGCTCCTCTGAGACGGGCAGACTGAACGCAGCTGACTGAAATCAGACTGCCTGCTCCAGACTGAACAAGAACAACACACCGCTGAAGCCACGGAGTCCAACGTAAAACTAACTTTATCACGGTGCCTGGCTAAACAATCCTTGTGCACTTTAATGTGGTGCTTTATCAAATGTTTTTTAAGTTTGATGTATTGTAGGTCGCGACCGAGCTTCCCCTTCTCGGTACAGCGGCTCTGCAGAAATTGCACTTTGCCGTCTTGCGGTGTTTAGTGTAAAATACTTCCACATTGCGGACATGTTACGATGAAAAGCTGGTTAGCAACAGTGCTGCTCAGTGCTCAGCCCTTGAAAAGAGTATTTACTCACGTTTTAGCTGGCTGCAAACTATGAAATGGATTTCCTGAATGTGAGGCGGGTCTTATTACTCTGGGGTTCATGAAACATGCCTCCGTTCAGGAAGTCCATTCCATAGTTTGAAGCCAACCCGCAGAGCAGGTCATCAGACACAGACATGCATCATGGATCGGAAAGATCGACAGGTTGGATCGGAAAAAAAACAACAACGTAAATTATGCTGGTATCGGAGGCCGATACCAATACCGGATCGGCCCCATCCCTACTCACAACACATACATGTATGGCGGCAGACATCTTGGATTTGGAGGTGGCAACCCTATTATCGAAAGGAACCTTTTCTTGTGTAGCCATCAACCAAAATTGAAATTGGTACCTCTCTTGTTTTTCAAGTTACCCAGCTCACAAGACGGACAGACGGATGGAGGGTATTTCCAATTCCCCCTCTTTGTTTTGTGATGAGGGACAACAAGCTTCATATCAAGAGATTTTTGGGATGTTCAGTCTTCATTTGTATCTTTGGATGTATTAACTGCGCTTCAGTGTATTGTGTGTGCGGATGTGTGTCTCTCTTTGTGTTGTCGGTTCGTGTTAATTGCTGCCTTTCTGCCTTTGTAAAAAGTTGTGCCTACCTCACCACCCGTCACTCCTCTTTCATTATTTACCCATTCAAATGAGAGAAAAATGTTCATGTCAACATTAATGACTCCACAAGAGAGAGGTAGAAGGACTAAAGTAATTAGGGCATCTGATTCACCCCACCCTTACAGAGAATTGTGTGGATATTGCAGTCTTACTTTCTCCACCATGTTGACACATTATCTTTTAATTACTCAACACTTCAAAAACTTTTGTCCATGACAAAAAGGAAGGTATACAGGAAGTAATTTGAGCCATTTACTTGAATACGTTTTCACTCTAGTCTTGTGATTTTGTAAGGTATTGTTTAAAATAAAAATGTGAAGTTGGTCAGAATAAAAATCAATTTCTCCCAACTGAAGTCATTCAAAGAGCAATCTAAAACAGGTGAGATGATATTTCTTCATAACCGGTCTAGGGAACCGGTTATCCCTCTAAAAATGACCGATGTAGGACGACCATGGCAGTTCTGATTACAAAAAAGGTCTTTAACTTGAGCAAATAAACATTTTTGAAATACTAGTAAAATTTCTACATTGTACTGCCAACAAGAAAAAATAATGTAGAGGAAGAGTACCTAAAGTAGTGTTGCGGTACCTACAATACTGATTTTCCATTTTCACTGTATTAAAAAAATGTATTTTTGTCTGCTGCATTTGCCTACTCCTTTGTCCATCTGTTTTTCTTACTACTTCTTCCATTTCCTCAGAGCTCTTACACAATACTCCGAGCCAACCACTTTCCACCTTAAAATCACATCCTTTTATTTGCAAATGCTACTCTTTTCTTGAAAAGCAGGCTTTTAAGAAATTAATCTGAATGTTGAGATGCACCACTGCAAATAACTCCAAACACTGAAGGCCAGTCCGTCTATTGTACTGGTGGTAAATTGCCAATTAGAAGATGATATTGTACTGTAAGGCCTACATACATTAAGTGTTGTGGTGGTTGTGTTGTTGTTGGTTGGGGGTTGGAGTGGGAGGGATTGCCTGCTTTAACACTACGTGTCAGTCAAGCAGCACCTGGGGAAATGTTGTATTTCATTAGCCCATAATTAATGGTGGTATTTTTCCTTCCCTTGGGGACAAAGAGGCTGGGCTTCCATTGTGAGAAACTTTCTCAAAAGGGAAAACCATATTTCAAAAGGAATAGCTCAACAGATTTTTTTGGAAGCAGCCTTTAATTAAAAACTCTGTCACATTCAATAAGCCATGTGGCAAAATGAACATGCGTGTCTGTTTGCAGAAAATGTGGGAACAAATATCAGTAAAATATCAAGATTTTAAAAACCAGTCACACAGTTGTGAGGAAGGTCATTTATTTTATTTTTGTGTTTTTCAAATCGTTACCTTTGGTATTTTTACATATGTAACAAAATAACTGAACTAACTTGTATCTTTATGACATGCTATTAGAACAACTTTTATTTTAGCTACTTTTAACAAGCTACCTATAGGAACA
This sequence comes from Nematolebias whitei, assembly GCF_014905685.2. Taxonomy (NCBI): domain Eukaryota; kingdom Metazoa; phylum Chordata; class Actinopteri; order Cyprinodontiformes; family Rivulidae; genus Nematolebias; species Nematolebias whitei. Next base: position 32,349,288 of record NC_056498.1, on the reverse strand, counting down.
TTGACCTTCTTTAAGAGTTAGTTTTAGCTAGCTATTAATTTGCATGATAATTTGGACTTTTAGTACTAAACTGGCTTACTAGTTACTAAAAATGTATTTAGCTAGCTATTTATTTGGTAGTACTT
>NC_056498.1:32303521-32349153 GCF_014905685.2 Nematolebias whitei | reverse complement strand
TTGGTAGTACTTTAGGAAAATTAATAGCTAGCTACTAATTAGCATGACAATTTGGACTTTTTGGTACTAAACTGGCTTGCTAGTTACCAAAAATGTATTTAGCTAGCTTTTTATTTGGTAGTACTTTAGCAAAATCGCTACAGTCCAGTTTTAATGCTGTTTTAATGCTGCTGATTATTTCATGCTGCTGTATTCATTCATTTATACTCATCTACCCACAAAGACTCATGTTCGTGCTGCTGTTGTTCGGTGTATTGTTTTGCACTAGTGACCGTTAGTGAGTAGCGTATATCTCAGATCTTTTAGCGTACCGTTTGGCGTTCATTTAGCATATATCAGTTTATATATCTTAGCTCCTTATTTATTGTATCTTTTTACACTTTATATGTTTGCTATTGCTGGGTGTAACTGGGGCCTTGAGTACACAATTTTGTTCCACCTCATATACTACATGTGATGCGAATGACAATAAAGAACCTTAAACCTTAAATAGGTTATTTGCTAAGTGGTTTATTGTGTGACAACTTTGGGACACTGCTTGTGTTTAGGAATATTTTTATTTGTTGAATGATTCCGTAGGTTGTGGGCGTGGTGGCGCAGAGGTTAGAGAAGGTGGGTCTGTGATTGGAAGACAGCTGGTTCACCTCCCGGGACAGACAACATCAAAATGTGGGTGGGATAGGGGAAACACCCATACCTGCTCCACCTTCATTTGCCCCACTCTGGGCCCTTGAGCAAGGCCCTTATCCCCCACATTTCTGTTCCCCCAGCACCCTAGATAGAAGTTGTCTGCTCCACACAGAGGGCTAGAGTTGCATTCGGTCCCAAAAAATCTGACCTGGTCCCAGCCCGTAGCCATCATTTCTGAACCCCACCTGACCTAACGAATTAACCATAATTACAGGTCCAAACCAGAACCCCACCCCCGACATTTTTTATTAAGCTTTGACCGCTTATATAGTTATTAACGGTCGGCGGATGTGCACGGCTGATTTAAAGGGGGCAGAAGATCGGAGCTGAGGGGGTGTTTGTCCTTTCATGGCCGTCAAAGCGCATTGAATCCCTGCTTCTGCCTGCATTCAGCATTATTCAGACACAGACCCTGCTCTGACATGTCAGATATTTTAGGATCTCACCTGTTTGGGTTTGTCGACCTGACTGAAAAATGTTATATAGCAAGCCATGTTGCCATATAATTGGACTGTCAGCCGCGTGTGTCCGCTGACGCAATTAAAATCCCAACACCAGTCTGACCAGCACATTAAGCACACTGTTAGAGTCGGGCCAGGCCAGGCTCTGGGTTCAGGTTAGAAATGACAGTGCTACAAAGGGCTGTGGTGGCTTGGTGGTCTGTGGTTGCGTCAGGAAGGGCATCCGGCGTAAGAATAATAGCAAAGTCTTGGTGCAACTTAGTTTGCTGTGGCGACCCGTGAAGAAGGGAGCACCCGAAAGAAGAAGAAGAAGAATGATTTCATAGGTTGGAGTTGATTAGTGTAAAAACCATATGATTTCCTGCAAAAGGGTCAGGTATTTGACACAACTTCAAAAAAGCTGCCATTTTCAGCTTTGAGCGGTTTATAAATCTGCAAAAGATGCAAAGTAAATGTTTTTGATGCAAAACAGTTTGGAGGGATTTTGTTCAAAACATTTCAGACTCACTCTTGTCTTTCATTATTGATTTTTGTCGTCATACCATGTTTGTGGTGAGCTCAATCACGGTTTGGTATGTTGTTATTTTCAATCTGATAGCTGACTCCACAAGGACGCGTTCTACCGTCATGTACCACAGCCAGCTCGGTAAATCCAGTTATCACCTCCCGGCTCTCACTGTTTGAACAGAAACAGGCTGTGTGCGAAGCATTAACTTTATCACTTGTTCAGAGCAGAGCAGCTGGCCCTGCAGAAACTGGAGACACTCATTTGTTCATAGTAATGCAACCTGTTGACGCAGTGTTACAGTGACTAAACCGTATTTAGCTTTTGTTTAATTGTTACTGAACCATAAATGTAAACTATCATCTACCAGAGTATTTCGCCGAGTCCTTCCAAATAAAACTTACTCTCAGTCATTTAGGCAGTATCCTAAATTGTAGTACAATAAAACATGATGCAAGATTAATGCAGGCTTACATTTTATTCCATCCAATGAGCATCTGTACTGAGTGTATTTAGGGAAGAATACACAAAATATAGAGGGAGAGCCGATGTAACATACATTTGTGAGAAAGAGGGGAGCAAGTCAGCAGTGCCCCAAACAGCTTCGCAGTAAGTTTTACTAATGTATACAGTCAAAAATAAAAATACAGCAGTAGGTTGTCAAATATTTTTTTGGCATCCATTATGAGGCCTCGGTAGCCTGCCCACATGTCAACACTATGTGGGAAACCCTAAAATATATTTAGTGAAATAATTACCTGCTTTAAAATAGAACCGCTGGCCGATCAGGAAAAGTTTTGGCTTATCGCAGACAAACATGACATTAGGCTTTTGAAAACACTTAAATAATATTTTAGGAATGGCACTATCAGCTAAAGCTGCAAAACACGCAATTGGGATTTTATTCTTGAATATCGGAATAACAATATTAGTCGCGATAACGATATATTTATTTATTGTTCAGCTCTGCTTTAAATCCATTTTTAACCCATAGCAGAAATTTCAACCAAACCATAGTTGTCCTAATGTATTTGGTCAAAGTGTGTTTCTAAGGAGCGTGAAAAATAATCACATCTTTCATAAAACGCACATTTACAAAGGTAAAGGCTCACTATGTGGACAACTCAACAGTTCTTTGGACACACATTTTCATATTTCAGCTGTTAAAAATTTATTTCTGCTGTCCGAGTAAACATATTGGATACAGTATATTTCCACCATTAACATTCATAACATCCTATCACAGTGACACTAGTGTTCATTCGAAACCCTTTGACATCATCTTATATTATCCAACCGTATATTAAAACACAGTAAACCTCCTCACTACAGAGGCCCAGATATGATTTCAGTCATTCAAACACTCAATAATGTTGACAACCTCACCTGCCTGCCAACTGGTTTTCTCCATGATAGTCTCACGCAGATTTCTTCAGTGGCATTTGTGGAAAAAATAGAAACACGTATGTCAAACATGCATAATAAAGGTACAAAAAGCTCCAGCTGACGGCGAACTTTGTGGTTGACAAACGAAGAAGGAGCTAGACAAGTTAATCAAGGTTTGCTTGTTTGCCCTCCGGCTTTGTCACAGCTGCCTCTGAGATTTAAATTTCACACAAAGGCTAATATTAAAGGGGAGGGCGGGGGGTGGGGGGGTGGGGTGTTAAGAGCTTCTGTCGAGGCAAAAAGCGTTTTCTCAAGGTTTTTGAAAGGTGAGACCTGAGGTGAAATGTTGTTACAAGTGTGATGGAGGCAAACAACACGCTGCAAACGAGTGGGAGAATTTGAGAAGAAAAGCACAAGAAGTGCAGGCGTTAATGCCACTTGTCAGAAAAAAAATAAAACAATATTTTAGTCAGATGCAAGTGATTGCACTGCAACTTTCATCTGTGTTTGACTAAAATGTTTTAAGAAAAAAAATAATTTTCTAATTTACTTCATCATTACCACCACATTTATGCTAATCATTTCTAGTGTGTGTGTGTGTGTGTATATATATACACACACAACCTTACAGTCCCCAATCTCCCTCAGGATTCCTCTTCTACACAGAATGTAGTCTACCTACGTACTCCTGCCTCCACTCATAAATCACTTTATGTTCCTCCCTCTTTTGGAAATAAGTGACTACAGCCATTTCCATTCTCTTGGCAAAATCTAATCCACCATCTGTCCTTCCTGGTTTCTTTCCTTGACATCAAACCTACCCATCACGTCCTCATCCCATCTGTTTCTTTTACCAACATGTCCACTCAGGTCAGCTCCGATCACCACTTTCTCTCCTCCCTGGGAATACTCTATCACTTCATCCAGGTCCTTCCAAAATATATCTTTCTCCTCCACATCACATCCAACCTGTGGAGCATAACCACTGACATTGTTTAGCATCAGACTTTATACTTTGACCTTCAGACACATCATCCTATCTGACACTCTTTTCACCTCTACAACATTCTTTGCCAACTCTTCCTTCAGGACCACTCCTAACCCATTTCTCTTTCTATCCACACCATGGTAAAACGGTTGAAAACCTGCTCCATTGCTGCAAGCCTTGCTGACCTTCCACTTGGTCTCTTGGACACATAAAACATCTATCTTTCTTCTCTACATCATATCAGCCAGCTCTCTACCCGTGCCTGCCATTCTCCCCACATTTAAAGTTGCCACCCGCAGTTCTATATTCTTGACTTTCCTCTTCTCCCTCTGTCTCCTGACATGTATCTGTCCTCGTGGTCCTCTACTAACAGTAGCACAATCCCTTCCAGCACCCTGTTAGTGAACAACGGTGGCGTTCGTTGTTAACCAGGGCCTGGACTGATAACACGATTATTGATTTTTGTAAGGTCCTAAATGTAAGATCAGTGTGCTAATGAGCCATCGTTAGGCTGATGGCCCTCTTTGATTATGTGAGCAGCTGGTTTTGGCTGTCAGCAGCAAACTGGTTGATCCACTATGAGAAGGTGCTATTTATAAGACTGAGATGAATACAGCAACTCAGACTGAAGACGTCTGGGATGGAAGACAAAACGTTTCTACAATTTTTTTTGAAAGTCCAGAGGACCAGATTTAACTTTTTTTTAGATAGATCTCAAATGGTAGACTAAAGAGATGCAGACACAGGAATACAAACGTGATTGTTTACTTACAGCGCTGGAACAAAAGGGGGGTTGGCTGTGGGAGGAAGAGGGAGACAGGCTGAGTATCTTGAAATCAATCAATCTTTGAATAGTTGATATTGGTAGAATTGTTTGTCTTACAGTTCATGCATTTGCAGGGGGTGTCGAAGAGGAGAAGGAGCAGAGTCCGGCAGAGAAGGAAAAATCAGAGAGGTGAGTGTTTGGTAGATAGAATGTAGTTGTAGAGGAATCCAGAGTGAAGTTTCAGAGCTGGGTTAGGTATGCAGGATTGGCGACCAGATGCAGCCAGGTATCCAGGAAGGAGTCGGGCAGACACAGAGGACAGGGACTGAGCAGATGGGCAGAATAATAGGTTAGTCAGAATCAGAACACTTTTAGGTTTGCTGGCTGTCACAGAATTACCAGAGGCAATTAATGCTCAATTGTAGGTTGAACATCTGGTCAAAATTTAAATAGAGTGCAGATCAGGCAGTAGGTGCAGATGTGGCTAATCAGCTGATTAGTTTCTGAGGAAGAAGGTGGTTAGAGGGGGAAACGGAGAATCTCACTGTGCCCCCTCAAACACTGCCTCTTGGCGATTTCTTCTTGGCAGCGTTTTCCCTGTAGAACAAGGTTATTAAGGTGGGATCTAGTATGAAGGATTGAGGAACCCATGATCATTCCTCGGGGCCGTACCCCTCCCAGTCAACAAGGTATTGGAGATCTTGGCCCCATAACAAACATCCAGTAGACGTCTAACAGTGTAGACTGGGCTGTCGTTGATCAGACGGGGGTGGGGGGAGGTTGGCAGGCATATTCAGTGGACTGGTGGAAACAGGCTTGATATGCAATACATGAAACGTGGGGTGGATTCTCAAGGAAGAAGGCAGTTGGAGATGGCTACAAGGTTTATGATTCTGTTAATAGGAAATGGATCAATGAATCTGGGAGACAGCTTTCTAGGGGTATCTTTTAGCTTAATGTCCTTGGTGGATAACCACACCGTTGAACCCACCTGGTACTTGGGTGCAGAGGAATGGTGTCGGTCGGCAAATCTCTTATTTTGCTCAGCTGTCTCGAGGAGGGCTGTTTTGGTCTGGCATCAAATTCTGCAACACCGGCGAAGATGATGCTACACAGAAGGCACTGAGATATCAGACTCTTGGGTGGGAAATGGGGGTGGGGAGTACCCCATAGAGGCTTCAAATGGAGACAGACCTGTAGCAGATGAAATATGAGAGTTGTGTGCATATTCTACCCAGAGTAGGTGTTGGATCCAGATAGTGGGATTGCTTTCGATAACACACCTTAATGAGGCTTCCAGCTCCTGGTTGCATCTTTCAGTCTGGCCATTAGACTAAGGATGGTATCCAGACGACAGACTAGGAGCGGTGCCCAGGGCCTGGCAGAAAGCCTTCCAGACTTGTGACGTGACATGAGGGCTGCTGTCAGAAATGATGTCGAGAGGTATGCCATGCAAACAAAAAACATGCTTGACCAGAATTTGAGCTGGATGCTGAAGGGAGTTTAGTCAGAGGTATGAAAAGAGCTGGTTTGGAGAAGTGGTCGATGATGGTGCATACTGCCTTCAGATACTGGCAATCCAGTGACAAAGTGTAGAGCAATGTGGGGCCATGGGCATCCAGGCAGAGGAAGGAGTAGGCCAGCTGGGGATTGATTATTGTTCTTGTTGCAGGTGCAGATGGAACATGCAGTCGTACTCCCTGATGTCTTTGTCCATATTTGGCCACCAGAAGTATCTCTTGGTGAGCAATAGTGTGTGTGTAATGTCTGGGTGACAAGAAAACTTGGCCGGATGAATCCAATGCAGAACATTACTTGTAACGTTAGCATGGCAAAAAAGTCTCCCTGGGGACCAGTGCCAGGGTTAGGTTCACTCTTTTGGGCCTCGCTGATCTCCTTCTCAATGGCCCAAGTCACGACTCCCACTGTACAAAATTGAGGTAAGATATTATCAGGTGATTCAGATTCCATGGATGACAAGAACTAGTGGAACAAAGCATCAGGTTTAATGTTACGAGAACCAGGAATGTAAGTGATGGAGAAGTTGAAGCAGGCGAAGAATGGCAACGGACAGACCTGACAGACTTTGAGTTTCTTAGAATGTAGGCCAAGTCCAAATGATGACCTTTTCTGCTACCTTCAATCAGTGCCTCCATTCTTCCAGATTACCCAATTCCCAGTTACCCACATCATAATTTCTCTTGGTGGCTGACAGTCGCCGGGAGAAGGCACAAGGGTGTATCTTACTGTTCACTGGGGATCTCTGTGAGAGCGCTGCACCAACCCTTGTGTCTGATGCATCCACTTCCACACTGAATTTTTTTTTTTTTGGGGGGGGGGGGGGGGGTCATGAAAAGGACCCAGGACTAATGGCCAAATGTAAACATTCTGAAGAACCCCTCCCCTCATTTTTCGATCAGGTTATCTTTCCAGTTGTTTAGGGGATTATGTGTCACAAGCAAAGGATAACCTAAAATATGCTGGGGTTTTAGAGATTCAAAGATAAAGAACTCACATTTCTCGTGGTTCTCTGAAAGAACCAGATGAAGATCATGAGTCTTGCGAGAGACGGAGGAGATAGTCTGGTCGGTGAGATCTGCAACAATGATATGTTGGTTTAAACGAACAGTTGAAAGTTAAAGTTGTTCAACAATATCCAAGCTAATCAATTTTTGTTCTGCTCTAGAGTCGCTCAGGGCCTGAATAGGGAAATTATCATTATCAACACAGATTTTAGCAGAAAGACACATTTTTTTTTTCTCCAGGAGCAGAAGTCAAATTACCTACCAGTATTTCCTGGACTACTGGGTGTTCCTACCTTTTAAACGGAGCTGACAGGTTTTTTTTTTGGTAGTGACTGCTCCTGCCACAGTAAAGGCACTCATTAGCTGATATCCTTTGTTATCTCTCCTCAGGGGATAACCTTGTCTGTCCCACCTTCATCGCTTCTGGTTCGGGAAGTACCGGCATTGAGAAACTACTTCTGGTTGAGGAGTTATCCTGGAACTTGTGGTCTTTTTCCAGGTAATGTTCTCTATTTCTGTTATCAATGCAAATAACAAGATTTACGAGTTCCTTTAAGTCCTAAGGAGGAATTCATTAGTTTACACTACTCTGGGTATTAAAATATATATAAATCAGGATACAAGAAAGGGAAGCCTGTCTAACATCGGCACAGAAGATTCAGGACTTTGAAAAAGGTCTCATGAAAGTGGGATAATTAGACGCAAATGCTCAAAATGTATAAAAACAGGTTTTAGTCAAATATTTGGTTACTGTATGAAATGACCTACGACCATCAGACTAATGACTTACACTCTTCTATGCAGACCTCCTCAGTTTAGTTCATCTGTTTTGCAATGGGTCATACAAAAACCACAATCTCCTGTCATATTACATCAATCTGTAAAAAAAGTGAGTCTGAATAATCAGGATTGTCACTCTTTATTTTATTAGTTGTAATACAAAAAAGTCACACCAACTTTCTACCTCTTGCTTTTTAAATGGTTTTTGACGGCAACTTATCAAAGAAATGCAAAGTTTGCAGAAAAATCTTCACAGGTATCCCTGTCGCCTCTTCTCTGATGTGAGAAAACAAAAAAGCCAACACTGGATACTCGACTCCCGACAAAATTTACAGTCGTGACGCCCTTCAGCCTCTCATGCTCCGTCTGTTGGATGTCGTTGCCATGACAACACTCTTTACCTCTTGATTGGCGAGCTAAGATAATCTTTACTAGGAGCAGAGCCATTTTTCTGCTGTTAACGCAGCGGTAGAGGCATTAGCAGCAGTTAGAACGGCAGAACTGTGAAACAGTCATTAGACTGAACAATGCTGTAGAAAGCACTGTGCACTTCTGACCGAGAGGAATGGTTTGTGCAGATGGATAAGGTCACATTTGGCCCCTGCAGTGCTGGTGTGTTGTTTGTGCGGGAATCAAGTTGTTTATCGGGCGTGATCTCTGGTAGAGTTCAGCTCAGCACCGGGTTTCCAAAAACAAAGTCAAAGGTTAGGACTTAAGAGTTAATCATTACTGTTCTTATCGCTGACCATATTAGAAGCTGGCTTTGGTGAGGATAAAGCCTCTGCTGGCTGGACAGTGGGCTAAATGTTGTCCCATTTTGACCCTGACTAGCTTAATTTTCACTCCATCAAAATTAAGTATTTTATATCACATGAGCAACAAAAATGCTTAAGGAGATTAATTTTGTCTAATCAATAGTTAGTAGCGAAACAGCCATGCCATCAGTCAAAGAGCAAATATTTTAGAGAAAAGGGCGACATTTTGTCCAACTATGTTAATGGCCAGCCTAACGAGAGCCGACTTTTTGAAAATAAATTCCCAGGCTGTTAAAACAAATCTTTGTCAAAAATAACACTATTGTGAAAGAATGCTACATTAGCTAATATTCAATCTTTACACTTTTGCATGATACCATTTCTTTAGTTTGTTGGAACTTTGTTTGGTCTATTATCTGGGTGTCCAAATACTTCTTTAAAAAGTCTTCAGTTGATCCAAAATGCTGCTGCCAATGTCTTAACTGGAGTTAGTAGGAGAGATCATATCTTCAGTTTAAGCTTCTCTCCATTGGTTTCCTGTCAAATTCACAATAGAAATCAAAATCTTACTTCTAGCCTACAAAGCCCTCAACAACCTAGCTCCATCTTATATTACAGATCTTATTGCCCCATAATTTCCTAATAGAGCACTTCGCCATCAGACTGCAGGCTTACTTGAGGTTCCTAGAATTTCCAAGAGCAGAATGGGAGGAAGATCTTTCAGTTATCAGGCTCCTCTCTTGTGGAACCAACTTCTAGTTTCTGTCCATAGGGCTGACACATTGTTCAGTTTTAAGACTGGGCTTAAGACTTTCCTTTTTGATAAATCCTATCACTAGGGTTAGCTTGCTATGCTGTCATAGACTTAAACTACTGGAGGACAAATTGACCTCATTTCTTAAAATGAATTGTTACAATTGAATGGTTTTCATTTGATACTATTTCTATCTTAACGTGATTCTCTACCTGCCATTGTGTATCTATTCCTTCTTCCTGTTCCTCTCAACCCCAGCTAGTCGAAGCAGATGGCCACTTGTCCTGAGCCTGGTTCTGCTAAAGATTTCTTCCTCATGAGGGAGTTTTTTCTTTCCACTGTTGCCTTCATGCTTGCTTAAGATGAGAATACTGTAATGGAGTTAAACTCAAAGCAGTCTGCTTCTCAGATAAATAATGTTATTAACAACAAAGTCCATGCTCAATAATCTAGGTATACAATCCAACATTTTTCAGTCAGGTCATGGGGACAGTTTCTTTTTTTGTGCTGAAACGGTTTGCCTTCGATCCGGAAGGCTTTATCAGTCAAGGACACACACAACACAAAACTGATTCTCCCCCCAACAGCTTACTCCAAAGTGGAACAAACCAGTTATTTTGGTGCCAAGATGGTCTCTTTGGCACACCCCTTCCTCCATTGCCGGCCCTCTTCCTTGTTGACAGTCGTGTCAAACTGGTTGAAATCAATTAAGTCCATGCTCAAAAATCCAGGTATACAATCCAACATTTTTCAGTCAGGTCATTGGGACCGTTTCTTTTTTTGTGCTGATGAAGCCTTCCGGATCGAAGGCGAATTGTTTTAGCACCAAAAAAAGAAACGGTCCCGATGACCTGACTGAAAAATGTTGGAACGTTATTAACGTTTTCTGTATATGAATGTTTCTGTTCAGTGCCCTGAGACGACTTCTGTTGCGACTTGGCGCTTTATAAATAAACTGAATTGAATAACTTGTGTTGTAGCTTTAATATTAGCCAATGCAGCATTTCATACTAGATTTTGAGTTTTATCAAACACAAAAATGAATAAAAACCGTTTCATTAAATTCTGTTCTGTGGTTCAGAAAATATTTTTCCCAACTTTACAAATGATTCATTCATCCTTTAGTTCTGTTAAATTTAAAAGAGGATGTGAAATCAATCAATCAATCAACCTTTATTTATACAGGTAAATCCCATTGAGCCTCGAGGACTCATTTACAAGAGAGACCTGATTTCAACAAAGAAAGATGACAACAATGGACAACAGCAACAACAATAAGCAGTTATAAAAACTCATACTACAGTTTTTTTTTTTTTTTTTTTTTTTTTTTTTTTAACAAATAGGATGGCTAAAAGGAAAAAGGTAACAAAACCAAAAAAACTACTAGATTCCGAGACAAATGTATAAAACTAAAAACAGGAACATGTCAGCATTGGACCCTGCCAGGTGTCCAACAGATTCTTAAAGCCACTTAGAGAGGTCAAGGTCGAGAGCTTCAAATCTTTTTGTAAGATATTCCAGGAAACAGGAGCGGAGTAGGAGAAGGCCCTTTTGCCTAGTTCAGTCCTCACTGAGGGAACACTGCAGGTAATGATGTCCTGAGAGCGCACTCCGTAGCTGCACTCACGCAGAGACATGTAGGAGGAGATGTATGAAGGCAGCAGACCAAGAAGTGATTTAAAGATGAAAATGTACCAGTGGGAGAGTCTGCGTGAAGTTAATGATGTCCAGTTAACCAGTGAATACTGGGTGCAGTGGTGGGTACGATAATCACAGCCAGTTATGAATCTTAGTGCACCATGATAGACAGCATCCAACATCTGCAGGGTTCTTGTAGGAGCGTTCATGTAAATAATATCACCAAAATCAATTGAGGGAAGGAAAGTCACAGATACAAGGCGTTTTCTAGCATTCAGGGTTAGACAGGATCTGTTTCTGAAAAAGAAACCCAGTTTAATTTTCAGTTTCTTTACCAAGTTTTCCACATGGAGCTTAAAAGAAAGATGTGAGTCGACCAAGATACCCAAATATTTATAGGAATCAACAAACTCAATGGGGACACCATTTGAGGATAAAATCGGAGGAAGAACTGCTGGGACCAACTTCCTATTTGAAAAAAGCATCCCTTTGGTTTTTTCGGCATTTAGGACAAGTTTGAGGTGAAACAAATCAGTCTGGATGTAGTTAAATGCAGATTTCAGAAGCTGGAAAGCCTTAGCAACTGTTTTAGCTCGACAATAAACAACTGTGTCATCAGCATAGAAATGTATGGATGCATTAGGGATGTTTTTACCTACATTATGTATGTAGATTGTAAAGAGGGTGGGTCCTAAGACTGAGCCTTGTGGTACACCATTGTTGACTGTTAAATAACTGGAGGAAGTACCATTATGTTGAACACATTGCCTCCGGTCTGAAAGATAGTTAGAGAACCAACCAATGGTGTGATCTGAGAAACCGATTTCTGAGAGTTTATGAGAGTTTGCTTGCTTAAGAGATATAAATGCCTTTTACTTATCTAAAAGAAAACATAAGTCAGTAAGTCTGTAGCTGTGAATAATGTGACGGGTTACGTAAATCTGAAGACAACATGAAGTGAAGGTGGCACGGTGAATCACAGACTTTTTTCTAATTTCCTTTCTCTCCGTTTTCCTCTGCAAAAAACAAACAAACAAAAAAAAAACATCTCCCTGAATCAATTCCCCTATCTTCAATAAGCAACAAATAAAAAGTGACTGGCATCAAATTATTTTCAAGCTGATAGATGTTAGACCAGCTTTGTCAGTGTTGTCACCTCTTTGGAAGGATCTTTCGCATCTGGCTCGAAATAATTGAAAGAGAAGCTGAATTTGAAGACAAATTAAGAATTGTAGAAAAAGTTGGCACAAGAAAGGTCCCCCCCCCCTTCTTTTATCATCATCATCATCATTTCCTTCCCTTTTATTCACAAGGAAAATATTGACATCGGACCGCCACGGGCAAATAAATAAATAAGTATGAAAAGAAAAAGAGATGAGCGTCGTGACTTCAAAGTCATGACACTGTCAAGGCAACAAAGCCACATGGATTGAGGCGGCACACACCTGAGGTTAGAGTATTCGTCATTAAAGGGGAAAGATGGGGGGAAAAAAGCAAAGCATGGCAGAAGAACAGCAACAGTATGATATGTTGACTGTTTTCTGTTATTGCCCTGGATTCCCTCGAGTCGGCTGCCAAAAGAGTTGTTTTGATGACGAATATGAGTGATAAGTTTTTTTTTTTTTTTTCAAGGGCGACTCTTCTGCGTCAGATCTACCGGGTGCGACTGCATTCCAAGGGTGGGGACAAAGTTCATACTGTAAAACAAATGTAGAGATGACACGGCACAATATGGAGCCCGATAGCTGCATTGTAACCTTGTAGTTTTGATCTCCATTCTCATTTGCCCCACTCTGAGCCCTTGAGCAAGGCCCTTAATCTCTCCAACCTCCACCATCTGCTGCCTGAACACCTTAGATGCTCCACACGTGTGGGCTGCGGTAGCTTGATGGACAGTGGTTGCATCAGTTTGGGTATTTGACGTAAAAACAATTGCAAGATCTTTATGTAACTTAACTTGCTGTGGCAATTCTGGAGGAAGGGAACAGCTAAATTAAAAAACAAATAAATAAATCAGTGCTTTTTCTGAGAAATAAAACTCAAAGAACATTACTAGGTCAGAAGTTTTAATTCAGTTATAGTTACACTATAATGTAACATCTTAGAGTAATGTGGCTATTGGCAGTGCAAAAACCACAGCAAAATGTTAGTTCATATGTTAGTGAATGAGTAAATAAATCAAGTCCGTCAGTAACAAATTAAGCCTACATGTTAGTAAAATATCAGTGAGTTAGTAAGTTTGTATGTCAACATTAAGGTAAGTGAATCTGAGTCAGTGAGTCAATAATTTAGTCAGGAACACGGTTATAGTTTGGTCACTGCAAAAGCAACATAATCTAAACTTGGAGCTGTAAAGACAAAATCAAGAGGAAAATTCCTTCTACTTTTAAAAAGAGATATGATACACTCCCCCCCCCTGCAAATTAGTGACGTGCGATACTGCAAAATTTGGTATCGATCGATACCAAATAAATACAGATCCAGTATCACCGATACCAATACCAATACCATCCATTATCTTTACCCGTTTGTTCCATTTTGGATCACGGGGGTCGCTGGTGCCCATGTCCAGCAATCACTGTGCGAGGGGCGGGGTACACCCTGGATGGGTCGCAAGTCCATCGCAGGACCACATAGAGACAAACAACCATTCACTCTCTCACTCACACCTAGGGACAATTTAGAGTTACCAATCAGCCTAACATGCATGTTTTTGGTCTGTGGGAGGAAACCGGAGTACCTGGAGAAAACCCACGCATGCACGGAGAGAACATGCAAACTCCACCCAGAAAGGCCCCTGGACCGGGATTTGAACCAGGGACCTGCTCGCTGAGAGGCAGCAACTCTACCAGTTGCGCCACCGTGCTGCCCTCAATACCAATACCAATACAATACTTGAAAAATAATTATGGTGAATTTTTATTACTGTTTTGCGATTTGTTTTTTTTTGTGCCTTTGGATCATTTATTAGTTCAAACCCAGGATAGAATTAGGCAAAGTTTATAAGTATATAAAAAAACTTTATTATAATAAAAGTTTGTTTTCTGGAAAAATAGAAGAGTAACAAAACAATTTTCCCCATTCCTTGTGATGGCTGGATTTCTTCTTTAAACAAAGTGCACAAAATGATCACTCAAGAATAAATTAAAACATTGTGCTCAGAAACTACGATAATTAAATACAAAAATATCCCTTCATTGCACTCCTTTTCTGATTTTTTTTTCTTAAACAAACTACATATCACACCGCAACAAATGTTATAAAACAGTAAAATATATTTAGGATATAAAAGAATAAAACAAAATTTCTCCTCTTAAGTGAATTTATTTTCTGGGTTTGAAGAAACAATTACAAATCCAAAAATAAATAGTGAAAATACAATAAATAAAGTGTAAATAACAAGACAACCTCCAAAGCCTCGAGTTCAAAGAAATATTCCCAGAAGCCTCTCTGCCTTTGCAAAGTTGCTCTGTGTTGTGACAGGAGCGACACTTACAGTTTGTATCTTTGATGAAACCGCAGCAGTGCATACAGGAGAGAAACTGAGGCTAAAGTATCGATCTCATTACCCTGGTATTGATCAATATCAATACCCATGTTGGTATTGACTTTTATCGATATTTGGATCGATCCGCCCACCACTACTACAAATCTAAACTCAAAAGTGACAAATCTCATTGAATGTCAGCTTGTGGAAGGTATGGATCATGCGGATTGATACAAGGAGCTCGAATAAAATCTTAGTTTTTAATAAAAATAAAACAAAGGGCACGGCACCAGTGACTTAAAGAAAGTAGGGAGCAATTATAGAGACACAGAGGGAGAACCGGACATGGCGTAAAGTACAACAATGATCCACTGTTGAAGAAGGACAGAGGGCATCAATGGACTGGGATGGAGGAGAATACGAAAGACAGCTGACCTTAATGAAACGGGGAACAGGTGTAAGTGGGCGGGGCAGGAGCCAAGGAGCAGAAATTGTACTGGGAAAATGAACTGATGGCTGAGGGAAAACAAAGGGACAGAAACAAACACACAAAAGAAGATAACCAAAGATAGAAAAAGAAGTGAGTATAGACAATGGAGGGACTTTAAACATCTATATATGCTTTTCATAAAAATCCAACTGTAATCTAGTCATTTTCTTTCCAAAGGAATATAGTTGGATTGGAAAATGGTTGCAATAGACAGACACACTTTACAGAAACTATGCTGGAAATGTATGTCACTTCCTTCCTTCAGCTGCTCTTGTAAAGACCGCTTAAGGAACATTTACACAGACGTCCCGAGTGTTCCCGCTCTCCGAAATCCCACCGTGCCCTCAAACGTATTTGTGGCGCTCCGTGGTGTTTGTGTGAACACGTTGCTTCATTAGGCATGTATCCAATCAGTCACACCCGCAGCAGCTCGGCACGTAGCTCAGCAGTTAGTTCCTGGCCTGCATCCCATCTGCCAGTCAAAGCGACTGGAGTTCATTACAGACACTGGGAGCTGGTGACAACTCCCCACTGATCTGACCTGTGAGTACAAATGCAGGTGATCTGACCCTCTAGGAAGACTTCACTCCATAGACAAAATATATCGTGTCACTTGGAAGAAGGCGAGAAACATGAGTGGAAATACTGCCGAGGCGTGAAAACAGCCTGTGGCATGGCTAAGTTTTATAAAGAGCAGCAAGTACTCGACAAGAGAACACTTCTTTCTTTTTTGCAGATGGTTAGAGAGATTTAATGCCTGCTAGTTATTGCAATCAAACGAAACATTTGGATGCTGAAAAATTCAGCATTTTGGGGAACAAACAAGCCAAGCTCAACCTTCCCCCCCAAAAAACCCCATCAGAGATGCATGCAAATGAGGACTGGCGCTCAATGGTCAGTTTTTCATCCTTGCTTTGTATAAACAAAAGCAGACTAAAGGTTTCTACATTTAACTTTTTTATTAAAGTTAAAGGTGACACAAAATTATAAAGAACTATTAATACCAACCAACTGTTGTATTGTATTGGCAAAGCTCAATGTAATTTTATGTTATTTTTTCTTCACTAGCTCTCTAGCGAGGCGCACGCATTCCTTCGCGCTCCCCGTTTTCCTCCTGCTATTTTTTTTTGCTCTCTGTCTGTGTATCGGAGCAGCTCCTATTTTTTTATTTTTTTTTACACATCTCCCGAAATGGAAACTACTGTTTTGGATCTGACCAACTGGACTTTCGACGTATATTACAAATTCTTTCAACAAAGCAGTAGGGTCCTCGAGAACCCTCATCTGCTCGGACGAGAGTGCAGCTGGATATATCTCTGGGGGGGGATGTGTCTACCTCTGCTATCGACCGAGGATGCAAAGGTCTAGTTCGTGCTGTAGGACTCAAAATCAGCTGATTTACGAGCGAAACCGTAAGTTGGAAGTGATTTGAATCGCATGCCACCTGTGGCTTTGGGACTCATCAGCATGAAAACACCATCTTGAAGAGGCTCGTAAGCACGGATCAGTAGAATGCACCCTGATCTGGACATTTCGAACCTTGGAAAGTTATCAGTACAGACTCAAGGCTAACGGGAAATAGTCTGCCTGAATAAATCAACAATTGTGGTTATCTGAACCTCTCCTCAGCTGGCCTGGGAACAGGCCGACATTGATTTCTCCTGGGAAATGTGTAAACTAAAGAAAATCTTAGTCTATCGCAACAACCCCCCCCCTTCTGTGTAGTCTTATTAGAACAGTGCCGGCTGACCATCATCTCATCAGGACAATGGACCATCTGTTAGTGCTTCATAGACCGCCATGTTGTCAAATGCTTATGTAACGTGTTCATAAATATGCTTTTGGCAGACAAAGTCCATGCTCAATAATCCAGGTATACAATCCAATATTTTTCAGTCAGGTCATTTGCACAGTTTCTTTGTTGGTTTTGAACCAGTTTGACATGACTGTCGATGAGGAAGAGGGCCGGCACCGGAGGAGGGGGCGTGCCAAAGACACCATCTTAGCACCAACATAACTGGTTTGTTCCACTTTGGAGTAAGAGGTTGGGGAAGAATCAGTTTTGTGTTATGAGTTTCCTTGACTGATGAAGCCTTCTGGATGGAAGGTGAAACATTTCAGCACACACAAAAAAAAAGAAACTGTCCAGATGACCAGACAGAAAAAATGTTTGATTGTATACCTGGATTATTGAGCATGGACGTTTTTGGTTTTGAACCAGTTTGACATGACTGTCGACGAGGAAGAGGGCTGGCACCGGAGGAGGGGGCGTGCCAAAGACACCATCTTAGCACCAACATAACTGGTTTGTTCCACTTTGGAGTAAGCGGTTGGGGAATAATCAGTTTTGTGTTGTGTGTTTCCTTGACTGATGAAGCCTTCTGGATGGAAGGTGAAACATTTCAGCACTAAAAAAAGAAACTGTCCTGATGACCTGACTGAAAAACGTTGCATGCTTTTGGCAGAGTTTTTTTTTATGTCTTAAATCGTGTCCTGTAAAGATGAGGTGCGAAGAGATCTTTTTTGTAATGCCACTACCCTCTCCTCATGGCGTTGTCCCTTTTTCTATCTAAAAAATGCATTCTGAATACGAATATGAGGGCCGTGCTTTATAGCAGCAGCTTCGTGCACTCGGTTCATCTTTCGGACGGCTGTACGTACACGTCCTCGTATCTCGGTGCAATGATAATAAAGCTTATTCTGATTCTGATGTTGAGGTGGTGGAGGGTTGTTATCAGCAGCTGATGAAAGTAACTAATGACTTGTAAGCTAACTTCGTTACTTCCCAAATCAAGTATCAGTAAATTAACTGTTACTTTTACAAGGAGTAATCAGATTAAAATCACTTTTTCAATGTAACTATGCCAACACTGCGTGAGCTTTATTTCACTTTTATGTTCTGTAAACGTGTAGGCCGTCAGCCTTGAGGCACCTGATTCGGCTTTGTAAGGATGCACAGGGAGCCCTGTTGTTGATTGTCATGAATAGTTTCTTACCATTTGCTCATCGCATATTATTAGATGTTCCAATCGAGAATCCATAGCCAGACTGTAGAAGCGCACTAACGAGCATGTGCACGTTTTCTTTTATCCGACACTCTCCACCTGCTTGAGCCTAAGCCTCAGACACTTTACTGTTAATAATATTACAGTGTGAAATATTCATCAGGAGGGGCTTAATAATAAATGCAGGTGTTTAAAAAATGAAATACTTCAAATTCGGAACATACATTTTTAAAAGTACATAATTAAAAGTGCACCAACAAGCCGTTCCATCGATGCGCTGTTGCCTTGAAACTACAGTCCCACCCACTTTTTTTATTTCTCTCATGCGCCACAAAACTCTTTGGGAGAGACTAACGGGCCGCTTTGACAGCAAGGTGGAGAGAATGCCTCCTTCCCCCTGTTCCTTCGTTTAGCATTAGCGCGCACTTGTCTCAGTAAACCGATTGCTGATAGGAGGAGGAAAATGGGGCCAGGTACAATAATTTAAGGAACTTGAAGCTAATTTTAATGTATTACCCAGCTATGTGCATACAGCGTGTCAAAGGTAAGGCCGCAGAGCGATCCGTCATGTGATTCATACTCCGGAGAGAGAATTATTTTCATGACACATCATAATTTAATAGATTTTGAGGAACTCAACCTGACTTTGCCAGGCTGATGCAGACAAGGAGGGAGGAGGGGAGGGCGAGGAACGAGGAGGATATTAAATTATGGAGCACCTTAACAGAGCAATCTGTCTTAGAGAGGCATGATTGCCTTACCTCTGTGGATTGATGATAATCTGTTTGTAAGGGGCCTTGTAAAGGCTGCACAGCCTTTTAAAAGGGAAGCTCAGGGCTCTGGTCTGCACAAAAACAGAGCTGTGACTGGACTGCAGTTGTAACATATTGCAAAGTAAGATACTATTTAGGTTTAAAATACATAATTTATATAAAAGAAAGAGTTTGTCAGATGAATGAGTCGTAGAATGTTTTGGATTAAGGAATTACAGTTGCAGTTAGTTTACATCTTCATATCATGGGTAAGAATGGCATTTTAATTTCTGACGTGCTGATAACATGAATGAATCATTTCAGGGATATTACAAATGAAAACTGGACGCACAAGTTTGAACTTATTCTGGATTTTGTCACTGTTGTAGGAGGTTAGGACCCAAGCATGCACATCGACATAAGGAGCTCCAAAAAAAGTGACTGAAACTTTATTTTCATGCATTCAACCTTTTATTTTATTTTTTTAAATTTAAGCTTTATTTATACAGGTAGTCTCATTGAGTCACGAGAACTCATTTTCAAGAAAGATCTGTTTTAGGGAGAAGATGGTCGGGATTGAGGGCCTTGCTCAGGGGCCCAGAATGGGGTGAATGAGGGTGGAGGCAGGTGTGGGCGTTTCACCTTTTCTACTCACATTTTGATGTTGATGGTACCGGGAGTTGAACCTGCGACTTTCCGATCACAGGCCCATCTTCTCTAACCTCTGCACCACCACTCCCCCAACTCTAACCCTAACCCTCTTTAAACAGGTTAGTCCCATTGAGCCACTTTTTGAGCCCATTTAAGCAAAGCAAAGGCTGATGTGGCAGCAAACAAACTTACACAGACAGAGAGATAAGTCACCAGGAGGCACAGAGAAAACCAGACGTGGCATGCATAATGCACAATGCTCCACTGAGGAGTGACTGAACACTCAAATGGGGCTAATGGGGTGAATATGGACAGGGGCGAATGAAAGAAGTGGCTGCAGCTGTGACAGGTGAAACAGATGTTTATACAAACATTATTTTATACACTTTTATCCATCCATCCATCCATCCATCCATCCATCCATCCATCCATCCATCCATCCATCCATCCATCCAACCAATGCTGCTGTTGTCTGGCACATTGTTTTGTACCATTAGAGCTTAGTTTATTCTCAGTTCATGTCTTGGATCTTACTGTTTTTCTTTACAATTTGTATTTTTGTTGGATGTAACTGGGACCCTGTGTACACAATGTTGTTCCACCACATGTGATGTGAATGACAATGAAGACACCTTGACCTTGATCCATCTAGCCATCCATGCAGCCATTCAGTTACTCTCCTTCGTGAACTAGAGTTGTGATTCATGGCCTGACCCGAAATTTGGGCCAGGTTGGGCCAAAATTATGTGCTTGATGGTCGGGTCAGGATCGGGCTTCTGTGGTGTAATTTTACGAATCATACATCACAAAGAAAACTAAATGAGAAAGCAGAATATAAAATTGTGTTACTCTTCTTGTAGAGGAGGAGGCAGTAAGTTAAGTTTACTATGATTGTTGTTCATGATGATTGATTGTTTTGGATGGGTGTGTTTTTCACATATTAAGTCTACTTTTGAGATTCCAACAGGACGTTGGCTTGAAACACTGTGGAACAGATCTGGTTGGTAGGCTGTAGACTGATGAAGTCCTCTGGATGGAAGACGAAACATTTCTCACTTAAAGAAAATGGTCCAGATGACATGATTTAACCTTTCTGTTAAGTTTACTATGTTGAAGATGAGGAAAGAAGGAAAAAAAAAAGAAGAGTGCAGCAGTTAATCAGACTGTGAAAAGAAAGTGTAGCGCTGGTGCATTACACAATTGTGCGTGTGGCCCCGCCCGCCCTGCTTTGCTTGGGTGTAAGTTAAATCGCTCCATCAGCAACAGCGTGACTCAAGTTAATTTTGCACAATTTTCTTTTAGGTCGAAATTAAAATAGCCTTGTTCTATATTTTTCCAAATATTTTTTTCTTTCCTCAAAAAATAATTATGTTCATCGGTATAATAGCCTATCTTTAGAGTTGATTTTTTTAGGCTATTTGTTTTGAATGTTAATGTAAGTTATCCATTTGGTGACTTGTTAATAAACAAGAAATCTTGTATATTCCTTTCTTTGAAATACGTTTTTTAAATGATCATGTCAAATTGATTTGCTTACAAACGCAGTAAAAGCTTAATTAAAATAACACGTCGGGCTTGCTTCAGGTACAGGCCTCTAATTAGAGTTAATTAGTCGGGTCGGATTGGGCTCGGACACAACGCCTTGACAGGCGGACAACGGTCCGGGCAGGGTCGGATTTTTTAGGCCTAAATGCAACCCTACCACGAATCTCTAGAGAGAGCATGTCTAAGATCATTCACATCATCTCCACCATGATAAGATAGTGTCTCGCAGGCAGACTGGTTCTAGGTGACAGTCCAGACATAGAGCGATTTAGAACATTTGTATGGAAAGAAGATAAGGAAATTGTTGTCCCTTGCTTGAACGTGGGTTAGTGCGGCCCCACCCTAGAGCAAGGCCTTGTAGAGGAGCTTGTCGGTAAGTGACTGATGATTGAGCCTCTTGTTCTGGGGCCCAGTTGGGCTCAGCCCAAATGGGTTACATTGGTTTGCCTTTCTGTGGGCCCACCACCTGTAGGAAGGAAGGGTCAAATGAGTCTGGTGCCATGGGCAGCAACGGAAAACAAAACTCCATGCTTTCACCATATTCAATGCGCCCAACTCGATATTTACACTTGGAGTCATGTTTCTTCAATGTTGCTGTAGGCCACTTTGCAACCTCCCTGACCATCTCATTTTTTCATCAGTTCAGTGCAGCGGTGCTCAATCCTTTTTGCCGGGCCCCAATTTGGAGAAAAAAAATATTGTCCATGCACCCTTCAGCCCTAAGCTGCAAACATTGCATGAAAAACTCAAGTATTCACTATGTGAACGTAAATCTTTCAAATCTAACCCCTTTCAAAGAAATAGTCATTTTATTGCAGAGGTCCGTCAGTCTGGCATATAACAATAATGGCTTTTTGAAGTTATTTTGTACTGTGCAGCAAACATGCTATAATTTTTAAATGCCACCCTTTTGATTACAGCAAAGTTATATACAAGGCAAAAACACATTGTGGGGGAGTTGTTATATCTAAAAATAACAATGTCTGGACTTGAGCGGCTAAAAGTACTTGAGCATAAAACAACTGCATGATTGGTGAAAAATTAAGTCAGACAAACAAAATCATCACAATCAGTTCAAATGTATACATTTATGATCATTAAATGCATTCCATTTGTCATTATAATTATGTCACGGTATGGTTCCATTATACATACCAGCTTAGCATATCTAAATCGCAAAAAAATAAATAAATAAATTTGTTCTAATCCTGTGTAACGCTGAAATCTGCAGATATTTGTAAAAACTACAAACACATGAAACTGACACTAACAGAGAGAGATCATGACTTTTTAAGAAAAAAAAAAAATCAAACAGAAAAACACATTTGCTACGATGTTGGGCAGATAAAAAATACGTTCTTTAGTGCTAATATTGTTTGATGCCAAAAACTAAAATGGCAGAAACAGAGACACACGAACAGGCTGCTCGTTCCCGCGACGCCGACACACCTTTTGGCAGAACACTAATCCCACAGCAGTATGAAACGGAGCAAGCTTCATGGGGTGGAGGAGAACTCAACTCAGCTGGGTTGACTTGAAGCTTCAATTCATTAATTGTGTGACGAATGTCTGTCTGCCTTGTATATGTATACAACATGAATGTACTCAGTTTAGCGATCCTCAAATTTGAGTGAAAACTTACCTCCATTTTCTAAATTTACACTGAGTTAAAGAGAAAAGTAACAGAGTCATAAATAGATCTGTTGTTTTGCATATTCCTAAGGTGGGTTCAGGCTGCAAGGTGTTGCAACATTAGTTACGTCTGCTACATGTAACATGGAAGAAAAAGAACAATGTTCTGCGTCGTCGTGCCCCTCAGCATGGCCCTGGACCCTTCCAGAGAAACATGCCCATGTAATGTAAAGGTTATCCAGCTTTTACAGTCCATCTCAAACTGGTGATAAATGCTGATATAACCAAAGGGATGTTTTCAAACAGGAAGCCGGTACCAACAGTCCTGTCTTATCTACAAATGGTGTTCCTATTGAGTTTGTGGATTCCTACAAATGCTTGGGAATTTTGGTTGATACACATCTCTCTTTTAAACCTTATGTCAAAAACTTGGTAAAGAAATTGAAAGTAAAACTGTTTCTTTTTCAGAAATAGATCTTGTTTAACTCTTAACGCTAGGAAACACCTTGTAACTGCTACTTTCCTCCCCACCATTGACTATGGTGACATTATTTACATGAACGCTCCTAGAAGCACCTTACAGATGTTGGACGCGGTCTATCACCGTACGTTAAGATTCATAACTGGCTGTAACCATCGTACCCACCACTGCACCCTGTGTTCACTGGTTAACTGGACATCATTAACTTCACACAGACTCTCTCACTGGTACATTTTTTTATTCAACCTTTTTTTTTTTATACAGTTTAATCTCATTGAGCCTCGATGACTCATTTACAAGAGAGACCTGATTTCCATCTTTAAATAATTTCTTGGTCTGTTGCCTTCACATATCTCCTCCCACATGTCACGTCATCAGTGCAGTTACAATGCGTGCTCCCAAGACATCATTACCTGCAGTGCACCCTCAGTTCATACCAAATTTGGCAAAAGGGCCTTCTCTTACTCTCCTCCTGTAACGCCTTACAAAAAGATCTGACGCTCTCGACCTTGACCTCTCTAAGTTCAAAAATCAATGCATACCTGTTCCTGTTTTTAGTATCTTACACCGTTTTATAATGTAGCATGTTTTTGTATTTTGTTTCATATTTTTATATACTTTTCGTTTTACATGCTTTCATATGAATGTTTGTTGTTGTGCACCTCATTTATAGTTTTTGTTTAAATCAGGTCTCTCTTGTGAATGAGTCCTTGTGACTCTTTGAAACCCATTGCTTTTACAGTAGGAAGGAACTGAGTAAATATCCGACAAAAGTTGCTGGTACACCTGAACTTTATTACTAAGTAGATCTGTCACCTTAATTGATGGCGTGTGCTAGTCATGCTGTTGTTCACATAATTAAACAAAAAAGTCGCCCACCTGAAGAGTCGCCGCGCACCCTTTGGTCACCGGCCACAATCCACAGAAAACGCAAAGCTCAAGGTATATCTAAAAAAGTTAAATCTGGTCCTCTGGACATTCAAAAAAACCCAAAACAAAGCAAAACAACAAAAAATGTAGAAACGTTTCGTCTCTCATCCGAGAGACTTCCTCAGTCTGAGGAGCTGTTTTCAGCTCAGTCTCTTAAATAGCACCGTCTCAGGGTGGATCAACCAGTTTTGCTGCTGACAACCAAAACCAGCTGATCACATGCTCAAGAAGGACCATCAGCCTAACAATGGATCATTAGCACACTGATGGCTGTTTACTGTTCACAGAGGGCTGAGTGATACTAGCAATCACAGCATTGTAAGAGGGGGACAGTTGAACCCGGAGGCCTCCACCCCTGTTTAATGATGGACGATTTCTTTTCACAAAGATGGCCTCCTTTACTCCTCTCTCAAACCATCGTTCCTCTCTATCCAGGATGTGCACATCTTCATCCCTGAAAGAGTGACCGCTGGCCTGGAGATGAGTGTAGACCGCAGAGTCCTGGCCTGATGATGTTGATCTTCTGTGCTGGGCCATCCTTTTGGCCAGTGGCTGTTTAGTTTCCCCGATGTAAGACTGATCACAGCCCTCCTGACATTGAACAGCATACACAATATTACTCTGTTTGTGCCGGGGGACTGGATCTTTGGGATGAACCAGTCTTTGCCGTAATGTATTTTGGGGTTTAAAAGCCACTGGGACGTTATGTTTAGAAAATAAACGTCTCAGTTTCTCTGATACTCCCTCAACATATGGAATGACTACTGGTCTGGGTCTGGGTTCCTCCTTTTCACCTGTTGGCTGAGTTCCTCCTGAGACTGAGCTGAATACAGCTCCTCAGACTGAGGAAGTCTCTCGGATGAGAGACGAAACGTTTCTACATTTTTTGTTGTTTTGCTTTGTTTTGGGTTTTTTTGAATGTCCAGAGGACCAGATTTAACTTTTTTAGATTTTTCTACCTGGATTATTGAGCATGCATCAGGATAGCTCAAGGTATAGTTTTATTTTTGTTTTTATTAGTGTCATAAGACCAGCAGAACATTAAAGGCAGTTTTGCAAAATCTGGGCTCAAAACCCAGGACAGTGCATTTATAGATTACGAAAATTATTTTATTTACATTATAATACAGATTTCTTGTGCTTTATTTGAGGGGACAAATGGTCTCCTGAAAGTGAAAATGATGACGGTGGGGGTGATGATGGTAGCAGAAGGGGAGGGTGTAGACAACAAAGTCCTTCCTGTCCACAGGAGACCATTTGGACACTGACCTAAAGATGCGGGGTCCTCTGACCATTGGTCACAAAAATTGAGTTGGTTAATTCATTCATTTACCATTCATTCAATCTTTATTTATACTGGTTAATCCCATTGAGCCTCTGGGACTCATTTACGAGAGAGAGAGTCATTTACAAGGCCACCATCTGCAGAAATGTAGGACAAATGATCATTTTTGTTAAACTAAATGGTTTTCAGATTTAATAAAATTCCCTTACTGCAAAATGTTTTTATTATATATGATAAAAATAACTTTTTACCATGTTCATATATATACATGCACCATGTATAACAGCATCCTAATGTTAATTATTTGGGGGTGTTTAGATATGGAACATATTTGTGAGAACCATCTATTCTATTTCTTTAGTTATTTTCATATAAAGAAGCTTATTTCAATATCCCCTTTGGCAAGACTTAAGTATATTAAATCTTCCGTTTAGATGCATTTCAATTAAGCATAACATTTTTAGGGCCTAGTTTTGCTGGAACACATTTCCCACTTAAGTTGACATAAGATGAAGAAAGAAGAAAGACAGTTTTTACTCTGCTCAGTCAAAATGCTTCAGTGGCCACATTATGAGACTAACCTACATGTTTGTTATTCTACTCTAAGTTTTTCCATGACTATAGAAGGTGTTGGGAGTGAGGTTCTGCCTCAAGTGAAGGAGTTCAAATAGCTCAGGATTTTGCTCATGAGTGAGGGGAAAAATGGAGTGCAATATCGACAGATGGATTGGTGCAGCTTCCGCAGTATTGCAGACTTTGTGCCGGTCCATTGTGGTGAAGAGGGAGCTGAGCTGCAAAGCCAAGTCCGCTGTTTAACATATTGTCTATGTTCTTGTCGCTAATCTATGGTCACAAACTCTGGGTAGAGACCAAAACGAGATTGCAGATACAAGCCATCAAAATAAGGTTTCTCTGCTTCACACAGACATTTACACCTCCAGATGCAGGAAGAGGGCCACCTGCATCATGAAGGACCCCACACACCCAGCACACACTTTTTGCCCCGCTCCCCTCAGGAAGGAGGTTGAGGAGCATTAAGTGTAGAATCACTAGACTGAGGAACAGCTTCTACCCAGAGGCTGTTAGACTCATGAATATCTAACCAGGAAGATCAATGTGAAAAAAAAAAAAATCACATGTTGCTGTGTTCATTCGCACTCATCTGCTCACACAGACTCATGTTCATGCTGCTGTTAGACGTATTGTTTTAATGCTAGTGGTACTTAGCGTATTTTTAGTTAACGTTTCTTAGTTCATATCTTAGATCTTATTACTGTTTTTCTTTTACATTTTAATACTTTGATGGATGTAACTGGGACCCTGTGTACATGATGACGGGGGATGGGTAAAAAAAATTGACTTATGGACTACAATAATCACGTCTACTTTACGAGTCTAGTCCAGGCAGTATATTTAAAAAAAAAAAAAAAAATGGTATTGATTTCATGCTGCTCCACCCACTTTGCGCCTTTCAACCCTTTTAAAAAATAGTTTTTCTAGCCATGCGCTGCCGCCACTGATACAAGTACAAAATTGCAAAGAAATATGAACCATATTTCAGAATATCCACCCAGTGGTTCATGAGATATTTTACTAACAGACTGACAAACAAGCACACAAATCATTATTAGACACTGGAATTCAGTTGGCCATAGTGGGAACATTCTTTTTCTGCCTTTCCCTTCTTGAAGCCATTCTGGGACAGAGTGTTTTCCCTTTAAGTACACTTAAAGGAACAGGCAGGTAAGGTCAAGCAGCCTTTTCTTTTTCCCCTTTATTTCTCGTCAAGGTGTCTTTGTCTCTCCCGTGTCCACGCCTCGCAGCCAGGGCTGGAGACGGGAGATGAAAACTAGCCCTATTGCTGCCAGGGTTTACTTCAGAGAGCAGGAAGGCTTTGGCTGTCAGAGGTTCTCAGGATCAGAGCCAAGAGCGAGGACACTTCATTTGCCGGTGCTAAGGAGGAAGAAAAAGGTGAAGCAGACAGAGGGGGGAGGTGGAGGGGCGCTGACTGTGCCAGGGTGAAGTGCTGGAGAGAAAGCCAGGCCGTTATCCAGCGGAGCTTTATTCGGCTCGCTGTTAGTGTCTCATGCAGCCCACTCTGTCTTTGGGCTTTTTCAGCTTTGCAGGTTCTGTTATGGCAAGGGCATCCTGGATCAGCATTTGAAAGGTATTATAACTGGAAACCTGGAGCTGGTCTGTTAAACCTCAAAACGCATCAGCAATTCATGAGGTATAAGAGGTCCATCGGAGGAAGCAAAGCACGCAGATCAGATAACTGTGTCTTTCTTGTGGAAATGAACAGACGTCGGTTTTCGATGAAAAATACAGAGCAAAACCTGTTTTCTGATGGTCTGGAATCCACGAAACGAGGTGTATTCTTGTCTCTCAGACAGAACTTAATTGCTTGCGCTCGCCTCCCACTCCCACGCCCGGTCATCTGAAAAACAGACGGCAACGTGCTGCGGCACTGTGCCGAACAGATGCTGTAAAAGTGTTTTGGTAAACAGGAATGTTTAACACTCTCAGGTAATGTGCGACCGAGCTGAGAAATCGCACCTTTGTCTTTGTGTGATAACACAGAAACGGAAAATAAGAAGTAGAAGAAGAAGCGAGGCCTTTGTTTGTCTCCGTCAGTAGATTTTGAGTGGGTGAGCGGATTCACGCGCTTCTCCATATATTCATCGCACGCACACACCTGAAACGGCAGCCCCTGGTGGAGTGAGTGGTATACTGCCGATTTGGCTGAAAACAGTCCCGCTCACCGGCTGCACTCTGGCTTTCCGTCTGCGACTGAATTCTATATTGACTGAGTTAAAGTGGACATGTGGTCCTGGACACTGAAGCAGGAAGACAAAAGAGACTGAAGGGAAGAGAGGAGCTCAAAGAAGGGAGAGGGGAGGGCAGATGGTGAGAGGGAGGCAAATATCAGTGGGGGACAAAGAGAAGCTGGAAAGTGCTTAAAACAAAATTGATCGTCTATATTTGTGTGCATGCTTACTAAGCATTCACACTGCTCTGATCCACTTTTAAATTCTTCCGTACGTTTTCCGTCATCTTTTTCGTCCCGCAGTTTTCAATCTATTTCAACAAATCATTTCTTTCAGGACAATCCAGCTGTGACTTTTGGTATTGGTGCAACTTTAGCTTTTTGAAATATTTAGCCTTTTCTGCCATTTTTTTTTCTCATAGAAAATAAATTGAGCTCATTTTACATCCTTCAGATTTATAAATCTGTTTTATAACCTTTTCCTGCACCTTATATATTTTGTTCTGCTTCAGCTTCTTTCAGCTCCCTTGCGCGAATTTAAAGTTTTTCAGCTACTTTCAGCTGTTTTGTGCTCCTTTCAGATTATTTCTGTTAACTAACATTTTTGTGCTTCTTCTAACTACTTTCTGCTCCTTTCAGATTATTTATGCAAGTTTAATCTTCTTCTGCTATTTCAGCTACTATTTTGCTGTTTTTGTGCCAATTGTAGCTTCTTTTTTTGTTTGTTTTTAGCTAATTCCACATTTTTTGCACTCGTGCCAACTTTTTTCAGCCTAATTCAGCAAAAATGTGCTCTTTTCTGCCACTTCAGGCAATTTTTAGCTTCATTCTGTTTTTTTGCTAATTTTCAGCAGTTTTTTTTTTTGGGGGGGGGGGCTAATTTCTGCTTTTTTCAGATGATTTTCACATGTTGTGCTAATTTCTGCTTATTTAAGCCTAATTGGGCAAACATGTTTTTTTTTCTTCTGCTAATTGAAGCTTGTTCTAACTTTTCATCTACCGTTTTATAGCATTTTTTTTTCTTCTTCTTTTGTCTGCTCCCATCGTCAGGGGTCGCCACAGCGAATTAAGTCTTGGCAATCATTTTTACGCCGGATGCCCTTCCTGACGCAACCACAGACCATGCTCAGGGGCCCAGAACGGGGCAAATGAGGGTGGAGACATGTATGGGTGCTTCACCTATCCCACCCACATTTTGATGTGGTCAGTGCCGGGAGTTGAACCAGCGATCTTCCGATCACATGCCTACCTTCTCTAACCTCTGCGCCACAGCTCTCCATGTTTGTAGCTAAATTCATAGGTTTTCAGATGAATTCAAGTTTTTGTATTAATTTCGGCTCTTTTCAGCCTAATGAACTTCTTTAGGCTAACTGCAGCTTGTTATGCTCCTTTCAGTTGTACTCTGCTAGTTTCAGCTTTTTCTGCTGTTTCAGCTACAATTAAGCTCTTTTATGCTCATTTAAGCTTTTTCAGCTAATTCCACATTTTTTAGCTAACTTCAACTATTTCGGCTTCCTGGTATTTTAAGCTTTTTCTGCCTTTTCAGCTAATTGTAGCTTCTTTTTTTTTTTAGCTAATTTCCTTAATTTTGTGCTAATTTCTGTTAATTTAAACCTACTTCAGCAAGTATGTGTTTTTTGTTTTCTTCTGCTAATTTAAGCTTGTTCTTCCATTTCAGCTACATTCAGCATGTTTTTTAAGCTAATTTCAGCAGTTTTTCAGTAAGTTGTGGAAATAAGCATTCACTTCATTTTTGCAGAAAATGCAATTTCTCTAGTTTGCTTTGGATTGTTGTTTTCCAGCTTGTAACACTAATATTAGAGTTAAAATAAGTGATACAAAAGTACTAATGGATGTTGCTAATTACTGCTAATAATGCTAATTACTGTGCAAAATGTACGCTTCTCGCCTCATTTTTGTATAGTTTTCTTGCACTTCTTTGGCTTTGTTGTAGTTTGTAGTTGTAATAAAACGTGACATATTTACGTGCCTAATTAAAAAGAATACATAGCACAACAGGACAACAGGGTCACCAAATACAAAATATTGTACTGTTGCTTTGAAATAATCATATTTTGACCAAAATTATCATGTGTACTGAGGGAGCACATTCTTGCTTAGCGAAGGATGAAATCATTTTTGTGAAATAATATACAATGAGGTGGGTGTTGATTGTTATTAACAGACTATATATATATATATATATATATATATATATATATATATATATATATGAATGTACAGAGCCCTGAGGTGACTTCTGTTGTGACTGGACACTTTATAAATAAACTGAATTGAGACCTGTATAAATAAAGGTTGGATAAAAATTGATTGGTGAATGTGCACAGGAGTGGAGGGAGGTGGATAGGATTATCGGATGATACTCTGTATTCTGGTGAAGAAAAAATACTTTGTTTTTGGTGCATGAAAATCTCCAAACTGGTATATTTGGACTTAAAAAAAAAAAAAAAAAGCTTTGGTGTATGTCAAATTGACCCTCTACCTCCGAATCTGAGGCCATGGTCTTCAGTCATCAGTCGGAAAAGGATGGATTGCCCTTCAAGTTGGATGTGAGGTTCTGTCTCAAGTGGAGGCGTTCAAGTATCTCGGGTTTTATTCACAAGTGAGGAAAGAATGGAGCGAGAGATTGACAGACGTGTCGGTGCAGCTTCTGTAGTATTTGCAGACTTTGTGCGGGTCCATTGTGGTTAAAAGAGAGCCGAGTAGTAAGGTGAAGCTCTTTGTTTACTGGTCAGTCTACGCTCCTACCCTCACCTACGATCACAAATCTAAACAAGTTAAGTCCGGTCTTCTAGTCATAAAAAACCCCCACACAAAACAAAAAAAATGTAGAAACGTTAGTCTTTCCTCCAAAAGACTTCCTCAGTCCGAGGAGCTGTGTTCAGCTCAGCTTGAATGTCCAGAGGACCACACTTATATTTTTTAGATTTTTCTACCTGGTTTATTGAGCATGCATCAGGATATACTACGATCACAAAGTTTGGGTAAACACAGAAAGAAAAAGATTGTATGAAAAAAAAAAACATTTTGATGGCTTGTATTCACAGAGCGGTTGAACTCTTCTTAGAAATACAGTGAGATGTTATGTTATTTGGAAGAGACTCAGGTTAGAGCCACTGCTTCTCCACATCTAGAGCAAGTTGAGGTGGTTCAGGCTTCTGGTAAGGATGCTCCCTAACTGCCTCCCTAGGGAGTTTTTTTTTTCTGGTCACGTATTATTGTATATCGGCGAGCATAAAGACAATTCTGGGCAATACCCGCGAGTACTTGCATACATGTCTGGTTTGTTACGATACAATAAAGCTCAGCCATTGAGAATTCATTGAAGACATTTATACCTGGCTCTACATGAAAAATCGATCTATCACATTTTGATGGCTATTGAAAAAGTCTCAATCCCTAATATGTCACAACACAGAATATATTCTCAGCACATATGCACTGCTCGGGGTGGTTGCATGTTGGAGTAGCTCTGTGCATTCCGAGTTATTACTTTTGAAAACTTCAGTTCCTCTTTTTTTCTGGATGTAAATCACTTTTTTTTTCCCAGATGATTACTTTGTCTGGTATCGGATGCTGTGCAGCTGGAAGGATTTTTACTGAAAACTTTTTACTTTTGGGCATTTGTTATGATGCGTAACCATGGCAACACAGTGTTTTTTTTTTTTTTTTAACAACCAGGAGCAGCTGATTCGCATCTCAAAAGCTCAATAATATCTCAGCTACAGCCCCAAATCCCAAATGAATTGAAAAGGAGGCACCATGGACGGATCCCTGTCAACCTGGCGGCGATGCTCGAGTACCTGGCCACCGGCTGGTGGGAAACTCGACTTGTGACAAGAGGAGGGCCGGGATCATCCTCCGGCACCTTCAGCTGTCTGTCCATGTCGACGAGGAGCTCTGCAGACTGCTGGGAGGAGTGACCATCGCTCCGGGAGGAATTCTGCCCGGCCTTCAGGCAGTCCTGCTGCCCAGGAAGACCAAGAGGCCCGCCAGATTCTTTGGATTCACTGGAGGAGATCCTTCCTGCCCACAGCTATCAGCATCTGTAACAACTCTTGAATGAAACCAGGAAAAGCTACAACAACACTTAATTTCCCTATGGGATTAATAAAATATTTTTGAATTGAATTGAATATTATTTGCAAATGTCTTTTATCTGTGTTGCCTATTCAACTGCTGGGAAAACTGCGATAAATGTAAAAAGTCACATCTCATAGTTTCACCAGAAATGATTGCAAGCCCGGTGGCAATTATTCTTTTCATTCCCAACAAGCCTCGAGAAACATTCCAGAACTGGGTCCATTTGTAATCAATGTATCAAAGAAAAGGGAGTCCCTTTTTTAAAACTGATGTGTTGTAGCTTTAGGTCAGTGGCAGCAAAGACTTGTTGGGGGAGAAGAATAAGAGAGAGCCCCGTTTGAAACAGGTGCAAATAAATAA
Source organism: Nematolebias whitei (assembly GCF_014905685.2). Classification (NCBI taxonomy): domain Eukaryota; kingdom Metazoa; phylum Chordata; class Actinopteri; order Cyprinodontiformes; family Rivulidae; genus Nematolebias; species Nematolebias whitei. The sequence goes on along the minus strand of NC_056498.1, from coordinate 32,316,416 downwards.
AATGTATATGATAAACATGAATTAAAAATATTAAACAGATCCTAGATTCCCCATCTTTAAATGTCCAAGAATTTAAAAAAATTATTTGTGGCTAAGATTTATGAATATAAAACCTGATTATTATATTCAGGTAAACTACATCCAAAAAAGCAAAACAGTTTTTTTATGTGGCAAACAAGTTGGAAGTAAATAAATTTATATTTTGTCTTGTATGAAGATACATGTTTTTATTTTTTTCAATAGTTAATTTACTTAAAACCCTGTTTATCTATGTGCAAATTTCATCAGTTTGCAGCTTTTGAACTCTAAGTGTCTGGATGTGTCAGGTGATTTTCACTGTTTTCTTCTTGTGGGTTTGAACAGGAAACACTTCTCAGCAGTGTCTCATTAACCCACATACTTCTCATCTTTTTCTTCAGTTGTTTTTCTGCTAATTACTGACATCTTTTGAAATAATATCCCCTTTAAAAATAAAATATAAAAACCTGGCACAGCTAAGTTCAGTGTTCATTAAAGGAGCTGTTTTAGAAGGTCACTTATTCAGAAATCTACTTTTTTATCTCCCTCAGGGATTATGGAATTCAGGGTCAGTCATTTGGCTAAAGATTCCCCGAACACACATTTTTATTTGATTCACTTAAGTTTGTAGTTTTTTTTTTTTCTTCTGTTATTATTAATATTGGCACACAAAGTTTCATGGCGACAGGATCAAGATAAAGCAAAAGATGCAGAAAAAAAAACCAACCTGTAAGAATGCCTTTATTCTTCTTTGTTTGAGGTCAGTGGCAGCAAACAGACCTGTTGCGGGAGACGAATAAAAGAGCTCTGTTTGAAACAGATGAAAATAAGTGAAAGTGGTAATTTCCATAATTGGTAAATAAAATTACTATATTTTTCGCTGTATAAGTCAAACGTTTATGCATAAATTTGCAAGTCCTGCGACCTACACAGAAGCGACTAGTATACGTTCCCCCCACCACCCCTGATATTTATTCATTCATTCATTCATTCATTCATTCATTCATTCATTCAACCTTTATTTAGACAGATAAGTCACATTGAGCCTAGAAGACTCATTTACATGTGACATCTATTTAGACAGACAAAAAGTAAAATTCCTATCAGACTTTTTTTCTTGGCTGAGAAGAAAAACTCTAATATTAAAAAAACATCTCACACAAACAAGCACATAGTGGCGTAGACATTCTGCAGAGGGGGCAGACGACAAGAGCGGTGAGCAATGTCCATGGACGCTTTTGAGTGCACTGTAAGGGTGCATTCACACCAGATAGTCCGGTAGACTCAGTTCGGTTGGGGACCAATATTCATGACATTTTGTTTACATTTGAGCTGGTGCGTTTGCATTCACACTGCACTGTGCAGTCGAGACAACCTGTTGAACCAACCTGTTCCCCCACTCTCCTGTGGGGGCGCTGCACCAAGAACTACTGAAAGAAACAACACAAAAGCCTCTGAAGACACTTCTTCTTCTTCTGCAAATAAAAACAAAAATGGAGTGGCATCAAGTTTTAGCAGTTTTAGGAGTTATATTTTGTCATTTTTCAAAAATGGACTCAGCATGAGCTGAAGATGAGGTAGAAGACCATGGAGAATATTGTTTTTTACACAAGGCAGCTGAGACGGCTCCATATAAGGTAAGAGAAATGTGTGTTTGTCCTGCGCTGTACTCCACTTCTTGGTTGTGGAGCGGGGCCCGGTCTTTTTACATTCACACTGTACTCGAACCGCGCTGGAGTTCTCTTCTTCCGGACCGAGACCCAAGTTTTAGCCCGGGCCAGAGTTCGCCTTTTTGTTCCGTGACAGAGTTTGATGGCGCGTTAACACCTCCCCAAACGAACCGGACTTTCTAGGAAAACGAGCTAGAGTTCGATTAAAGCGGACTAAACAGGGCTGGTGTGAATGCACCCTAAGTGTTCTGATAAGAATGGAATAATCAGCCAGTTTCCTCCGGTAAGATCCGTAAACATTCTCGAGGGATGTCGGGGAATGGCCAAGGACAATGCCTATGGGAATCCAAGAGTCCTGAAATGATGACACAATGAATATTCAGCTAGTTTCCTCTTATTAATCCATTGGAAATTCCTTGGGGGAAGAGGTGAGCGTCAGATCACGTTTTCTCCAGGCGAATTCAGATAAGGTGGCCTTCAAGGCCAGCCAGGGGAGCCAAATTCAGATAAACAGTTATTTTGGGGACAGGCAGAACTTAATGGCATCTACCATCCTCTTCCTTCGATAGAGAACTTTACTAATTGGCTTTCATGTATGTGAATGTTTCTGTAAAGTGCCCTGAGACAACTTTGTTGTGATTTGGCGCTATATAAATAAACTGAATTGAATTGAATCTAACTTGAGTCTGTGTTGGTCCAAACAGTTCCAAAATATCCAAATTACATGGCCACACCGATGGAACGTGCCTGAGTAAAATCCCCGAGATCTGATCCATTCTGTCCAAAGCATTTGAGCCTAGGTACTCGAGGCATGAACCAAGCCATCATAGAGGCAAGCAGCATGATCGGGTCCCAATTTGCTGCCGACGACTTCCTTGATTGTAGATAAAACCAGCAACCAGCCGAATCCAGAAAGCAGGAACCAGTTATCGTAAATCCAATTAAATATGCGTCCTTAAAATCACAAATGGCCGCAGAGATAGACAAATTCAATTAAATTCAATTCAAAAATACTTTATTAATCCCAGAGGGAAATTAAATGTTGTTGTAACTCATCATCCTGGTTTCATTAAAGAGTTGTTATAGATGCTGATGGCTGTGGGCAGGAAGGATCTCTTGTAGCGGTCTGTCTTACAACGGATTTGAAGAAGCCTCTGACTGAAGACACTTTGTTGTTGTATGACAGTCTGATGAAGAGGATGCTGAGGGTTGTCTATAATGTTCTTCATTTTATGAAGAATCCTTCTTTGAACAAACATCTCCAAAGGTTCTAGAGGAGTCCCCAGAATTGAGCCAACCTTCTTTATGAGCTTGTTGATCTTTTTTAAGTCACTTGCTCTGGTGCTGCTACCCCAGCAGATGATGGCAGAAGAGATGGCACTCTCTACAACAGACTTATAGAAGATATGCAGCATCTTGCTGCAAATGTTGAAGGACTTCAGCTTCCTCAAGAAGTACAGTCTGCTCTGTCCCTTCTTGTAGATGGCTTCACTACACATCAAGTCTTTAAGTCGATGAGATATCCAGCTGCGTGCGTGCCAACAGGGCAAATCGGCTCACCTAAAGCCCGTCTTCGCTTTCGAAGAAATGTTATAAATTGTGTTGAGGGACCAACTGATCAAATCAAGTCCGTAATTATGGTTCGGAAGATATGCAAGAGAGGCTCAGAAGCAGTTTCACAGACAGACAGAGCAGCAAAGCAAAGCAGAGAGGGAGTGGAGGGGAAAAGTTTCTGTCCTTGGCAAGAGCAAGTGGTGAATTTATAACCCAATTTTTGGCTGACATCTGATGATTTCATTCATTCTGACATGGAAAATATTGAACACTACCATTTTCAGCTGCTAGATGGCACTAGACTAATATGGCAAGCCAAGTGTCTTATTAATAAGTAAAAGTGGCTATTAATGAGACACTTTGTTTGCCATACCAAGCCACCTTCGTCTCACTCCGGAACTCCTGGAGCAAACGTCAAATCAGCTGGATTTCGCCGCGCCGCCCGGGCGAAATACAGCTGATTTGAGCATTAAAGTGAATTTATTAAGGAAAAGTTCAACTGCGACACACCTTTGCTTTAATGTCGAACAAACAAATAATTGTTTTTAGATGGTTAACTTGTTAAATTTCGATGAAATGCGACGTGTCAGCAGTGATGCACAATAGATGCGACATATACGGCAAAGCAACTTATTTATGTTTTTTCCCACTTTATTAGACCTACAGTATTTGGACTGATGTGACTTATATGGCGGTGCAACGTGTATAGTGGCAAGTACGGTATTATCTAGGGTGCAGATTTCCAAAAACCAAAAAGACTCAAGAGACCAAATAGAAAGGTAACTAGTTTTGTTAACCAGGTCACAGGGTTCGACAAGGGATGGGAGGATCTGTGGGAGACAATAGATAGTGAGTGTGAAGTTCAGCTAACACAAAGGTGGTTGTTGCCGAGTGTTTTCTTATTTTTAAATATGGGGTGAACAGGTTTGAATTCCAGGTTCTGTGCTCAGAGGAAGAACTCCAGGTAAGTTGATCATGCGCAGATACAGAGGGAGCAGGCAGGCAATTGGCTGAGCTGATGATTACTTCTTAGTATGAAAAAGGATTGTAAGCTCAATCATACAAGTAGATAACAATAAAAAAAATGTTAAATCGTGTCATCTGGACCAGTTTCTTTAACAGGAGATCGGCTTGAAACACAACATGAAGGCTACCTATGGGACTGATCTGGTTGGCAGGCCATAGACTGAGGAAGTCCTCTGGATGGGGGACGAAATATTTTTCGCTTAAAGAAACTGGTCCAGATGACACAATTTAAATGTTTTTATTATTATCTCTTAGTATGGTTCTTGCAGAGAATGGAGAATTCCCAGAGCGGAAATTCATTCAACCTTTATTTAGACATGGTTAATCCCATTGAGCCTCAGGGACTCTTTTACAAGGGAGACCTGAAATGACTCGGGAAGAGATAAGATTCCGATTTACTTGGATGTCCCAACAGGATTCTGCTAGGAAACAGGTAAGTACAGGTTTAACGTTCTCTCTAGGACATGATCTGTACAAAGGGTTGTGTGTTCATTCACCATGAGGCAATCAACGGTCCAACGAAGACTCGTGGTCCAACTCGGCTTTAAGTAGTAATAAGTCAATCAGTTTCCTACAGAACAGCTGAGATGAAGACGGCACTGTCCACCCACTGGATTTGCAGATGGTGGTTAGTAGAGGGTGAGGGAGCCAAAACACTAAACTCCCAACAGGCATATGTAAGCATACTGGTACATTCATCTGAAAAACTCAAGATCCTGTTTATGCTGTCAACAATTTTTTAGTTTCTTATAATTTCCACTTTGGAAAGCATTTTAAAAAACTTATTTTATCACCCAAACTTTAATTTTTGTGGCTGGGACAAAAAACATTTGCTTAAAAAAATAACCAAACTTGTGCGGACAGAGCCCCGTTATCAATACTACATAAATCACTAAATAAAGAGTAGTATGGTAGGTTAAAAATGTATGTAATGCATGCACACATTAAAATTAATAACTGTTCTTTAACTAAATTGGTGTTTTGAAAAGTTTTTGAAAGATCCAGTGACTCTGCCCCGACCAATCTGTGACCGACAGTGTTCTGACCTCATGTTATGGTGCCGGCTCAGCTCGCTTGGTCCCTTTGAGAAGGAGAGACCAAAAAAGGTGCCGGTTCTGCAAAAAATGAGTGGAAAATGCCTCAAAACCTTACTGAGCTGTGGAAAAGGCCCATTAGAGTCTTGCTTTAATGTGGTAATTAGCTTCTTATATATGACAATCCCCAATCACTGGAAGAGATGAGTTCATGCATTTGACTCAAATTCCAGCAATCAAAAAGTAACATAACAGTTGTGTAGGGTTCATTAAAGCATAAGTAGCATTTAGTATAAACTCTTTTCTACATTCTGAGCGACTTTCATGACAATCTGTTGACCCGAAAGTGGTTTTTGAATTCCAGCAAGTGGGATTATGTGATCAGGTCTATTTTTAATTATATCATTGCATAACTTCTTTATTGTTCAACCAATTTCAACAAAGTTGATGTTATTGCTTTTCTTTTTTAGTAACATCCAATAAAATGAGTTTTAATACAATTTGGGAACTTTAATTTTTTGTTACATACTTACCACCCTTTAGTATTTGCTGGTGTTTATTGTGTTTATAGCTGCAACTTTAAGCTTTCCAATGGTAATTGTTGCTCCAATTTGGCAACAAATTTGTAGACTAGTGTTCACATGAACAGCCGCAAAGTTTTTTTTTTAGGCTGAAATTGAATTGAGACGACAACAGACTACTTTGGAACTGGTGAAAGTTTGAATAGCCAGTAGCTTGACAACTTGAAAAGATTTTCTTCCAGAATTTCCAAACTGACTTAAATAAATTAGCCATTTCATTAATGGCTGTGTGGTTAGAGAAGTCGTTCTCCAATGCAAGAGTTGGGGGGGTTCGATTCCATCAGCAGTCACATGCCGTCTCCCTGGCCAAGACACTGAACCCCTCATTGCCTCTGCTGTGTGTTCCATTGGTGTATGAATGTGATATAGCACTGATTATGGGGACCGAGATGGTGTAGAGGCAGGGCAGCTGACCTGGGAGCCAAAAGTCACAGGTTCAATCCCCAGTCATTGCACATCTCGTGGTGTCTCTGAGCAGCACACCTTATCCCCAAAATGCTCCCTGGGCACCTTCAGTAGCTGCCCACTGCATCACCTGGTGATGGATGGGTTAAATGCAGTGATCCAGTTTCATCATTGTATGGGAACACAAAATAATGACAATACATAACACATTATTATTATTCTCTGTATAGATATAGTAGAGTGCTGCATGAATGAGTAAATGAGGGCACAGATCGTACTGTAGAGCACTTTGAGTAGGTTGATAAGATAAAAAAAGGCGTTATGTACTTACAGTCCATTTACAATTACAAAATAGCTAAAAAGTTTTATCCAATAATACTAAAATTCTATTGGATTGTTATCAAAAAGCCCCAATTATTGATGTTTTTGCATGTTGGTTTTATTCCGTCTGCTTCCTTTTTCAGGAGTGGCCACAGCAAGCAAAGTTGCACAAAACATTTGGTAACCGTTTTATGCCAGATGCCTTTTCTGACACAACCTGGTCATGAATGTGCTCAAATTTAGGAGACCTCAGCCCCATTTTAATTTAACAATAAAGTTTTAAATAAATTATATCTGTGAGGAAAGTTTTCAGGGAGGATAGAAAATATTCACTGGGGAAATCCTCGGAGGTTAACCGTTTTTGCTGTTAAAACTCATTTATGTATTTATAGACTGTAAATGGGCCTTTCTATCTTATGAAGATACTCAAAGTGCTTTACATTACAGTCTGTGTCCTCATTTACTCGTTCATACAGAACTCTACTATATTGTTAAAGAGTAATCAGTGCTTTATCACATTCATACACCGATGGGGCAAACAGAGGCAATGAGGGGTTCAATGTCTTGCCAAGGGACATTTCAGCATGTGACTGCTGGTGGAATCGAGCCCCCATCTCTTGCACTGGAGGATGACTGCTCTCACCACTCAGCCATAGCCGCCTCCTATAGAGTTTGCATAATAAATGCATTGAAAAGACAAAGCCACAGCAGAAAAAAAGTTTATAATAAACACAAGCGATGTCGAAAGGGTAAATAACTGTCACTAATGGCAATAAAAGTTCATCTGAGTGAGTGAGCTTTGTGACTTCACTTACAAGAAGATCATTTTCACAAGCTGAACAATGGTGTCAAATCTCTAGGGATGAATCCCCCCCACCACCACCACATCTCTCAATGAGTGGCTGGATTACTTTAAGCTGATTTTCCATAATTTACCCTCACCGAGTGGAAAAGCACAATCCGGATTTGCCTTCCTAACTCCCTCTCCTTATCTTGTTCGCCTCACATCACTGTTGTCCTTAGAACAAATATAAGTTACGTCTGCGCGCCTGGTGCTGGAAACTGGTTAGTTTTGAAGTTGGCAATTTACCACTGTAGGTCAAAGCTGTCTGAATCGTGACACTTTAATAGCATGCAGTTTTTATATTAATAAAAAACAAAAAACAAGTGTTTCAAACTTTCGGCTATTCACAAATGACATGCTGTAGCTGTGGAGTATTTCCATATTTTTACATCCTGTTTAACATCTCCAAGAGGACAGCTGGTGATCCCCATTATTTTCTTGCTGAGTGGATTCTCCTCTGAATCCACCGTCAAACTCACACATGTGCTAATAAGACATATGACACTTGCGTTTCAGAGGGCATTATAATGAAAATGGAGCAGCAGCTCCACGCAATCACAACCACCCACAGACTGCAGTCTGTAAAATAATATAATGCAGTACTCTATTAAAATGCTGAGCTCCACATCGTTTAAGTTGTTACTACAGCTTTTTACGAAGGTGGTAACACTGTGTCAGAAAACCATAAAAATTACTTCAATCCAAACAATGGCTTTTTAGATACTGTATTTTCAGCCGTACACATCACACCACTGTATAAGTTGCATCCGTCCAAAAAATGTCTAATAAAGTGGAAAAACAAACCATAAAACTCGCATCTATTAAACATCACCGCTACCGTGTCGCTTTTTTTTCATTCAACCTTTATTTAGACAGATAAGTCACGTTGAGCCTAGAAGACTCATTTACAAGAGAGATCTGTTTAAACAGACCAAAAGTAGTGAAACTGGACATATGTAGGAATTAGAGGCGAAAAAATTCCTATCAGATTTTTTTTTCCTGCCTGTGAAGAAAAAAACTGATATTGAAAAACATTTCGCACAAAGCAGCACATAGTGACAGACATTCTGCAGGGGGGGGGGGGGGGGGGAGACAACGAGAGCGGTGAGCATGTCTATAGATGCTCTCAAGGGCACTGTAAGAGTTCTGATAAGGATGTAATGATCAGCCAGTGTCCTCCGGCGAGATCTGTAAACATTCTCGACGTATGTCGGGGAAGGGCCAAGAATAACGTATATGAGAATCCAAGGATCCTGAAATGGTGACAATGTTTATTCAGCTGGTTTCATCTGGTTATCAGTTGGAAATTCCTCAGGGAAGGGGGAGGTGAGCATCAGATTACATGTTCTCCGGGCAAATTCAGATAAGATGACCTTCAAGGCCAGCCAAGGGAGCCAAATTCAAATAAACACAGTTGATTTGGGGACAGGCAGAACTTAATGACATCTACCTTGAGTCTGTGTTGGTCCACTCAGTTCTGAAATGTCCAAATTACATGGCCACACCGATGGAACGTGACTTGAGTAAAATCTCCGAGATCTGATCCATTCTGCCCAGAGCATTCGAGTCTGGGTACTCAAGGCACAAACCAAGCCATCATAAAGGCAAGCAGCGTGATCGAGTCCCAATTTGCTGCCGACGACTTCCTTGATTGTTAATAAAACCAGCAACCAGCCAAATCCAAAAAGCAGGAACCAGTTATCGTAAATCCAATTGAATATGCATCCTTAAAATCCACAAATAGCAGCAGAGATAGACACATCATCAAGTCTTCCAAGTCGATGAGATATCCAGCTGCGTGCGTGCCAACAGGGCAATTTGGCTCGCCTAAAGCCTGTCTTCTCTTCGAAGAAATGTTATCAATTGTGTTGAGGGACCAACTGATCAAAACAAGTCCATAATTATGGTTCGGAAGATATGCAAGAGAGGCTCAGAAGCAGTTTCACAGACAGACAGAGCAGCAAAACAAAGCGGAGGGGGAGGGGGAGGGAGAAGCATCTGATCTCGGCAAGTGGTGAAAGACGCGTCACCCCTGACAACCCAGAAATGTGGGCTGGTGTTGTGCCAAAAATCGATTGGCTGTCAAATGGCGGCTGCGGTAGCGTGCACGGGAGAACTTTAACAGGAATTTAACAAGATTAACACTTAAAAACAATTTTTTTGTTTGCTCGACATTATAGCAAATATGTCTCAGTCTAACTTTTGCTTAATAAAGGCACTTTGACAATCAAATTAGTTGCATTTCAAAAGCTGATTTGCGGAAGCTGGAGCACGCAGAGGGATGACTCGCTGTGCATTTCTTCGAAATTTAACAAGATAAGCACCTAAAAACAATAATTTGTTTGCTCGAAATTATAGTAAAGGTGTGTCTCAGTTTAACTTTTACTTAATAAATGCACTTCAATGGTCAAATCAGCTGTGTTTCGCCGAGGCGGCGTAGTGAAATTAAGCTGATTTGATGGTTGCTCCATGCACGATCCCAGAGCTGGACGAAGGTGGCAGGCTATGGTAAGCTGATTGCATCATTAATAGCCACTTTTACCTATTACATGACATAACGGCATGCCATACTACTCAAGTGCCATCTAGCGGCTGAAAATGGTAGTGTTCAATATTTTCAATGTCAGAATGAATGAAAACAGTCATATCTCACCCAAAAATTGGTTTATAAATATGGGAAAAAAACCAAATATGTCGCTTCGGTGTATAAGTGAAAGGGCAAGCAAATTTTGCAAAAGCTTTGACTTATAGGCTGGGAAATAACAGTACACGACAAAGAAGTTCTCGTTTTTGTGAAGTGAGAATTCCATCCTATTGACAGTAAAACCAATAATTAATTTTTTCTTTGGGTGTAGAATGACAGAAGCATAGTTACTAGTGCTTAATTTTTAATATTTTGTCAAATGTTTAATAAAATTTTATATGGCAATATAAATTGTATGGGAACATACAACGATGACAACACATAGCATCGAAGGTTGAGTTAGACTGTAACCTTTCACCATATTCTTCGGTTTATAATCCCATGTCAGTGAATGCATGTTTATTTCAATATATTTTCCCTTTATCTTTTGTTTTAAATTGAGCTGGTTGGTTACTGAAATTAATTATCCAAATCCTCACACTGAACTAATACTCACAAACCTGAAGTCTAAATTAACCCAGATCCTCCATGTTCTCTGGCAGATTGCTGCTAGTTCCACGAGTTGGTGAACTTACCAGGAGAAAAATAAACTAACAAACAATATCACTGGTATTGCATCAGATTCAGATGAGCCAGGTCGCTGTTACAGTATAAGGGTTAAACGATCATCAGAAACGCTGCTGACAACGGTGAGTCGTACATTGATGCTAACTTACATTTTACATACATTCAACAGAAGTTACTATTTTGGTTACCTTGTTATTTAATCTGCACATGTTTTATTTCATCATGTGCAAGGCGTTTGTTTGTTGGTATGTGAAACTGTAAAATAAACGCCTCGGGACAATGCAGCTCTAGTTTCGGAGTTGGCCCTTTATTGGCCTGGCAAATGAACAGTTTTGTAAATTATGTGAAGATGTCTTAAGGATTTGTAGTGACTTCTAGGAGAGCCAGTAACTGCTTTCCCAACTGAGGCGTTAGCAACACTGGTTGTTTGAGTCAATTTCTCATTATACGCATTACAGTTACATCAGCAGAAATATGGAATTACTATTGCCAGGAATTCCTCAAGCTGCACTGGAAGTGCTAAAGCTAGATGTTAGAGAATTTTTGGTCTGAATCCTTTTATTATATTATGGCTGAGTACATCTTTCTGTACTGCGTGCACAACATATGCTCTTGTCTCGGCCTGAAGGCCAGCTTGCCAACTTGCAGTGCCTCACTGGTGTTGACGCCATAAGAGCCCAAAACATTCTCTTATCTCCATCTGGAGGCCGACTAGCCGATGGGCAGAGATCATGTCTATGTGTCTGATCACAGCTGGCTATGAGGGAATGCCTGGTGGACCCTGCTGCTGTAAAAGTCTATAGCAAACTCTAGTCAATGATCTTTAGGTGACATGATCCATGCATTGTGTATCTGTGTATGTAATCTGTCTTGAATGAGTCCTTGCAAGTAAAATGCTGGTTAAAAGTCTTCTCCTGCCATGGAGTGTGGTTCTTTTAAGTACAAAGTAAGTTAAGAGAGAATATTTTCTCCAACACTAGCTACTGCTGCCACTTTTTGCATTTGTAAGTACCTTTAGCGTTTTATGTAGATAGTGTGTATAAGGTGAAAGTGAAGGCAAGGTAAAGGTTTATAAAGTACTGTGAACGAATCGGCAGCAATCCACTTTGGCCTTGACCCCGCTCGAACCAACCGGTATCGCGTCAAACCGGTCAGAATCTAATTTCTTCAAAATGTTGCTCGTTAAAAGCGATATCCAAGACAATATTGTTCCAAACCTTTCCGTAGAACCCCCTTTCAAAATACCTCAACTGCTTCACATTGAAAAGTAAAAGGGGATGTAAAATAATCCCCCTTACCCAAAACTCCTCTAATGCAGTCCATTATTATAAAGTAATTGTGCTGTTTGAGTCTCTGAATATTAAGTATCCACTTTATTGTCACTATGTTCCAAATATTAACAGCTGCTCCAAAACAGCATACATCATTTACAAAGCAACTTTTCTCCAATGCTACTAATTGCCAGTAAAGTGTGGGGGAGAGCATGTAATTGACGTTTAATGTTACTGATGGCAGCATGAGCTGGTGTTGAGTTATTGGACCACAGACAGGCCAAGCAGAGTCAAAAATTGTCAGAGGGGTTGGCGAGCCAAATCCTGCTAGAGCTGAAGCATGGCTCAGTGTGATTAGACAGGGTTGTCATCTCAGTGCCAAGCGGAGCGCGTATCAAGGTCAGATTTGTTGTACCAAGCAAAACGGTCAACACAGGGACACCAGACAAATGGGTTTGTACTGATGCAAGTGATGGAATAAACAAAACCCCTTACGTATGCTTTAGATACGGGCCCTGTGTCCACTGCTCTGGATGTTTTAAAAAATTAGTTCTTATCTGCTGCATAAGCACATGTTGGCTACACATGCATTTTTTTTTTTTTTTTTGATGTTGAAACAAATTCCTTCAAAATCTCCAGCAAAGTTCACTCAGGTCATCTGGATGGTTTCTTTTCATTCTTATTTTGTTGTTGAGACGTTTCATCCTTCATCCAAAAGACTTCATCAATCCGAGGAGCCACAAACACTCAGTCCCATGAGTAGCACACTCCCATAGTGGATCTGATTAGACCCATTATTAATTATTACCTCCAACTTGTCTTGTTAAAAAAAATTTAGAAAAAAAACATTTTAATTGCGTGTCCTGGTCACCAAAAAACACCAATATATAAAAACCTATCGATACACAAATATATAAAAACCAATCCATACACAAATACATAAAAACCTATTTATGCACC
>NC_056498.1:32297080-32303121 GCF_014905685.2 Nematolebias whitei | reverse complement strand
ATAATATATGATATATATTAAAAGCATGAATATTATCATTACTACTAGTGCAAAAAATGTAATTTTTTTTTTCATTTAATGCTACAAAACTATATTTGTTTCCATTGAAATTTCCTGAGGTGAAATTAAAAAATAAGGGGGAAAATTAAACAAATGAGCACAAATTTTAAGACACAATCACTGTGAAGTGGGTGTGTGATGGAGAAAAAAAGCCTTTTCAGAAAGAACTTTGGATTGGTAAACTATTTCTCAATTGTAGAAAATGTATCCAAAATTAAATTAAATGTGTGGGTGGGATGTTTTTTTCCATAGTGATGAAATGCAGACTGAAAGTTTTGGAAGCTGACTTGCTGGAAGGGCACTCTGGTAGAAATCGATAAAATAAATATAAATGTTCCATTTATTTTCAGTGGAACTGTCACTGATTTGAATATATGGTTACGTGAAAGGCATGCACAATAAGATTTGTAATCAGAAACATATTGTACTACTAATTTCACATCACCAAGATCACCAAGAAAGATTATAAGTTGCTGGGATTTTTATGTGCATACCAAAGAACTTCAGGGTAGTCGGCAAGCCCTAGTTAAAATGCTTGTTGTTCTGTAAAAATGGTTAAAGCTTTGAATGCAGGAAGCAGTTATATCAAGTGTTTAAATATAATTTTAACTCCCAAAACACTGTTTGCAAACCTTTGCTAGCGTTGCTTATTCTGAAAATAATCTGTCTGTATTCACAGGAACAATACTGAGATTAAAAAAAAAGATGTGCTTCAACACACAGTGGGTAAGGTTCAAGTTTTTAAAGAGCTTTTTGAAATAATTTTTTAGGAAGGCACCCAGTGTGGTGCCTTCCCAAAAAACACAGTGGGGTAGTTGCTGGCTTGAAAAGGCAGGCAAATTCTGCCACTTCTTTACTTTACAACACGTTTCAGTATTAAATTTCTTGTGTCACTTTTCCAACAGGCTTTTAGTTGACAGTCAAGATATGCTTTGGATGTGGAACAAGTACGTAGGGGCTTCATGTGTCATAGAGGAGTTTGGTGTACATCCATCAAGTTAGTGACAGGAACTCCAGGACATGAGATGGACTGACAATGGTAAACATGGGGGAGGATTTGAGCTTTGATGTTAGTGCAAAATGGACTAGGATGATGTAGACCACCATACCAAAATTCCACAGAAGCGCACTGTAGGTAGCAAGCGTTGAAGAGAAGAAGCACTTTCATTCTCTTTCTGGTAAAATAAATGTAAAAATGCTTAAGATTCAAGAACTATCTTGTTAGTTTGCTATTGTTTGCTAGGTAGCCTTGCTAAAAAGATTGGTATACAAATAGTATCACAAGAAATGTTCAGTATTCTTTTCCAAATTATTTGTTTTTTCCAAAATCACAAGTAAAATCATTTTCTGTCGATGTCTCCCATTACTGAATGATTTGAATGGTGGACATTTGTTTACAAAGGGAGTGTTTTTCTGGACAGGAATAGAACAGGGAATGCAAGTAAACCTTTATAGTTTCGGTGCAAGATGTTCAAGTGGGTACAGTTAAACTGTAGAAGAACAGAGGTAGCTTTTTTTATTTCTCTTATCCAAGGTGATGCAGAGTGCCTGATCCTGGCGAGTGGAAGGAACAATTTTATCCACAGCCAAATGTAGTGCTGGAGCCAGGGCGTGGCCAATGGGGGGCCTTGGCCACCATAGATTAAACTTCGGCCACCCCAATCCTTTAAGGAAACTATACTTTAAGCAATATTAAAAACTAGAAAGTATAGTTTTCTCAAATGATGGGGTTGCCCTTTTCCCATATAGAAATGGTGATGGCCATCTTGCATTTTGACTTGGCAACCCAATTTTTGAAAGGAACCTTTATTTGCCAAGATGCACCCACACCCCAAAAATGGAAGTTGCTACGTCACTTATTTTTTGACATTATCACTCTCACAACATTCATGGACAGAAGCTGTTTTTAACTTCCCCTTTTTGCATTGCGATGGGGACAACAAAATTAGTGACTTGTCAGTTGTATCCTCAGTTGAACTCTGCCTTGGCTGCTTAGAAGACAGGCCTTAGTTCTGGTTCTGACCAGTTAAGACTGGTTCAACCGTGCAGTGATGAGTTGTCGCAGAACTTCGCACTTAAACGGAGTTGTTCATCGCTTAGCGCTGCAGGACAGAATAGGTGCATTACACCAGCAGAAACACTAACAGTTCAGTTAAAGCCTTATTTAGCAACAATTCTGACACACGGAAGGCCACGCTTCGTCCCCTTTAAGAGGCGGAGCCTAGGGGATCTCCTAGGCTCCGCCTCTTAAAGGGGCTATACGGACCAATGCTTCTTTGTTTTGGGCTTTGTCCACCGAGATAGTCTACGTGGTGGTTCAGACAGAAGTCTCCGTGCTGAAACCTGCAACTTTTCCTGCCTTATCAAGATTAAATGGTAAAAATTTTATTCTTCTCCGTTATTTGTGTCGGCGTGGTTTTTTTCTCCACCTGGGAACAAGAGAGCTGGCATTAATGCAGTGGTCGAATGGCGACAGTCTAGTGTCAAATGTTTCTTGACAGACAGAGAAGAGGCTAGGTTTGGTTAGCCTTGTTTGTAGTTATGCCTTGGATGTGTTTTAGTTTCTTTTGTCACAAACTAATGCATTTTATCTTGCTGTATTATTAGCTAAATAGCTCCAACTGTAAACCAACTTCACAAAAAACTAACTGCACAACAGACGCTAATACCACTGGTCATCAATGCATAGATCACTGATGCTAATATAGTACGAGCAATTTTTTTTTAAGCTGGATATTTTTTTAGAGTTTAAATTTTCTGCTGCATTTGAGAAAAACATTTTGAAAAACTGGTTTCCAAAATGAAGACTTTTAAAAATGTGTATTTATGGTCGATCTGTGTGAACAGGAAATACTGATGCTTTTTAGAAACTGTGACGTCACCCATTTTGCACAGCACGGCGAGATCACCGAGGTTTGACTAAAGGAGTGATAGTCAAACATTTGTTAAAAAATTCTTAGGATTTGCCACATCCTGGATGACAGATAATCTACATCAACACACTCGTGTGTAAGCATCAGCCTGAAGGTTTTGCCCACTTGAAAGCAGAGCAAAATACCAATGTTTTTCCCTTTTGAAACAAGTTATCTCTTAAGCCAATTTTTATGTGACAAAGTGCATAAAATATACCAGTTTTGTTGTACATCTCTCCGAGACTTGTTATTCCTGCTTGTCACAATGGTTTCCTTTCTGTCTTTACCGTCTTAAACCTCCAGATGACTGCAGAGCTCACTTTATTCCAAGTTCTCTCCAAGGCGCAGGCTTCTACAGACTTCCAAACTTTATTCATTTGCCTTTGAGGCTCTCAGCCGCTGCATATTTTTCAACTAGGCTAAATACTGAACTCTAAGCAACATGTTTTACACAATAAAGTCAAATAGCTGGGAAAAAATGTCTGCAAAGGTTTCTAAATTGTGCTAAAAACATATATATTTTTAAGGTAATAGTATACTTTAGGATTGTGTACACTTCATTGTGTATTTGTTTCGTTTTTCCCCCGTCTTGAATTTTACATCAGTTTTTTCGGGGATCTCTGTTCAGTACATTGTGTTCCCAGACAAATCAGGGTTTTAGGTACAAAACAGAGAGACGCCTTGTCACAGATGGCACATTTGTGCTGATAGCTGCTACCCCTGTGGTCTGCAGTCAGGTTTTGCATTTGCAGGGGAAGTGATTGTGTGGCGTATGAATAAATGCTCCTCCTAATCTCCCATCCAATCTGCAGAAAATCAAGATAAGAGCCACTGAACCAAATCTTTGTTTTCTCTCGCCCCTCATTGCTCCCCAGGAGTGGAGCTGTCAGCGACAAACAGAGAGATGGGGGGGGGGGGGGGGGGGAGGAGAAAAGGGGGAGGAGAGGAACACAGCAAAACTATGAGGAAGACAGACAAGGAGAAGGCAAGAGCAAGATAGATGTGGAACCACACTGTGACTGCTGTCTTAGGATGTTTGTAAAAGCCAGAGAAATGACCAAAGCTCAAGCAAGAAAGTGGTGGAAGAAATGAGCAGGAGGTAAGCAGGGAGGATCAGGAGGCAAATTGCGGGAATTCACTACAGCCAGATGGTGCCACTGGGCAGGGAATGGTTTCATCTGTGCTCCAATGCGTTTTCGCTGTAATTAAAACAAAAGTGAGGCAAAGATGCATATGGAGGCATGATAAACAATGTGCATCACGCAGCAAATCCTCTACTGATGCCGGCGCTGAGAAATTAGCTGACAATGAGGAAATGGAACAAATGGTCCAGAAAGTTAGATTAAAAACTCATTCTAGATTAAAACTAAACATCCCTGCTTAATATTGTGGCACATCAAACATTTTGAAATATTTGAATCTGGCTCTTGTCCTCCAGATTGCAAAAAGTATAACAAACAATGTAATCAATGTTTGGTTACTAGCCCAAACTTTAAATAGTCACCTGAAGAAAAAAAAACAACAACTTTGTATAAGTTCTTAGTTATGACTTAAAAAGTAACCTTTAATGTTTTTTATTATATTTTGCTGTGTTGTTATTGTCAGCAGTATTACCATCTACTGGTATGAAAAGGGCTTAATTTCAGCTGGATCCTGCCGGAACAGGATCCAGGAACTCTTATTTTGATAGGGTGCATTCCGGGATCTGTTTTCTTGAATCTGGTAACTCTCAGACTTAATAATAATAACATTATGAACAAATTTGACTGCCTTGAATGAATAAAACCTATATTTGATATGTAATCTAAAAATAATTACATAAACACTAATTTTAAACACAACAGCCACTTACAAGCTTCCTAATATCAAATACTAGCTGCCCCTTCAAGGGAACATTTCTGCTTCTGCCCTTGAAAAAATCTCTGCCCCTAAAACTACAGTAATGGGCAATTTAATTAAAAACACAAAAATATAATTAAACAGTACAATTAAATTGCAAATCAGTTTTACAGTTTAAGTGGGTCATTAATAAAATTGTGATTATTCATTAAAAATATGAGAAAAACGTTTTATGGGTAATCACAAAAGTTTGATGGGTAATAATATTACATATGTTACATATAAAAAATAGCACCAATTTATCAAAAATAACGGTGAACAAAATGTCGAAAAGACAGTCTAATTTAATTACATTTTTAAAAAGTCCTCATTGCACAACTAAACATAAGAGAACTGAAGCACATGAAGGCAGTAGCAATGACGATAGTACTGGAGCAGGAGCAATGATGCTTGAGAGAAGTGGAGCGTGCTCTATTCACACAAGGGGAGCTGTTGGTCAGGCTATGTCTTGTTGCTCTCTAAAATAGTTATGGAAATCAAGTGCTTACAAATGTAGGTAAACATAGATGTTTAACAACCTGTTAAAATGCACCAGAATGCAGGAAATGGCATCTACTTTATTCAAACTTTTCTTGAGGAGGACCCCCCCCCCCCCACCCCACACACACACTATTCGCATTCCGGCATAGTTTGGTTTACAAATTAAACACTGGGTATGACATGGTTTTTCTAGGATATTTTGGTGGATTGATTTTTGTTTCTAATCAGGATGGAGAATATTTTTTATTTCATACAGACAAAAGTTATGTAGTAAAAATGTTCAGAGTGGTGAAGTTGAGGCCTGAATCAACAGAAAAATATAAAAATCAAACCAACAGTCAATCCATGTAGTTCAAACAAACTTTACATTATAACATGAGCAGGTTCAAATTTATTTTGCATGGATGGCAGTAACAGGATTTGTGTTTTAGGCCTATGTTTTGATGGTCATTTTGTGTTTGTTTTTATTTTTTGGATATTTTTGTTTGGTTGCTCTGTGCTTTGTTCTATTTCTCTGTGTGCCATCAATCAGTTTCTATTCCTCAGTCAGGTTTTTCCAATCATCCTGCCATACCCATCTGCTCTCTGCTCTGTTTCACCTGTCACAGCTGCAGCCTCTGCTCTTATCAGCACCAGTCCATTTACAGTAGTCCCTCACTTATCACTGAGGTTGTGTTCTAGACCCCCCCC
>NC_056498.1:32260681-32296980 GCF_014905685.2 Nematolebias whitei | reverse complement strand
ATATATATATAAAGGCTTCATAAACTCCACACTCTTGCAATGTTCTTAATCTTCTAAACTAAATACTTTAAAAGAGCACAATGAAAGAGAGCCGACAGACTGATGCTACATTACTGAGCCAATCACTGGGGTGGACTGGCCATCGGGACCACCGGGACATTTACGGGTGGCCTGGTCTGCTCAGTGATCGCCGAGGGGCTGGACCAAAGGCTCGGTTCAGGTTTTGCGTGATTATTTTAAATAAACAATCCATGCTGCTCACTCAGGTATCCGCCTCACTGAAGATCCCTGATAAGTAGCAATGGGAAAAGACAAGACTCCACCCCTTTGCCCCTTCCTTTCTTTCTCTGAGGCCGTCTGTCACAGCAGAGCCGAGACACACAACAGATTGTGTGCCCACCTTTTGAGTGTCTCTGCTCTGTGCTCTGCTGTGACAGAGTCTCGGAAAGAGAAAGGAGAGGGCCCCTCAGTGATCACTGACTGGGCTAGGCCACCGGGATATATCCTGGTACTCCCGATGGCCAGTTTGCCCCTTAGCACAATGCTCTGGTTGGTCGCCTTCCATCAATCAGCCAATCGTGTGTCGTGCATAATCTTACATTGAAAACCTTCGAAAGATTGAGTCCGTGAAAGTGGAATCGCAAAGTATCGAGGGACTACTCTAGTTGTTTATTCAGACCTCTTTCATTAATTAATGGAATACTGTTTTGCTTTCATGACACATCACGTTTCCCTTTGTGCCTCTCTGTGTCGCTTAAGTCCTCCTTGTGCCAATCTTCAGTTTGTTGCGACTTGTGCTGCTATGTCATCCATATTGTTTGCTTTAACTTTTATTTTTTAAATCCTCAAGTTGGGCGGCACAGTGGCTCAGATGGTAGAACTGTTGCCTCTCAATGAGAAGGTCGCTGGATTGAATCCCAGGCAGGGACCTGTATAGGTGGAGTTTGCATGTTCTCTCCGTGCATGCGTTTTTTTCCAGGTACCTCGATTTCTTCCCTCAAACCATAAACATGTATGTTAAGCAGATTGGTAACTCTAAATTGCCTCTAGGTGTGAGTGAAAGAGTGAATGGTTGTTTGTGTCGTTTGTCTCCATGTGTCCCTGTGATGGACTGGAGACCTGTCCAGGGTGTCCCCCGCCTCTCGCACAGTGACTGCCGTGACCCAAAAAGGAAGAAGAGGGTAAAAGATAATGGATGGCTGGATGAAATCCCCGAGTATGTATGCATTCCTGGCCTCTGTTCTACAAATGGTGACTCTGCTGCAAAAAATGGCTATCGAGTCTTCCGGAACAAATGGAGTTGATTTATTTGTTAATTGTTTTGATACTGTTGACTATCACGTCACAATTTTAGTATTTGCAGGAAACAATCGTCTCTTCTACCATTTCTGCATTACTAAATATTTGGTATATCTGATTTCTTCACATGGAAAAACTTGAAATACAAACCTCCATTAAAGATAATGTATAAAAATAGAACTATCACGAAAGTACCTGATGCATTTATTTGATTTTATTTTTTCTTACTTGTGTCCTTTATGGGACACATTTGCACACACATGGTGTATATCAGAGTTTAGTTTCAGTTGCTAACCAGCATGTGTCATCATATTCTTCACTGTTGTGCACACACTTTTAATCAAACTCCATTCATCACACCACAATCACTTCTATCATGTGCACAAAGCCTCATCTATCCAGCCGAGCACTTAGATACTTAGGAAAGCATAATGATTGTGCAAATGCTTGTGGAGAGTTCCTTCAGTGGTTGTCTGTGTTTACCGAATACAGTTAACGGTCGCGAAGAGATCATCTGCACCTGCATTGTTCCAACGTTCACACAAGCCCAGGGAAACATTTTCGCTCTGGTTGCATGTGTAGCTCAGATGAATGCTCGCTCAACTCCGAGTCTATTTTGACACAAAGAGCAACACATTCTGATTTAACTGCAACATTTACCTCTCCATTGTGCGTGTACTTGTGGATTCTGGACAGAAGTTAAATAGGACCTAGAGTGCCAGAAACAAGCCAATGTGTGTCGTACAGAGAAGGTAAATGGTTCTCTGAACGTCAGTGACTATACCGTGTACGCATGTATCCGTCTGTGTGTGTGTGCGTGTGTGATTTGCTGTTGACAAGCAGCGTTTTTCCACTGACAGCAGTGATCAACGGTGAGCAACCCTGGCTTGGCACCAAGCTATTACTTAATTCATTGACATTTGGTGTAATTGCCTCGGGGCAGTTTGCAGGGTAGGCACGGGGTTCTAATGGGATTAGATTAGAGAAATACAATTACCATTTCACATATAAAGGGAACGCTCTGAGAATCTCATCAACTCAGAGGAGGGGAACGGCGAAGAGACGTATTTATGTGTTTATCTGCACGAGCACATACGTTCAAGAATAACCAGGGAGAAAGGGGATTCTTCCACGTTGTGTCTGCATTCCTGCGCAGCGGAGATGTGTAAACGTAAGGAGACTTACGAATGTTGAGATAATGTTGTTGTTTTTTTATTACCCCCCACCCCCACCCCACCCCAAGGGTTTATCAGTGTGGTTCGCCTCAGAAATGGCCCTGTCAGGGCTCTTGGAAATGTCGATGTGCAGATAATGACATGTTGAAAGCCTCTGAACCTCCAGCTTGTCACCTGCTGGTAATTGGTTCTTCTACTAGTTTATTGTCTCCAGCTGCACAGCTCATCACTGATATTCCCATTTTAGAAACACAGGAAGGGACAATAGGAAGGGACGAGACGACGGAGACGAATGTGGACATTTGCATGTGCATGCACTGCGTGGAGAAGCAGCAGGTGCGCATTAGTTAGAGAGCACATGCGCGTTTGCAATTATTAACCAGTAGTGACCGCGCCGTCTGTGATGGCTGTAGTGAGGGATTTGAAGGCTACGAGCAAAACACACACGTTGACTTCACTTAAATAAAAAAATCCTCAAGGACTTTATTTCATCTCGTCAGTGTTGTTACCAACTTTGCAGGTGGTGAGAAAGATAACTCGCAATACCCTTGAGCTGTTTCAGTATTTTAAATTATAATCAAACATCATTCAGCATTTAGAAGATGGCAGTATTTATACGCTTCAAGACACAACTGAAATTTAATGTGCTGGAAGGGAAAGCGCTTCTCTATCAAGGTTTGGGTTTTTTTTTTTTTTTTTTCTGAATGGGAAATAATATATAGTGCAACATCAATTCAACTTTGGGGCTAGATATTGGCTGCTTTAGCATGGAACATGTGTAACCCCCTGTACTTTAGTTCGACTGCAGCAAAATGATGGAGGTCACTCAGGAACTCAGCCTCAAGAGCTTTATTTCTTTCAGCACATCCACTGTCACAGAAAAAAACAAGAGTGGTTGGTGGTGGTTTCATTGTAGCTCCTGCCCCTACTCTGAAACCGTCACGCAGCAAAAGGGCACGCCATCAACAGCTTTCAACTTTTAACAATGTGACCGTGTAGTTTTAAGAAAAAAAAAAAAACTACTTTTCCCATAAAAATGAAACCAAAAAAGATTTGTCTTTACAAATTAACATTCAAATAAAAGAGACAAATGGAACAAACCTAAAACTCCCACATAGTAATACAAAATTAAATGTTTCTTTCAAGAAAATGTAACCATGCCTGTTACAGAAAAACAAGAGTGGTTGTTGGTGGTTTGGTAGGTAGCTCCTACAAACAGCAAACTAAGGATACATTTAAAATGCAACTTGTGCTAGCACAGCCACAGGGTGCCGCTGCTAAAAGCCACAGATGCTAACAGCTAACTTACTCCGAACAGATCGCAAACTGCAACGTTACCAGCTACTTGCAGTGACAGGATGTGACAAAAACATTTTATATCATTTATTAAACGGTTTGAGTCGTGAGGTTCATTTTTACAGTTTAGTATTTAAAACAAATCACGGAGCTGCACTCATACATACCTACTCTGAAATGGTTGCACAGTAAAAGGGGTGTGCTGCTGACGTCCTGCACATATATTTACCACCACTCACCACTAGGGGCGACAAATCTACAAACAAAATGAGTTAAATACATGTAAATTGAAATTGAATTATGATGGTAAGGTAGATCCATAGATACTGCCTAATATCTGCCTAGATACAGCCACAGTACATCAGCCTAGATACAGTCCATCCTAACAAGTAACCGAAAAAAAAAACCTTCTTGCAAAAGAACTAGAATACTTGTAAAAATAAAAGTGAATTTTGACACAATTCAACAAACTACAACAACCCTGTTAAACATGACATCTTTTGTGAACAGCAAGACCTTACCTCAACTCTTGGACTAGTGTAGTGCCTTGCATTGTGTTTTTAGATTTTTTTCAGCTTCCATTATTTGACCACTGTCCTACTGTTAGTTGAAAACCTAAGCTGCTTTAAAATGAGATCCCATCATTTTGAAGTGGGATTTTGTGGGTATGTTGCCTTTTTTCCCCCAAAATGAGCTCTGATCCATTAGTCTTTCATCTCATTGCCATTCCTTGTGAACACAACGCCCAGATACCTGCCCTCCTCTGATTTATGCAAAGATTCATCCTTTAACCCAGAGGAGACATTCCACATTTTTCTGGTTGAGTGTCATAACCTCAGACTTAGACCTCCTACAAGTTAAAGATGTATGATGTCTTTGAGGTTTTACTCCATGGTTTCAATAAGATTATTAACAATACGTCTCATCTTTTGGGTATACACCAACCAAGAGTACTTTACTTTAGTTGTACATAAGAGATTTATTTAGACTCTTAACAAGCCAATATTGAATATGATATTTGAGTAAAACGTCAACTTTGTATGATACATCAATGTATGTATGTAGGATTGTTAGTGAAACATCGTCTCTCTGCCTATTTATGGTGACTTAAGTCTCTTAAATATTTTGACCTTGAAGTCAACAGTTTCCATCCAAAGGGCTCATTCAGAGATCATAGCAATTCAGTGATTTTTGTCACAGGATGGCCCAGGTGATGATTTATCACTTCATTAATTTTTCCAAACACAAATGAGGTTCATGAATCATGCTATGCTCTGACCACCCCTTTCCTGACCAACGTTGACCTTTACATACACCGTGATTGGCAAATTTGTTGGAGCTCCAGACCTCTGCTAACATAGTGACTTTGACAATGTTTGTGAAGGTACTAAAGTTTATTCACAGGCAGGGCTACCGTACAATGTCTGGTAAGAAACTTTCTAACCTGGGAAGATTACAGTACACAGATTGGTGTGCCAAGCGTTACATCTTGCTCTCTTCCATGACTGTAATTTTGTCTATGTGACACCGATGATTGGATCCCGAAGCCGTCCTTGACCTTTTGTTGCAAGACCATGTCATTCTTCTTTAACAAGCAACATAACACCTGTAGTTTGGGAGACGGGGAGGAAATTCTTGAGGACTTCACAGGGGTCAATAGCCTCTCAGCACAGTTATTTGTGCGAGACTAACTCATGACAGGTTTGGTTAACAGTGTTATGACAGGGGAGTAGTGGTTGTATTTCACACCATTTCATCTGTCAAGTAGGGACATCAGAAGTTTAACGGCCACTGCTCTCAGCCGTTGATGTTTAACCAGCTCCCATTATTAGAACTGTTTCATCGTCTGATTTATCTCTTCATTTTGACCATTGGATATCTTCTCCCCTGCCTCACCAATTTCCTTCTCCTGCTGGGGATTGAAAGTGGTGAATCTTGACTCGTGATCTTGTCAGGTGTTGTGAAAATCCACTTGGCTGTGCAATTCATCAGTATCTACATTCCACACACACAGCCCTTCATCTGTCTCCATGGTGCCATAAAAATCAATTGATTTGTCCTGTAAAGACCAAGTGTGATGCTTTTTTTTTTTTTTTCCCTCATCATGGTTTCTTATGATTATTGTTGAACTGGCTGCTGAACTTTGCTAAGAGCTCCTACAAAGTGTGTGGAAACTATCGATATGTTGGTCCTACAGAATGTAGCTCGTTTATTGTTTTCAAAAATAGGAAACAAATTGTTAATATTGCAGCAGACAGTGTACAACTGTTTCTCATTGCCTGAATGCTTCTAAAGCATTCACACTACTGAGATCCATTTTTTGTGTGTACAGTATGTTACTCGACATCTAACTTATTCTGCAACTTCTATGCCATTTCAACTATTAGTGTATCAAAATGTTAAACTCATTCAGGACATTCCTGATATGACTTTTGGTATTTGTGCATAAAAAAAAAAAAGAAAAATGATCTTTTAGAGAAACATGTTTCTCATTGAAAATGAATGGAGCTCGCTTCACATCCTTCAACCCCTTTGTGCTGTTTAGAAATTGCTGCTGTTCATTTTAGCTTTTCTTTTAATACTGCTTATTTCAGCTTCTTTCTTCCAATTTCAGTAAATTCCAGCTTTTTTTCTGTGTTTTGCTACTATTTTATGCTCCTTTTAGTGTTTTTTTTCTGTTAATTTAAGCTTTTTTCTCTTTTTTTCAGCTGCTTTCTGCCAAGTTCAACTTTTTTCTGCCTATTCAGCAGCTTTTTATGTACTTTTCTGCTAATTTTCACACTTTTTCTGGATTTTTTTCCAAACATTTTTTATACCTTTTGTGCTCCTTTCTACCTAACCCTAACGTAATAGTTTCAAATTTTAATGAAATTTTAAGCTACTTTTATGCTGCTATCACCTTTATTGGCTATATTTTTTAGTTAATTTCAGCTTTGTGTTCTTTTTTTAATTTCCTGCTTTCAGCAAAAGCCAGCTGTTCAACGTCAACTGGCACTAACAATTTAGCAATTACATTTTTTTTCATCAGCTTTCAGCAAAAGTCATTCAGCAATGAGCATTTGCACTGCATTTTTGAAGGAAATGCAATTTCTCTAGTTCTTATATAATTTAGATTTTTAGAATCATTTTTACACATCCATTGAAGGCGGGATGTATTATGATATAGTTTCTGTTCATCCCTCCATTAAAAAAAATTTATCTTATCTCACCCATAACTTCTGATCTCCTTAAGATAATTTAACAAAACACCATACACAATTGCATCATCACTAGATAGAGTGTTGCCCAAGGTCGTCACAAATCGAGGGTAAATGATATGCAAGGTCTTAGCTTGTCTGGGTCATTTCTATAGATTGCTGTAGAATAATTTGTTGACGAGCATTTAATGCGTCATATGTAGGACTCTTGTTGAATTTGGACTATGATCTGTTCCACTATCGCATGAAGAAAAAGCAGAGATAGATGATGGAAAAGTTGAACTTCCATGTTTTTAGATGAAGCCACAACGCAAGTGCCAATAATTTCTACCCGTATTCATATTTAACAGGTTTGCATATAGAAAGCACTAAATTAACTTTTTTTTAAATACAGAGTCCAATTAAGTGTTTGTTGGACTTCAATGGCCTTCAAAACTTTTCAAATTACCAATTTAATACCAAGTTAAAACAAAAATAAAAGCGCCTATCGTTTGAACACCAAGTTAATTTGATTAACTCAAAGTCCATCAAAAGCAACGCTAGAGTTAAAAGTAGAACGCTATATGACTGTAGGATCTTTAAATTATTGCAGTCACCACTGAAAAGAATGAAAATATGTTTACAGCAGCACAGCTCATTAAAAGCTGCACAGACATCGGCGTCACTGTCTCGTTTCTCAAATACACCGGTCACCTTATAATTAGGGTTTGGTGACATGGAGATCTAAATGCTGTCTAAAGACAAGCCTACTGTCTCAGTCTTGTCTTGGTCGATGCTTATTCTTAGCTTTGGACAATTACTGAAATACTGACTCATTAGTTTCCCTCACATCCTTTTCAACACAGTGTAATCTATCTCCCTTGCATCCACATCCTGTCTGGAATGTTTTCAATTACTCACCACGTCCTATTCTCTGCTTTACCTTCTCAGCAAATTCCCCTCCTCCTTTCTACTGACGGTAAACGCCCAACAGTTGCTGCTTGTCTCCATACATTAAGCTTTTTTATGTAATCGTTTACCAATCTACTATCCTATAAAAACAACATTTGATGATGTTGGATGTTGTAAGCATCCTCATTAAAACCTATCAACTTAACTCAGTAACAATTTGACATAGTTTGAATAAGTCGAAAAATTTTACAATCAATATAAAAGACTTGGGATTTGACAATAATTTGGTTATAATAATAATAATAATAATAATAATAATAATAATAATAATAATAATAATACAGCAAATCAGAGTATAGGTAATGTTACTGTAGAGGAAAGTATGGCCTAGTAACGGTGTCGTTTTGATTACTGTTCTCAAAACTGTCTAAACATTTAGTGTCTTGCTGGGCTGGGCCCAGATATGTTGAAACTCGCTAGTTACCTTCATAAATGAAGAATGCACTCCCTGTAAACTCCTCTTCTGCTGCTGTGTAGCACAGTATTTTTCTTTGTAGTGACCCCTACTGTTCAGGAGGGTAACTTCTAGAATTGCGCTGCTCAAGGTGGCTGCATGTTGGAGCAGCTCTGTTATATTCATTCTGGTACAATGCTTTTGAAAACTTTAATTCCTCTTTTTCTGGATGTAAGTAGCTTTTTTTTGGATGATGGCTTCCTCTGCTATTGGATGCTTTGCAGCTGGAAGGATTTTTACTGAAACTTTTTGAGTTTTGGACATTTGTTATGACGTGTAACCATGGCAACAAGGCAGTTTTCTACAACCAACAGCAGCTGATTAACATTTCAAAAGCTCAAATAATATCTCAAGTACAGCCCCAAATCTCAAATGTGTGGAAAAGGATGTTCTGTGGATGCATTCTCATCTACTTGCCAGCTGTGCTCAAGTGCCTGACCGCTGAGATTCTGGAATTAGCAGGAAACATGGCTCATGACAGCAGAAGGACAGGATAGTCCCTTGGCACCTACAGTTGGCTGTCCTCAGTGACGAGGAGCTCGGCAGACTGCTGGGAGGAGTGGCCATCGCACTGGGAGGAGTTCGGCCCAGCATTCGGGCGGTCCAACAGCCCGGTGGAACCGAGAGACCAGCTGAGTCTGGGTGGACGGATCGGACGGCATCTGCAGCTGGTTTCTTGGGATCCACTGTGGGATGGACCTTTACAGGAGATTCTTCCTGTCTACAGTCATCAGTATCTATAACATCTCTTAATAAAATGAGGATAACGAGTAACAACAACAAATAATTTCCCTTTGGGATTAATAAAGTATTTTTGAATTGAATTGAATTACAGCCTATATAAAATCATTGATGATTATGATATCGGAACTGGATTGGTATCGGCCGATATTTAAATCGGGATCGGATGTTAAAGAAAAGTGGATCGGTGCATCCCTAATATATACTGTATATATATATATATATATATATATATATATATATATATATATATATATATATATATACACACACACATCTACACTGTATGTACATAAATACAGTATATATATATATACACATATTACCCAGAAAACCAGAGAAAGGCTTAATATTACCGCCCAACCACAGAAGCCACATTTGTATACGTTTTCTTGAGTATATTTCTATACCTATGTTTATTTACTACCCTTTAGTCATGCATTTTCTTGGCTGGATTGCTGGTGTCATTATCTGCCCAATAGCAACGTCCCTTGTATTTCTGACTAAATGTATGTATTTGTGATTGTGGAGCTGCTGGGTGTAGTGATATCTGCCACTCTCACAGCAGCGCTTGGAGGCTTTTGTGTGGCGCTTCAGAAAGGTGTTGTGTCCCCGAGACTCCTCACCGAGCACAACGGATCCCCAGCCCGTCTGCTTCCCGATAAGCCCCGGTGAAATCCTAGAGACAGAAGGAGCAGGGGGATTTGATTACGAATAATCAACAAGGAGGTGAAAATACCGTCATATCTTCTGCTGGGAATCCAGACACTAATAGAGGAAGGCCATTAAATGGTAAAAAAAAAGTTTTTGTGCTAAAAGGCTGTTGAAAATTAACTCTAATAGTAGCAGTTGTATTTGTTACACAGTTAAAACATTATTCTCAGCTAATCCCGTTGGCCTTTTTACCTTTACAACTGTGTTTTTATCCATTTGCCTGCAAGAACAGTTGCTGATCACTTGGGGAAGCAGTCAGAAGAAGCAGCGTGTCTCATTATCACGTTCAGTGTTGACACCGACAGCTTACAATCCTCGAAAATTCCTCTCTCCTAAAACTGCCACTTAAAAGTGTGGAGCGATTCAATTTTGTCCTGCAGCTCTCTACACCAGGTTTTACATATTCTTGATGGAATAAGCCCCGCAGCTGCTACAAGATACGCCAGGCACAACTCCAAGGTTAATATCTCTTCCTTTACAAACCTTATTGCGTTGCTTTGATTTGTTTTTACAGAGCCTAAAGGCCAATGCAAAAGGCAAGACATGAAATGGAAAAATGATACAAATCAATACTGTACATTAGCACTCTCTTCGGTGCTGCCACTGCAGGCAGGAGGTATGGATGACTAAAATAGAAAACACTTAGCAGCATTTAAAATAGAGAATCAGCAGAGAAAGGACCCGGAAGACACATTCAAACATTTTCTTAAAAATAAACTGGAATGCGGCACAGGTGTAAATGAGTGTGAAACATCTCGGGTTTTTTTAAATGCTCAGCAGACTGATGTGCGCCAACAATTGAA
The DNA here is from genome assembly GCF_014905685.2 of Nematolebias whitei. Lineage (NCBI taxonomy): Eukaryota > Metazoa > Chordata > Actinopteri > Cyprinodontiformes > Rivulidae > Nematolebias > Nematolebias whitei. The sequence continues at coordinate 32,286,350 of NC_056498.1, read as the reverse complement.
AGTGAAATATGGAGCCGACAGGATGATGTGCTGTGTCTAAAAACATATATGACTTGCAGATAAAACTTTCCACTTGGGTTCATAAACTTTTTGTTGAGCAAAGCATCTCAGTCGGAAAGAAAACCAACAAGTAGTCTATAGTTTTACTACATTTTCAAGGTTTTTGTGGCGGTAAAATTTCCAGGAAATTTGGGCGTTTTTCTACTTTGAAATTAATCTAACTTGCTCATCCCTATGCCAGGAAAATCAATAAAAAGTGTTTATTTTGTCTGCGTTAAAATATACAAATTCAAAGAATTAATTAGTCTTGAAGCATATTTTCATGTTTTCTTATACAGTAAGTATTGTTAATTTTTTTTCCCAAATGGGATGCTATTTTAAATACCAACCCCACCTTAATAATATCAACATTATCTTTTTTTTCATTCAACCTTTATTTAGACATGTAAATCCCATTGAGCCTCAAGGACTCATTTACAAGAGAGACCTGATTTCAACAAAGAATGATGACAACAATGGGCAACAGCGACAATAGACAGTTATAAAAAGGCATACAGATTATTATTATTTTTTTTTACAAATAGGATGGCAAAAAAGTAACAAAAACAGCTAAATGTAGGTGAATGTAGAAAACTAAAAATAGGAACATGTCTGCATTGGTCCTTGCCAGGAGTCCAACAGATTTTTAAAGCCTCTTAGAGAGGTCAAGGTCGAGAGCTTCAAATCTTTTTGTAAGATATTCCAGGAAACAGGAGCGATGTAGGAGAAGGCCCTTTTGCCAAGTTCAGTCCTCACTGAGGGAACACTGCAGGTAATAATGTCCTGAGAGCGCACGCTGTAGCTGCACTCATGCAGAGACATGTAGGAGGAGATGTATGAAGGCAGCAGACCAAGAAGTGATTTAAAGATGAAAATGTACTAGTGGGAGAGTCTGCATGAAGTTAATGATGTCCAGTTAAATAGTGAATACAGGGTGCAGTGGTGGGTACGATAATCACAGCCAGTTATGAATCTTAGTGCACCATGATAGACAGCATCCAACATCTGCAGGGTTCTTGTAGGAGCGTTCATGTAAATAATGTCACCGTAATCAATGGAGGGAAGGAAAGTCACAGGTACAAGGCGTTTCCTACCATTCAGAGTTAGACAGGATCTGTTTCTGAAAAAGAAACCCAGTATAACTGTCAGTTTCTTCACTAGGTTTTCCACGTGGAGCTTAAAAGAGAGATGCGAGTCGACCAAGATACCCAAATATTTATAGGAATCAACAAACTCAATCGGGACACCATTTGAGGATAAAATCAGAGGAAGAACTGCTGGAACTGACTTCCTGTTTGAAAAAAGCATCCCTTCGGATTTGTCAGCATTTAGGACAAGTTTGAAGTGGAACAAATCTGTCTGGATGATGTCAAATGCAGATTGCAAAAGCTGGAAAGCCAAATAGACTGTTTTAGCTTGACAATAAACAACTGTGTCATCAGCATAGAAATGTATGGATGCATCAGGGATGTTTTTACCAACATTACCTATGTGGATTGTAAAGAAGGTGGGTCCCAAGACTGAGCCTTGAGGTACACCATTGTTGGCTGTTAAATAACTGGAGGAAGTATCTTGTAGATTTATTGCTTTGTAGTTTTATTTTGAAAGGATTACTAAGTGGAAACTATGGTCAAGGGTGAGCTGCACCTTTAATACCCATGCACCAACATTTATCCCTTAAACTGGTAGAAATTAGGGAATTAAATTTCCCTAAAATGAAGAATTAGCAGCAGCGTAGATCTGTATATCTGAAGTCTCTTCCTCACTTCAAATCCCTTCTAAAAATACATCTGTTCTCGCAGGCATTTCACACAGTGTAAAATGATTTAGTGTTTTTTGTTCTGTGATCCTATGTTTTAAATGCTTTTTATTAATTCTTCAGTTAATATTATTAGTGTATTGTATTTTTTTCTCTTTAATTTTACTCGCATTGATTTTTGTTATTAAGCACTTTGATAACAGGTTCCGTTTTAAATGTGCTCTATAAATAAAGTTGACTTGACTCTTGCGACAAAGGGACCCATTGCAGGGGTCGCTGGTGCTCATGCCCATAAGTCAGCGTGCAATAGGCGGGGGATATCTTGGACAGGTCTCCAGTCCATCACAGGGACACAGAGACAAACGAGACAAATAAACATTTGTACTCTCACTCATACTCAGGCACAATTTAGATACCATTTCATTTAACATACATGCTTTTGTTTGTGGGAAGAAACAAGAGTACCTGGAGAAAACCCATGCATGAACAGAGAGAATGTGCAAACTTTACCCAGGAAGGTCCCAGGTCAGAATTTGATCCGGCAACCTAGTTGCTGAGAGACAACAGGCTTACCAACAGTGCCACCATGCCATCCTACATAAATCGTATGTTTTCATTTATTAACACCATAAGGCAAAGTCGTATTTCCTTATTAATCAAGTTTTTACTTTTCTCACGCGTTCTTCTTTTTCTAAGCAATACACATTTCTGTTGTTTTTCTTCTGATGTATTTTTTTTTTTTACTTCTGACTGGAACAGCCTGTCCAATCACATACCTGTTACACTCATTGCCCTTGGCAAGTGCTTGATAAAAGCCAGGGCAGGTGCATGTTCACACTGCAGCTTAACACCGTGTTCCTGATGCAGCCAAAATGGTTCCATTTTAGATGAAGCCTACATGATAATGAGCAGGTGTGAGGATGTGTTTGTGTGAATGTCTGACTACCATTGTGCATTTGACAATAGTCGTTGATTAAGGCAGTTCAGCTGTGATGGGAGTCTCAACTGTATGCTGGAGGGAAAAGAGGGAGTTTCAGAACGCACTGCATGGAAATGCACACGTCTGCTATGTGACTGCAGATACAGCACAGATATAATTTATTCTTGTACTTTAAATTTGACATAATGTTGCAGTCAGCAGTTTACACACACCTAACTTGGGCATGGGCGTCACTAATTTGGGGCTTTGACTAAGTCATTTGAACTGTTTTTGCCAGGTGGAATGGTTATTCACCAATAACTTCAAGAGTTTTTATAAACGTGAACTTAGAGTGCTAGTTCAAATTATTGTCCTGTTAAAACAACAGGGTCCAAGTTTCAACCATTTAGTTGTTGAGGTGAAATAAAAAAAATTGGAAGTAAACTTCTTTTATTATTCTATACACTTCGTGCAAAGCACTAAATAACTGCATGAAGCTACCACCACCAAGCTTGATAGTGTATACAGGATTCTACGCAGGGCTTAATTTGAGCCGGATCCTGCTGGAACAGGAACCGGGAACTCGTTTATTTTGAAAGGGTGCATTCAGGGGCAGCACGGTGGCGCAACTGGTAGAGCTGCTGCCTCTCAGTGAGCAGGTCCTTGGTTTAAACCCCGGTCCAGGGGCCTTTCTGGGTGGAGTTTGCATGTTCTCTCCGTGCATGCGTGGGTTTTCTCCGGGTACTCCGGTTTCCTCCCACAGTCCAAAAACATGCTTGTTAGGCTGATTGGTAACTCTAAATTGTCCCTAGGTGTGAGTGGGAGAGTGAATGGTTGTTTGTCTCGTTTGTCTCTATGTGGCCCTGTGATGGACTTGTGACCCGTCCAGGGTGTACCCCGCCCCTCGCACAGTGATTGCTGGACATGGGCACCAGCAACCCCCGTGACCCAAAATGGAATAAGCGGGTAAAGAAAATGGATGGATGGATGGGTGCATTCAGGTAACGGCTTACTTGGATCCGGTAACTCACAGGCTTGCTAATAATGAAGTTATTAACAAAAGTGACTGCCTTGAATGAGTAAAACTTATATTGGATAAAACTTATATTGGATATGTAAACTAAACATAATTACATAAACACTCATTTTAAACACAACAGCCACTTATGAGCATACGAGCTGCCCCTTCAAGTAGCATTTCCGCATCTACCCTTAAAAAATCTCCACCCCTAAAAGAGTGGTGGGGGTGAGTGCCGAGCTAACCATTAAGTCGTATGCAAGCAGGAGCCCGCAGGCAGGCGTCTGGAGGTTTCACAATGAGCAGGGACAGTGTCGGGCTCGGAACGGTCAAGTAAGGGGGAGGAGATAAGATGCTTGACAGAAGCGGAGTGTTTACAAATGTAAGTAAACAGATGTTCAACAACCTGTTAAAATACACCAAAATTCAGGAAAATCACATCTACTTTATTCAAAATTTTCTGGTGAGGACCCTCAGATACCCCACACTGGCCTGCCCATTATTTGCGTTCTGGCATTGATAGGCTTACAAATTAAAGACCTGATTCTAAGGTTTGAATCCTCATCCTTACGCCTTCAAATAAAATTCTTGTCATTGTTGCCCAATAACTCAATCTTTGTTTGTATCCTCTTTAAAAACTTTATTTGGAGTAGTGTACATGGGGTCTAAGTTGCCTAAACTACAGTATATTTTTGTTCAAACATGAACATATTGTAAATTCAACAGTTTTGTTTGCTCATTATCACCACCCACTGGATTGAATGAGAGAATGCTGGCCTGAACACTACCACAAAGCAACTGCAAGACACAGACGTTGACAATCTGTAGTGCAGTCTTGAGTTTATTGTTGGGTTTGTCTACTTTTTGGTTATGGTTTTATTTTCCATGTTTTATGATTCTGTTTGGTTCTGTTACTTGCATTTTAATTTGTTTGGTTTTAGTGTCTTGTCAGTATTTTTCCAGTCAGCCTGTCACATCCATCTCCACCTGTCCCTTGTTTTATCAGTCACAGCTGCATCCACTCCACTCATCAGTCCCAATCCGTTTAGTCCCTCATTTCTAACCATCAGCTGAGCATTACTGGTTCTCTTGCTACACCTGGTGTTCCCTGTGTCTCCTTGTGTCTGTGCTTCCTTGGAATAATTCTAGTTCTGTAAGTTTTGTCATTTGTTTGTTTGCTTTAAAATAGTGTTTTAATTGATTGATCAAGCTAATTGTTACAGTCTGCATTTTTAGATTCAACCTCCATTAAATGTTGACACAACTATCCTAAAGATATATGAGCATTTGTTTTTTGACAAGAGCTTAATAAAGGGCTATTCAACTGGTGGCTCGTAGGCCAGAACTTCAATCTGGCCCACCAATGACTTCATTAAAAAAAAAGGTGTGTGTGTGTGTGTGTGTGTGTGTGTGTGGGGGGGGGGGCTTCTGGGTTTGGGTTATGTTTATTGTATTTATGATTCAACACAATAAAATAAACAAATGTAAAAGGTCATTGTAAAACTTGGTTTATTTACATAACGACCTTAATCACTGGATGTCCGGCCCCTGAGCTGCTGGCTTTCAGAATCTGTGGCCCCCTGAGTAGTTTTGTTTAATACCCCTGTCCTAATAGTTGTAGGCAACACATTCCATAATGTAAGAAAAGTCATAAACACCCCCTGCTACCTGAATGTGGAGGCAGATTAAAAGACTTGTACCTGAACAAGAATTTATATCCAAACAGTTTGGATCCTGAGAACCTACAGGGACCAGGTCTATAGGATTGACCTGAATCTCTTCAACGCTATCCTGAGTCAAATGGTTTCAGCGCAGCATTGATTACTTATTAAGCATTTTTTGTTGCATATTTTCTCTCACTTTGTAGTACAAACACAGACCGAGTTGTTCTTTGCTAATATTTCATTCAAAGAAAATGAACAATATCACATTAAACGGAACAATTCCTGAAGTCTGTTGCAACGTCTTCAGTCAATATGAAATATAGAACATTTCCCGCAAAGAGACATTTTGTAACATTCAGCCAAAAAAACTAGGGTACAATAGCTATAAATGTTTTCTGTACAAATCAATAGCAGGAGTTGAATTGTTTAAAGGATGTAGCTGAGTTTTCAACAGACCTCTACTCCCTTTAAGGTGATATATTTCCATCACAGTGGCCTTTGTGCAACAGACACTCTGTGCCTCCCTTTGGCTTATGGGGAATTCTCCTAAAGGTCACATTTATGGCAAGTCAAACAGAGTGGGGGAGGATAATCTCTCTCTAGCTGCTCAAGCCTCCTCTCTTGACACATAAATCCACATCAAACTGCACACCTACACATGTGAAGAACCCCAAAATTGACAAGTATATTACACGCCACATACACACAGCGAATGCTTTAGTAGGTACAAAAGTAATTGTGATGCAGTTCAAAACAACGGAGTGACTACAGAGTAAACAATAGAAACCTATAGAATAAGAAATGCACCACTGCCATAAAAATATTAAAGGTAAAGTGGATTTTATAACGAGAGAGCAGATTTTGGTGTCTGAAGTCACAACTAACTCCGCAACCCAATAATATCAGTACTATCGTCGTTGGGGCTAAAGGAAATCCTACCTTATTTTTATGCCAATCTTCTTGGCATTTACCATTGGGAGTTTTGTCCCATTTCTGTTTTTATGGCCTCTTCCATTAGTGGTTGGAAGTTGAAACATCCAAATCAGTGGTGCAGTCCACATTTTTGTAGTGGGTATACCGTGGTTGGACACCATTGAAACCACGGAGCGCAAATGTCCAAAGTCAAACGCAAAACTAACTTTACTGTGCTCTGTCCGTATACTGCATTTAGAAACTGAAGTACACTGGTTAGTACAATGTAGTCAATTTATTTTGAGTTTTAAGCATATTGAACATTTCCAAATTGTTCTGATGCTTATATTTGAATAAATGTACAACAAACTTTGTACAACTGTAGACTTTGTATTAAAAACATCCATCCATCATCTTTTACCTGCTTCTTCCATTTTGGGTCACGGGGGTTGCCGGTGCCCATGTCCGGCAATCACTGTGCGAGGGGCGGGGTACACCCTGGACAAGTTGCAAGTCCATCACAGGGACACATAGAGACAAACAACCATTCACTCTCTCTCTCACACCTAGAGACAATTTTAGAGTTACCAATCAGCCTAACATGCATGTTTTTGGTCTGTGGGAGGAAACCGGAGTACCCGGAGAAAACCCACGCATGCACGAAGAGAACATGCAAACTCCATCCAGAAAGGCCCCCGAACTGGGATTTGAACCAGGGACCTGCTCGCTGAGAGGCAGCAGCTTTACCAGTTGCGCCACCGTGCTGCCGTATTAAAAACGTGTTATAGAATTTATAAAACAGTATCAAAGCAAAACATGCTCAAGTATTAAGAAGTAAGTACAGAAGCATTAATTATACAATAATTTGTATAAGTGAATGTAATAAACAAGCGCTGCATACAGATAAGATTGTTACTGAAGCGTTTAACTGCTGTTTAACGTATCAATGATGCATGCCTAATGATATGTCATTTCATTGGGCACTTTTAAGTGGGTATACTGAAATTCTTGAGCTTTTTTAGTGGATATACTCCGTATGCCCGTGTATCACGTAGACTACACCACTGGTCCAAATTCCAAGTCCAAAATTTTAACTTTAATGCCCCCAAAGTCAGAGATTTCTTACCAGTCTGAAATTCAAAATCCACATGTTAAGAACTGGTGATAGCAGCAGTAATACCATACCATACCACTTTATTTATAAAGCACTTAAAACAGCTACAAGGCCAACCAAAGTGCTGTACAGACAAAACAACAGGTAACACACCAAGCAAAATACAAAATGAGGTAAATCAGATGGTTCACCTGGACTTTTGACCATTTATATGCCAATAAATCATTAGGCTCTGTGATGGATTTACAAACTGTCCGGTGTGAACTTCGTCTCTTGCTCAGTGACCGCTGGAGATAGACACCAGCTTCCCCACAACCATTCATGGAAAAGTGGGTAAAGAAAATGGATGGAGCGGTCAGCCATTTACAACCTAAACGTCACTACAGTGTTAAAATGCATAGAAATGCATTCTCATTGGTTCATGTTGTTAAGAACCGTTAGCCTGGATATTAAGCAACACAGTTAAGTCTGTAGAAGCCAGAAGTACTTATACATTTAATACATTTTTACCACAAAATGAAGGTACATTATAGATCACATGAGACTAACAGTTCTCAAAAACGAAGTTTAACATTCAGCAATGTCCCGTTGAAAACATGACGATCAAACGTAATCTGGAACTTTAATCTTCCCTTGACTGATTATAACCGATGATTGTTCTGCTGTCAACGAGTACACGGTACACATTTGGAACAGACGACCCCAGGAAGAGAAGCTGGAGAACAGGTAAAGTATGTACCCACAGCATTTTGCCCACATAGAATTTTTCTGAACTGTATACTGCTGCTGTGCGTAAGTTAAGTGACTGATGTCACATGTCACAAAGATTTTAATGAGATTTCAGTGATTGTGGTAACTACGAGTTTGTTAAGCTAGACATACCTTTTGTATGTATTTTTTATATATTATAGCAACCCTAGAGTATGTAAACCCTAAAAATGCATGCATGCGATTGATTTGGATGCCACACTGCCATCTATTACCAGTATACATATTTCAGAGCATGGAGCATGGTTCAGAGCACCCTGGGGCTAAAAAAACCCTGCAGTTTATAAGTTTTCTTTCCAGCTGGGCAAATCCTGCTGGTTTGCTTTATGGGACCAGGTTAAATGCCAACAATGAGATAAAAAGACTCTTTCAAGATGTGTTCTTTCCTTGATGTGTCCAAAAAAAAAAAGTTTAAATAAGTTTAGAGACAAAGGTCTGATAGATGTTTGAAGAGGAACACACACAAAACACTTTTGCCATACACTGTTGGAGCGATGTCTTGGTTGTAATAAGCACTTCATGTCCAGATAAGTCCAGGTGCAATTTTTTTTGAACGTAGTAGTTTCTAAACCTTGGTCAGTTGTTTACGGGTAATTGTTTCCTCTTTTCGTAATGTAATTCAGAACTGAAGCGGGAGGTCAAGCTGAGGTCTCGATGCCCAACAACGGCTCTCCAGATGAGCCACTCATAAAAGTGCTCCAAATACAAATTAAAGTATTTTCACCATCATGGCAAAGATGCAAGGTCGACAAAATTGACCTTTGGTAAAAAGGTCATCAGAAGTGAACTTTTAATTTTTTTTTACATTATTACTGGGATGTAACAGTGTATCTAGACACTAAAATGGCAATAACATTGCATTCAAGAACACCATTTCAATTCTGTTGTAAAGTTTAGGTCAGCCATGACCAATTAGATTGACACTGTGGTCAAGTTTGTGGTTAAACCTTTGACATCAATACAATTTAATAACATTTCCCAGTCCTGTTGTTCAGACCTGAAGCCAAAATCTCTTTTCTTAATCTTGCCGATGTTTTATTGGAGTCAACGTCTTGGCACTCAGGACATAGAGTTCTACTGCCGCTATAAAATCCCACCTACACCCTCCCAACTGGCTAACAAGCTGTCATATTGTCAATCACAGTGTAACGCAACGGTTTTTAAAGCTTTAAATAAAATAAAGTATTAAAAATGTACAATTGGGGAATTTGAGCAGCACAGTGGCTTAGTAGTTAGCACTGTCGCCTTACAGCTAGACTGTCCTGGTTTGAGCCCTTGGTTTTTAACTTGTACTTCAGTTTCCTCACACAGTACAAAAACATGCATGATTCGGCTGCGTTCAGGCCTGGGCCTATAGAAAGAGATCTGTCATCTCAGTGGGATTTTCCTGGTTAAATAAATGTATTCCTTTTTTGTATTAATATAGTAGTAAGGGTGAGAGGTGTAATGATGAGCACAACAGAGAAACTCACTAAACTTCACAGTAAGAGTGTCACATACACACCAAGTGTTCACCTACTAATACTTTATAAACATCTTAAATTGATACAAATAGCTCACAATGATATTGTTGTTCTCTAGCAAATCTCATACCACAACTAGAGAAATTGGATTTCCTGCAAAAATGCAGTGAGAATAAAGTAGTTGAAAAGGTAGATAAGCTTAAACTACTAGAAGGAAGTGGGAAGAGCTGAAATGAGCTCCAAGAATGTGGAATTAGCTGAAAACGCTAAAATTAGCATTAAAAAAAGCTACAGGTAAATAGTAAATAAAATAGTAAAAAAATAAAATAAAAAAGCTGAAACTGGCATAAATAAGCTAAAGGAGCATAATCTAAATTAGCAGAAATAAGTTAATTGGGCTGAAAGTAGCAGAAATTACCACAAAAAAACCTTGGAATTTACAGTATCTGTAAACAGCTGAAATGAGCTAAAATGCTTTAAAAAGTAGCTGAAAAGGTTGAACAAGTTTATATTAGAATTAAAAGCAGAAAAAAAACACATGTTTGCCCAGCAAGGCTGAAAGAATCAAATGAGAATAAAAAAGTGGAAATTACCTGAAAAAAGCAGAAATTGGCACCAAAAAAAAAAAAAAAAAAAAAACAGCTGAAAAGTAGCTTAAAAAGCAGAAAGAAGCTTAACTTGCCAGAAGGAAGTAGAGAGAACACATTTTTTTGCAGAATTCATATGAAAAAAGTTGAAATGAGTGCAAAAAAATGTGCAATTAGCTGAAAAATTTAAATTAGCATAAAAACAGCTAAATAGTAGGTGAAATACAGTAGTAGAAAAGCTGAAACTTGCAGAAACAAGCTGAAAGGAGCATTACCAAGCTGAAATTAGCAGAAAGAAGTTAGAAGAAACACAAAAATGTTGTAGTTAGCAGAAGAATCTGAAAGGAGTACAAAACAACAACAACAACAAAAAAAGGCTGAAAAGAGCTGAAAAATATTAAATTTGTACACGGAAGCTGAAAGAAGCTGAACCAGAACAAAATGTGGAAGGAGCAGTAAAAGGTTGTAAACACATCTAAAGATGTGAAAGATGGAAAATAATCTCAATTCATTTTCGATGAGAAAAAAATGGCAGAAAAGGCTAAACATTTCAAAAAGTTAAAGTTGCACCAAAAGTTATAGCAGGATTGTCCTGAAAGAGCTGAATGTTTTGATTTATGATTTGCTGAAATAGCTTGAAAACTGCGGGATGAGAATCGTGCTGAAAAACGTACAGAAGAAAAATGAATTACAATAGTGTGATGCTTCATAAGCGTTCACACTATTGTGTAGAGCCACTATTTAAACAGGGCATGAGCCAGTAAAGAAGTTTTTCCAACTTTATTGTCAAAACAACTTCCAGTTTATGCCATTTTTGCCAAATTCTTAAAATACTATTTGAATGTTTAACATTTTCACTTAAATCCTATAACTTTAAAACAAAAGCACCTTACTTCTTAATGTTTTTTTTATATATATATATTTATGAGTGGCCCCAAGTATGTCATTGTAGAATACAAATGTTTGGTTACGTACATTCTAGTGTAGCTTCACTTCCTTTATATTCAGCAATTTAATTGAGGCTGTGGCTCAAACTTTACATTGAATAATTTAAACTGACTATAGCGATGGTACAGTCTGGAAAAGTTTAGCATTGTGTTTAGTAAGAGGGGAAAAAAACACTTTTTGTAGGGGGGAAATCCAGCATTCTAATCGCAAGCTGTGCATTGATTAGTCCTGGGTCCAAAAGGCTCACTTTAAATTTTTTTTTTCTTCTCAGCTGTTATGGCTTCTCATCTGAAGTTAGTTGGAAATGTTGGAACAAACCCAATAGGTTATGATAATGTCTGCCACTCGACAGTATGTCACCTCACACCTATATTCCTGGACCGGGTGCTAATGAGACAACTCTGGAGACGAGCACCTCTTGATCCTCAGGTGAGGAAACGACAAACGTTGCAACACTGGCACAGTTGTTAATTTAACTCAGGGCATTTTATTAAAAGACTTTAATTGATATATTAACAACTATGATTATTGAAATACAATCAACATTTGCACATGACGCTTGAAGCTTCAGACACCTGTCATGTATGTGTTAATTTGGGCTCAGAATAGACTGATGTGATAAAAAGGGGTATACTCTACATAAAACCAGCCTAATTTCTGTTTTTCTTTTGTCTTTTTAAATTTAATTGCTACGGCTGTGGTCAGTAAAAATTGTGAGTTTTGTAGATGTGGCCCCTGAACCTGTTGGCAGGAGAGGTGGAGTGATTTCTATTGCCACTAAAACCTCCTGTGAGATTCACAGCTTGAGCCGTGGGACCCCTGCCAAACTAGTTTAAGGTCACCTTGGTGAATGAGCTGGCAGGAAGCAGCCCCTGTACAGCTTCTCATCCAAAATGCTTCTCTCCCCCAGCATTTGACATAAAGAGAGGGGGAAGTGGCCAGCAATCTTCTGTTTCGCAATACTGGTCACTCAGCTGCATCAGATGCACTCCCACACCTTCGATGAAGCAGTTTCATATTTCACCTTCCCCGAGTACAACTCCTGCCTACCCATTCTGCCCCTTCTCTGAACCCTACAAACCATTTCCCATCGCTGTTATGTCAAGCCAATGCTCCACCTAACAAGGTCCTGCTGACCTCAAGCTCGTGTCCTCTCCAGCCTTGGCCTTGGAAAGCCAGCCCCACCGCAGGGTTTGCAAGTTTAATTAACCCTAGGCACGGATCAAGCCAGCTTTGACAGCTTACTAGCGTCTGGGCTACTGGTAAGTGGTGGTGCAATACCGTCTGCTGTCGTGCACCCGTCTGACTGTCTTTACAGCGTAAGGGGGATGACTTAAGGGTAGCAGCTCCTCACAAGATGTTTTGTTCTAGAATTGCGCCGTGCAGGGTGGCTGCATGTTGGAGCAGCTCTGTTACATTCATTCTGAGATTTTGCTTTTGGAAACTTTAATTCCCATTTTTCTGGATGTAAAACACTGTTTTTGGATGATTTGTTTCCTCTGGTATCAGATGCTGTGCAGCTGGAAGGATTTTTACTGAAACTTTCTTACTTTTGGACATTTGTTATGATGCGTAACCATGACAAGGTGCTTTTTTTATTAAACAACCGGGAGCAGCTGATTAACATCTCAAAAGCTCAAATAATATCTCAACTACAGCCACAAATCTCAACTGAGATGAAAAGGAGGTTCGGTGCATGCATTCCCGTCTACCTGCCAACTGTGTTTAAGTGCCTGACCACTGAGATTTTAAGATCTCCTAAGGAGATCCTGGAACTGCCAAGAAACGTGGCTCGTGACAGCAGAAGGACCGGGATCATCCCCTGGCACCTGCAGCTGTCTGTGTGCAGCGATGAGGAGCTCGGCAGGCTGCTGGGAGGACTGGCCATTGTTCAGGAAGGAGTTCTTCCTGACATTCAGGTGGTCCTGCAGCCCGGGGAAACTGAAGGCTAGCTGAGTCTGGGTGGATGGATCAGATAGCATCTGCGGCCGGTTTCTTTGGATCCACTGTGGGATGGACGTTTACAAGAGATCCTTCCTGCCTACAGCCATCAGTATTTATCTTAATGAAATGAGGATAATGAGTTACAACAACATTTAATTTCCCTTTGGGATTAATAAAGTATTACTGAATTGAATTGAATTGTCAAAGGAATGACCAAGATCATTTAAGTGGAAGGAAAGTAAACAGAGTCGGACAGAAACTTCACAACTTTATTTAAACAAGTTGAAAGAAACCCAAGCGTTACTTGTAGTTTCATTGACTGCTGAGAACGATGATCACATAAGGTTTATACAAGTTACATTGATTAATTCAAGTATGAGCAAAAGAAAATCAGAGATTTGCATGAAAATGTGTCCAACACTATATCAAAGTTCATGCTCAATAATCCAGGTAAAAAATCCAACAAAGTTCAGTCAGGTCCTTCCTGTGGATGTTTTTTTTTTTTTTTTGTTGTTGTTCAGACATTTCATCCTTCATCCAAAGGACTTCATCAGTCTGAGAAGCTAAAACAAACTCGGTTCCACAAGCAGCACTCTCACATAGTGGGATGATCAGTCTGAACACTGTCGGATTTTCTATCTGGATTATTGAGTGTGAACTTTGATGTTTTGAACCACTTTGGCTATGGCTGCCTCAGAGGAGTCGACGGGGGAGAGGGCAGGTCCCAGAAACCGTCTTATCACCATCAAACTGGTTGGTCCACTATGGGATTATGCTGCGTGTGGTACTGTTTGTTGTGGCTCCTGGGACTGATGAAGTCCTTTCTATGAAGGATGAAACACCTCAAAAAAAAAAAAAAAAAAACATCCAGATGACGACTGAATTGTGTTGATTGTCAAACACTAGTTTTGTATAAGAAGTTTAATCCATCTTTTTTGGGGGGAAATTAGCCTCACATTCATAAAATGATTGTTTTCATTTATTTACTTATTTTGGTGCAGTCAGACATGTTTTTTTTTTTTTTTTAATAAAATGTAAAAATTTTACTTATTTTGTCAAATTTTTTTCAAAAACTCTCATAACCTCACAATAACTTCACTACAGTTATATGTTCCTTAAGGGGACAATTAGCCATGTTAGAATACACAGTAAAAAAATATTTTAATCCCATATTTATCATATTATAAAGTAATGCATTCCTCTCAGTAATGTATTTTTTTTTTATTTTTACTTTTACAACTACACTTTTAATTTTTATATTAGCCCACTAGATGGTGCTCTGCTTTTGTATTTGAGAACCTCCAAAAAATATTAGCGAGACTGAGTTCAATTTACCTCTGAAAGGTACGTCTTTCCCGGCTAGGGTTGCTGCGGAGTCTTGCCTCTTATCTGGTCTGATAAAATTGTTTTAGTTTGAATGTAAAGAGCAAAAAAATTTACTTGCAATGTGTCCGGGTCTGTAACGCGTCACAGACGGGAGAGTCCAGCGCTGTAAACTGTAAACTTTTCCTGCCTTGATTTTAATATAATTGATAAACTGAATTCACGCTTCCTTGATTTATTTGTTAGTATGAGTTGCCACTTCTGAGGGAGATCGAGCCGGAGGAAGTGTTGGGGGCTGGGTGCTGGTCCACGGTCCGAGAGGAAGCCTAAGGCCCACGGCTAGCAGTAGCTAGCTGCAGTGACTGACAATCCACAGTCGGCTCCAAAACGCAACACCACGTTTACCTATTACATAAAACAGCGGCATACCACTACTCTGCTGCCATCTAGTTGCTGAAAATGGTACTGTTCAATTTTTTTTTCAGTCAGAATGAATGAAAACGGTCATATCTCAGCCAAAAATTGGTTTATAAATGTGGGAAAAAATCCATAAATACATCGCTTCGGCCTATAAGTCACAAGGCATGCAAATTATGCAAAAAAAAAAAAACAACCCACAACTTATAGGCCGAAAAATATGGTAATCATTTTAATTGTATTAATTGGGGGAAGAGCCTTGCTATTTTGTCCCCAAAATAGCTGTAAAATAATTTTGTGAAATTTTTAAAAACAAAAATGTGGAGTTTCTTATTTTTTAAACAAAAGACCTTTAAGAGTAAAAAAAAAAAGTAATTTAAATTTGATATTTTTATTTTAAGCTGAAATAACTCTAAAAGACTGACTAGTTTATTGTGGAAAAAATGTACTGTAAAAAAAACGTAAATTTAAGCAGTTAAATAAGGTGGTCGATTTTCCCCATCGGCAACATGAATGGTAATAAAGACAACACAAGGTTTAAAGACTTGGTTAAACTTATTAAACTATGGTGGTAAACTGTAGAACATTTTTTCACCCAGTTGTTTTGGTGGCTCTGAAATTGAGGCTCTGTGGTAAAAGGAAAAGCAAACTCAGCTCAAGAAATTACAATTAGTTTGCCTCAGGCTAGCCCACCGTGCAATCCAGATTCATATCCATCTACTGCCTGTTTAACCTTTATCACAAACATCCTTCTTCTTCTGGAGCCCGGAATTTTTAGAACTTCGGCAGCCCTCTGAAATTAGCAGTGATTAGATTAATTAAAATTTGATTAATATAAAGACTAATTCAGACTGAGTGAAGTGCACAGATACATATGATTTATGCTTGTTGACTTGAAGTCATGGGGCAAGTATTCACATGTAATGTGGTTGATACGAGTATAAATTCAGCAACGCAAGCACTAAATATGAAGTTGGCCAGGCGATGGACTAAAATATGAAAGTTAGGACCCCCATGGATGATAACCAGGGTGCAAGTGTAGGGACCACAGGCTAAACAATGACAGTGAAATGGCTCCCACTTGTGCCCAACAAAAGATCCCTTCAATAGTTATTGCAGGAACATGAGTCCAACTAGATCCCGTTGGGATTAAATTGAAATGGACTGTACTTGTATAACACCTTTCTACAGTATCTAATCAAGATACTCAAAGTGCTTTACAACACAATCTGTGCCCTCATTTACCCATTCATACAGCACTCTACTAGATCTCTACAAAGATTAATCAGTGCATTTTTAGATCACAACCATACATCAATGGGACACATATCAGAGGCAATGAGTTCAGGGGTTCAGTGTCTTGCCAGGGACACTTCAGCATGTGACTGCTGGTGGAATCGAACCCCCAACTCTCGCATTGGAGGACAACTGCTCTAACCACTTATTCACAGCCACCCGTGCCACTGCCGGGAGTGATTCAGAGAAGGGGTGTTCAGCTGGACCCCCTTGAAAAGTTCAGTCAAAAAAAGTGATATCCACCTGAATCTCCTCAGAGGAAGGCAGAACATATTCTGAGCCCGATGCGGGAACAAAACTCAGAGAGGCATAAACAAAGCTTGAGGCAAGAACAGGATGCTGAAGCGGATCTGTAGAGCCCCTGGATATCCCAGGCAAAGTGGTGGCAGCACACCCCTGAGGAGGAGGAGCAACAGTGGCATAATCCTAAGGAGGGGTAGTGGTGGCGATTAACGTTTTAGTGTGTGCCTGAAAACAAAATATAAAACCTGGCTGAGAACAAAGTAGGGCTCTGGATAGATGTTCAAAATTTCTCCCATTGCAGCGTCATACTTTGCCTTCCCTTCAGCCAGAAACTCAACCAGGCGTTTTGATTCAAGCTGCCAAGACCTATCCAACAGCAAAATCACTAATTCACCTGAAACCCTCCACCTTTTTCAAAGGCAAGACTACTTTGCCAGAGATTTTGGAAACTCTTTTTTAATATGGAACGTGTACAACTTCTCTAGAAAGATTAATCATGTTGGGTCTGTGGTTTGGTCAAATCCTGATGTGATTTGATTTGGACAGGGGTGGAATTGAGAAACCTAAAGACACAGAGACAGGATAAGGGGGTCAAGAGTTTTTTTTGTTTTTTGAAAAAACAAAAGCAAAACTGAAACTGAATAAATAAATGCTGACATAAAACTGGGGCAGAACAGGAAACAACAATCTGACAAGGAGCATCTGAAAACCAGGGAGTACCTACCTACTGTATACTCTATAGGTGAAATAATTATATAACTCAGGACCAAGTGTAGCAAAACCAGGAAATAAACAGCATAAATACATGAAACGAGCAATAAACTAAACTAAAATGAGGTGCACTCATCACCAAAAGTCACCTTTACTGGAGCAGTTGGGAGGGCTCTTAAATAAACCAACAAGGCACAATCCATTATCGTACAAACTTGAAATAGAAAGGCATCTAAATTGAATCAGAGCAGTTGAAAACATAATTAAACGTCACATTCTCTCATGGGCCAACAATCTGCACTTTCAAAGTTAGGATGTTAAACAAACAGACACATGAGATCTGGTCTTTTTTTTTTTTTATCCCCAGTGAGCATCAAATGGGTCATTTATTTGAATTCAGGAAGGAAATAATGAAAAAAATGTGACCCGGATTTTTCTTTTCAGATATCACTCTGCCATGTTTTAGACATCAGTAAGATTTGTTTGATAGAGGACTCATGCAAGGGCAAGTTTGATGCTGAGCTGCAGACGATCTTCACATTGCCTGTCTGCAGTCTCGGCGATGTATTCAGCTCACAGCAGAGGACAAGACTACAGCTAATCACTGGCAGACATACTTAATTCAAAACTTACTTTTGTGGGAAATTATAATTATTATAATAGCAAATGGAGGAGTAGAAAAGAAATAGCTTTACCTGATTGGTAGGGAGGAAAGGTAAGAAATGTTGAAACGACTGAAATGACTGAAAGGAAGTAAATTAAGCCTAGTTTACTCAATGCTGTGTTTAAGTAAAATTGGAACATTACTTCTGCATTTCAGTCTCTACATGACAACAGTGATAGGATTTTCTGTTACAGAAACTTTTTCAATTTTGGTATCAAGATTGGAAGTTTTTCAAAACTCCTAGAAAACACAGTTTATTAAGAAGTGGAAGTGTTTGCACATTTAGACTACAGTTGCTGTAAGTCGCTAGCTTACGTTTTCCTGAATCTTTGTAAACTTATAAATCAAAGCTTACGAAGCAGTAACCCAACCTCACAGTCGATCTAAATGAACATTTGTATATTCAGTTTGCGGATGTAACTGCTTTCATGCTTAAGACTGAAGTGGATGCAAGCATACGCGTGTTGTTAAAATTCAAAAATCACAGCGCCAACTAGTGACCTGGCATAGAAACTACAGTGGTTTTAACACCTTTTGTATTATTGTCTAAACAGTGGTTGTGATCACAGCGTTACCATGTGAGCTTGTAACATTTTGACATTTGCTTCCTGGTGATTGTTGCAAACTAGTTCTACAGTTAGCACAAAAATGGCTATACCTCAGCTAATGTTATGGATACTGAGGTAAAATTTGGTGTGATACTAGTTGAATATTACCCTTAACACATACTTGTAGTGCAAAAATTGTGTAAAATGTTGGAATTACCTGTTGAAGTCAATCTTGTTTGTCTGTAAGCAAAATATGTCATAATCTACAGCCATATTTTTGAAACTCAGAAAGATACAGTACCGTCTATCTACTGATTAATTTTTGAACCCAACACCATTCAAGATGGCCACCACAGCTAATCAGTCTTCATTTTAACAATAAATAAAAACTATACCTTGAAAAAAATTGACATATATTGCTAATGTGGTAGAAGTGTTGCCCACTTGGTGACTTTGTCTGGTTATTTTCACACCAGATAGTCCGGTAGACTCGGTTCAGTTGGGGACCAATATTCATGACATTATGTTTACATTTGAGCTGGTGCGTTTGCATTCACACTGCACTGTGCAGTCGAGCCAACCTGTTGAACCAACCTATTCCCCTGTGGGGGCGCTGCACCAAGAACTACTGAAAGAAACAACACTGAAGACACTTCTGGAAATAAAAACAAAAACAGAGTGGCATCAAGTTTTAGCAGTTTTAGGAGTTATATTTTGTCATTTTTCAAAAATGGACTCGGCATGAGCAGAAGATGAGGCAGAAGACCATGGAGAATATCGTTTTTCACACAAGGCAGCTGACGGCTCCATATAAGGTAAGAGAAATGCGTGTTTGTTTGCCCTGCGCTGTACTCCACTTCTTGCTTGTGGAGCGGGACCCGGTCTGTTTACATTCACACTGTACTCGAACCGCGCTGGAGTTCTCTTCTACTGGACCGAGACTTTGGTTTTAGCCCGGGCCAGAGTTTGCCTTTTTGTTCCATGACAGAGTTTGATGGCACGTTAACACCTCCCCAAACGAACCGGACTTTCTAGGAAAATGAGCTAGAGTTCGATTAAAGCAGACTAAACAGGGCTGGTGTGAATGCACCCTAAATTTATTGAGTAGGTCATGTTCCACACCTCAATTGTTGAGGTGGCTACCTTGAGCTGTGGCTGCAAGGTAGTTGATGCTTCTTGCAGTGGCCTTCCTCAAACTTGGTGGTGGATACTCTGAGTAAATGAGGCTGTCAAACTGAAAGAGACCTACTGGGCCTTATTGGCTGGTGGGAATCTGGAGGCAGCTGAGGAGTACCAGAGGGCAAAGCAGTCCGCAGCCTTAGCTATTGCTAAGGCAAAAGCTTGGTTGTGGGAGGAGTTAAATGAGACCTTGGTTAGAGACTCTTGGTTGACTCCGAGGAGATTCTGGCAAACCATCAGGTGACTTAATGAGGGGAAAGCAGTGCTTTACTAACACAATGGCAGAACATTACTGCTGCGCATAATGGTGGGGTGCTGTTGACCACAACAAGTGATGAGGGAGGTGGAATAAATACTTCTGGGACCTTCTCAATCCCACCCGCATGTTTTCCATGGACGAAGCGAAGTTGGGGGACTTAGGGGTTGGTCTGTCCATAGCCGTAGCTTAGATTGCCGAGGTAGTTTAAAAGCTCTGCTGGTTTATGTAATGTGGATCTTTGCAAAGTATTAATGTCATGAAACTAATTCATAAAGTTCATTTGAAATTTTAAACACAATCAGTGTTTTTACTCACTTTGTCCCTCTAACATTTCCATTCGTCTACAGCCCAGATCATAACTATGTTGAAATGATCAAATATGTAAATTATATGATGATGCCATCTAGTGACATTTAGGACAGCCAATAGCTACTTTCCTTACTAAATAGTTAGCAAGTGTGCTGTAGCATTACGGTTTCATCCAAGACATATACTTGCCTTCCTCGTGTGTCAGTTCCAAAGCTGCTGGTAAGTCTTCATTCCACTTGTAAATAAAGATGCTTTTTGTTGCTCAACACATCTCTACATCTTGGGTCGTCACCTTTGAGCCAACAAATTGACAACTGAGGACGTTCAAGGAGATTTCTACAACAGCTAACGTTAATTGTTCATAACCTTTCTACAAAACCTCCAAAATATCCCTTACAATGTGTGAAGATGATAGAAACTCACTATGTGTTTGCATTCAACTTGACTAGATAATTAAACTGTAAATAATAAATGGATGACAATCTCAGATGATCTTGTTAGCCGTCACATTTTTCCCCCTTGCTTCTCTTCAAGAACTTTGAGAACTTCCACTCCACTGTAAAATGACCCGTATGAATTTTTTAGCTAAGGACTTAGATGGCAGCTGGAATCTAATTTGTGACAGCTTTTTGCACAAAGTGAAAAAGGGGGGAGAAAAAAAAAGCGGGTAAAAAGTGAAATTCAACAGCTATGTCAGCACAGCTCTGTGAATACCTTGGCCACTGCTGGCACCTTGGATTTTTTTTTGTCAGCTCTGTCACGCATCACTGTCTCATGAAATTAGAAACACGGAGGAACACAAATCTTGACATTGCTGGATATCTGTATGACATTGGGCACGTTAAACCGACTGTCGCAGTGCGCGCACACATGCAGGCACCTACCAGTGAGCTTTTGCAAACAATAGCTTTTCTCCCTGAAAGCACTGCAGACATTACAAATGAGACAAAGAAGCAGCTGCAAGTCCAAGTTTTTCTTTTTGTCCTTTTTACAATATTATCTTATAATCATAATCTCAATCTAGTCTTTCTCATCTGTGACTGTCAGGAGCAAGGTCCATGCATTAATTATACGCTCTTTGCCAGGTCACCAGCAGGGCCAGAGGACATTGGGAATTATTCATTGTGTCAGCGTAGGATCATTGGACCCCTGTGGATAAGGAGGCCTGTTGATGAGGGCGCAGGGGCACACAACCCTCCTCCCAAAACACTCACTTTTATACTCAGAAAGCCTCTGGCTCCCCAATTTTTGGACCTCCTTCTTGCACTCCTACTTCTCTAACTACTGGTGTCAAAGGAACAGGGAGCACATCTTACTTTTGCTTTTTTCTCAGTGGGAAGTCCTCTTCAGACACAGCAGCAGCTCCTGATTATTATTCTTGCACCACCCCTCAAAAGAATAGTTCAGCTGTCTTGTGGTAGAAAAGTTATGAACTATTAATATCATACCTATCGTAAACTGCCTTTTAAAAATAATCAAAGTAAGTTTAAAGAATAATACAAATTTATTTTTGACCAGACTGACAGGTTAACAACTAGCTTGACCGGGTCAACACCACAGAGATGGATTATAACTAGACAAAGTACCAGAAGACAGAAGTTGAAGCCATAAACGATGTGCGCCTCCTTGTGGCTGGCAGCAGTACAAGTTGGAAGTTCTGATCCTCCGTGTAAACAAAAATGAAGTTTTCCTGACCAAAAACTGTAGGAGTTCCTGTTTTTCATGTTGCTCTGAAGACACTAGATGGCGCCAACACCCCCCCCGAAGATAATCTCAACGAGACACCAGGAGTATAAAAGGCAGTAGATGACTTCTCCTCGCCGCTGGAGCATTACCTGCCTCTGGTAGTCATGCTTCTAGCCCCTTTGTATTCTATGATCCTTGAGAAAGACTTACCCGTTTTCCTATTGCTATTTACAGCATCTCTCCTCGTGAACTACCTGTGCCTGGATTTCTTTGAAGAACACCTGGAAATCTCTTGTGTCTTGTGTCTCTTCAGTTGCCTTCACCTTCCAACCACATGTCCTGCTACCCAACTTATAGTAAGAACTGAAATCTACAAATATCATCCTCCTCTTGGAAAATATACTCATGTCCTTGCTCCTTAGGTTTCCTGATGTGCTTTATTATCCACTGTAAATAAAATCGCTTTAAATTTATTTTCTGTCTTGGAGTTCGTTCACTCCTCAGTCCTTGTCTCTGGGTATTCAGTTAAACTGAACAAAAACCTTCAAGTTAAGTTTTTCAGGTGTACATTTTTTGCTGAATATTATATTCCTGCTTGATGTGACATGTTGCACTGGAAAAGCTACAGTTAGTTGCTGCTGTCATTATTAGTGCCAAAAAATTTGTTCTGGGAAAATTAAGAAGAAATAATGCACTTCTCATATCGCATAGCTCTTTGGACAACTTAAATTTGGAAACAAAGTTTAATTCGGACTGGATTGATGATCTATTGTCTAGTCTGAGAAAGGCCAAGACCAAAGTGAAAGTGGATTCTGTTTCAGCAGTTTTTAAAGTCATCACTCAACTCTGGTCTTGGCCTGGCTTGGACTAGCCGTTAGCTTGCCAGCCCAGTTGGAATTAACCTCCGTTCCTCAAAAATGTGATTACAATGGTGGTTTGGGTTAGAATCTTTTAAAACTACTTTTTAAATCAAACTTTTACAATGCCTTTCATTTTGAACTGCATGGTTACTCCAGTAGAAGTGTTATCATTTTCATGGCTGAACTAGAAGCGCTACAGCTAATCTGTCGGTATTTACATTAACATGTAAACTCAAAATTTTATTGTGTGAATGTTTATGAAGCATTCACACTATTGTGAACCATTTTTCTTCCATCAGTTTTGCGGCATCTTCTACAATTTTTGTGCTCTTTCAACAAGTCATTTATCAAAATGGTCAGCTCTTTCAGGACAATCCTGCAATGACTTTAGGTATTGGTGCAACTTGAGCTTTTTGAAATATTTAGCATTTTCTGCCACTTTTTTTTTTTCCTCATAGAAATTGAATTGAGTTTATAACTTTAGATCTGTTTACAACCTTTTACTGATCCTTACAAATTTTGTTCCCGTTCAGCTTCTTTCAGCTTACTTGTATAAATTTAAACTTTCTCAGCTAATTTTAGCTGTTTTGTGATCCTTTCAGATTATTTATGTTAACTAGAATATTTTTGTGATTCTTCTAACTTCTTTCTGCTAATTTCAGTTTATTATGCTCTTTTCGGCTTATTTATGCAAATTTTAGCTTTTTCTGATATTTCAGCTACAATTTAGCAGTTTTTATGCCAGTTTGAGCATTTTTGGCTAATTTCATATTCTTTGCACTCAAACTTTTTTCACCCTAATTTAGCAAAAATGTACTCTCCACTTCCTTCCGGTAATTTAAGCTTCTTTCTGATTTTTTTTAGCTACTTTTCATCTGTTATTTTATTTTATTTTTTTTGCTAATTTGAGCTTTTTTCAGATAGTAGCCACTTTCTTATGTGCACCTGCTTCTTTCAGAAAACAAGTTCTTTTTGCTGTCTTCTGCTAATTTAAGCTTGATCTACCTTTTCAGCTACTTTTTTTAAAAACATTTTCATATTTTTTCAGCTAATTTCAGCTGTTTTCAGATAAATTCAATTTTTTTGTAGTAATTTCTGTTACTTTCAGCCTAATTACCTTCTTTCTGTTAATTTCAGATCTTTTCAGCTTTTTTCTGCAATTCAGCAAATTTTTAGCCGTTGTGCTACATTTACCTTTTTCAACTAATTCCACATTTGAGCCCATTTCAGCTCCTTCCATTTCCTCCTGGTAGTTTAATCTTCTGCCTTTTCAGCTATTTCCTTTGCTAACATCAGCTGTTTTGTGCCAATTTCCCAATTTTTGTCCTAATTTCTGCTTATTTAAATCTAGTTTAGCAAATATATGTTCTTTCTGCTTTCTCCTGCCAACTTGGGCTTGTTTTTCAATTTCACAATAAATTTCAGCTGCATTTCAGCATGTTAGCTCATTTCAGTTGTTTTTCAGCAAGTTCTTCAGCAATACGTATTCACACTGCATTTTCACAGGAAGTGCAATGTCTCTAGTTTAAAGTGTTTTGATTAAAATGTTTATAAAATAGTGTTCACTTGAAGCACCGTCACATTTTGAAGGCTTAGTTATTCCATTTGAAATTAGTTCCACTTAAACTACCTACAACAGGTAAGATATTAACTGTTCATAAGTTTTCCACTGAACCTCACTTTAAAAGAACTTTGGCATTAACTCCTCTTCAGTGCCAAATATCTATCCTTACTTTTCTCAAACAAAAGCATATCACAGTTCTGACAGGAAAGCAAACCTCTTGCCTCAGAGAAAATGGAAACAAAAAGAGAAAAAGACAAAAGCAGCAGAAACACCAAATTCCTCAAGCAGCTCTGTCCTAATGAGATCCGCGAGATCTGAAGTTAATTCGCTCCCTAACTGCACTCGCACGCAACACACATCATGTCATTTACATATAAATTAAAAAAAAAACAAGAGGAGGAGGTTTGAATTTTGATCATAGCGAGATTTTAAAACAGACAAAGATTTATAGCACAGCCCTGGTTGGATTCTGTCTCGCCAGTGAATTCCTGGCTAAACAAAAGATCTGGATCAGACGCGGGGAGGCCGGCAGCTCGGCGCAATCAGAGAATTCGGTTAATGACGAGAGTGCCAGGTGTATCGCCAGGTGTGGTTGATTAGACGGAATGAAACAGACAGTGAAGGTGACAACTGGTGCCGTGTTCCAGCTGAGCGGAGAGGAGAGAGTTCTGATCAATGCAGCACGGAGGACAAAAATCTGAATGAAGAAAATACCTTTTTATACGTCTGATTTATAGAAAACACATGATGGTGTGGATAGCATGCACACATTTGTGATCCATTTTTCTTCCTTGTTTGTCGGCATCATTCTCGTTCCACAATTTTTGTGCTATTTCACCAATATATCAAAATGTTTAGCTCGTATTAGTGCAACTTCAGCTTATTAAAATATTTAGCCTTTTCTGCCATTTTTTCCTCTCATAGAAAATGAACTAAGCTCATTTTCCATCCTTCAAATCTTTAGCTCTGTTTACAAGCTTTTACTGCTCCTTTCACATTTTGTTCTGGTTCAGCTTCTTTCAGCTTCCTTGTGCAAATTTAAACATTCTGCTACTTTCAGCTGTTTTGTGATCTTTTTATATTCTTTCTGCCAACTACAACATTTTTGTGCATCTTCTAACTTCTTTCTGCTAATCTCAGCTTATTATGCTCCTTTCAGCTAATTTATGCATTTCAGCTTTTTCTATTTCAGCTACTATTTAGCTATTTTATGCTAAGTTTAGCTTTTTTTGGCTAATTTCACTTTTTTGCACTCATTTAAACTTTTTTCAGCCCAATTGAGCAAAAATGTGCTTTTTCCAATATCTTCACGATAATTTTAGCTTTTTTTATTTTGCTTTTTAGCTACTTTTCAGCTGTTTAATGCTAATTTCAGCTTTTTTTTTTAAAATGTCCACTTTTTGTGCTCATTTCTGCTTCTTTCAGCATAATTGGGCAAACATGTTATTTCTGCTTCTGCTAAATTAAGCTTGTTC
>NC_056498.1:32252612-32260581 GCF_014905685.2 Nematolebias whitei | reverse complement strand
TTCAGCTAATTTATGCATTTCAGCTTTTTCTATTTCAGCTACTATTTAGCTATTTTATGCTAAGTTTAGCTTTTTTTGGCTAATTTCACTTTTTTGCACTCATTTAAACTTTTTTCAGCCCAATTGAGCAAAAATGTGCTTTTTCCAATATCTTCACGATAATTTTAGCTTTTTTTATTTTGCTTTTTAGCTACTTTTCAGCTGTTTAATGCTAATTTCAGCTTTTTTTTTTTAAATGTCCACTTTTTGTGCTCATTTCTGCTTCTTTCAGCATAATTGGGCAAACATGTTATTTCTGCTTCTGCTAAATTAAGCTTGTTCTACCCTTTCAGCTAGCTCTGTAGCATTTTTTTTTTTTTTTTAGCAAATTTCAGCTGTTTTCAGATTAATTCAAGTTTTTCATGTTAATTTCTGCAATGCTCAGCCTAATTAACTTCTTGCTGGCAATTTCAACTTGTTATGCACCTTTCGTCTTTTTTTTCTGTTAGTTTCAGCTTTTTCTGCTCTTTCAGTTACTATTTAGCACTTTTTATGCTAATTTTACCCTTTTCAGCTAATTCCACTTTTTTTTTTTTTAGCTCATTTCAATTTTTTTCCACTTCTGGTGGTTTAAGCTTCTTTCTGCCTTCTCAGCTACTTTTCTGCAATTTTTTTCTTTTTTGCCAATTTCAACTTTTTTAGCTAATTTCTTAATTTTTTTGCTCATTTCTGCTTATTTAAACCCAATTCAGCAAATATGTGTTCTTTCTTCTTTCTTCTGCTAATTTAGGCTTGTTCTTCCATTTCAGCTACATTTCAGAATGTTATTTTAGCCAATTTTAGCTGTTTTTCAGCAAGTTCTTCTGCAATAAGCATTCACAAAGCATTTTTTCAGGAAATGCTATTTCTTTAGTTTGATTTAGATTTATATAACTGACGTCAAAGAATGAGACAGCAACACAACTGTCGAATATTGGGCTGCAAAGCTAAATTAGATGGATAAGAAGCTGATTTAATCCAGCCCATGTCTCTGTGCGTTTGTCTTTGTCTGTTAGCAAAATATCGCATGAACCACTAGATGGATTTTAATGAAACTTCAGCAAATTTGTCACTGGATAGACATTTACAGCCGATTCACTTTTGAGGTCAGTGTCATTCAAGATGGCCATCACAAATAAGCAAACCTAGAAAACACAAAAATAGCTGTAAGTCAGTCAGTTTTACAGATGAGCTAAAATTAGGCGTGGTAGTAGCAGAGTGGTTTACTTTGATAAATTTAGTGTAAACATTTTACATAAGATCATTCCTTTAAAATACTTTAACATTCCATACCCGAGTCATCATTAACCGTTATCAAAATAGTCTATGAACCACTGATTGGATTTTAAAGAAACTCATAAAATACACATTCTACGTATATCTACAATTAATACATTTTTGTAATCAATAGATTTGAAAATGGCTGCCACAGCAAAGTAACCTTAGGAAAAAAGAAAAAAAGGCTCTTGGAGATACCCTAATTAAAGATGGACACCAGAGCCAATCAACAATACCCAGCACAAAATAGCTATAACTCAGTTAATAAAAATTAAAAAATACTGAGCAGAAATTTGTTGTGGTAGTAGCTGAGACTCCTCTTCAAAACAAAGACCAATGCTATACATATTGCATGAAAACGGTTAAATTCTTTACCTGGATTATTGAGCATGAACCTTCAGTAATAATGTACTTTATTAATACTAAAAATGTAAAAAGCGAAACGCGAGACCAACAATAGAACGTGTCAGAGTGGGAGACTATGCAAACTATTCCTCCTCATCCCCAAATTACTTCAGAATTGGTGCACAGCTGGAGAAAGACAGAAAACAAATCAAAGTGAAATGCTAATGATTTAAATTGTGAACACGTTTACCCAGCATGTGCACAGACTTCCCAAAATATCAGTGTTATTTGCTTTATCAACGCTACAAAGCTTTTGCGGCTCCTATTCAAACTGGATTTTGACCCCACTACTCTCACTGTGACCTACATGACTTATCAGAATGTGGCTGAATTGCGGCAAATTTGTAAAGCCTGCCATTTTCTGCATCCCCGAGATGCTCTCTTGTACTCTCATTAAAGTCTATACACAAGCAGAATGCTCCCACGATAATATTACCACGTGCGCCCACATTATCACCACGCCCTGGTCCACAACCCAGCATGACCTTTTCGGATTGCGTCAGGATGTTGCTAAACACTGGAACATGCATGGGCAACATGTCATCCGAGGGCCAGAGGTGCCTGTAGATGATCTCCTTCTAGCCCCTAATGTCCATAAACAAATAGTCCGGGGAGGTTTTCTTTTGGAGTGATGTTTTGTCAAATGTTAAGTTAGTACCATAGAGTTACAGTATAAGAAACACTAGACACTGGTCACCTTGTGATTCACTGCAACAGCGGCGGTCATTAACAAAACAACCAAACATGTGCGTTTGGCGTTTTGACTAAATAGCCTTGAGTGAGGGCCGGCTATGTAAAAAGGTCGAAAATAATAATGAAGTGTATGTAATATAATATTAGACTGCAAAAAGTAAAAATGCCAGAAAGCTGTGTGCTGTGGATGTTGGCAACAGAAGAGATGGGAAAACGTCAACATGTCTTCTTTCACAGCTCAGCAGATTTTTATCTTATTTATCTCAATGTGATCTGACCAGAACAGAAGCTAATAATTTAACTGTTTTATACGCTCAAAGTTGCCTATAAAGCTGATGTTGTTGTTAATTGTTGAAATGGCTAGTATCTAGTAGCTTCTGTGGCAGATATTGCTATGCCGTATAGGTTGAGTCATGCTACAGTTTAATACAAATTATTAATCCAAATCAGCTTTATTGTCATTGCACCGAAGCACAATGAAAAATTACATTTCAGTACAGCCCGTCCGAGAAAACAAACAAACATGGGGAGACGGAGGTGTCCGAGGCCGCAGCCTTCAGAAGCCGCTGCCCTTTTCGTTTAGACAAGAGAAACACGAGGGGAGGTATAAAAAAATAATAATTTCTCACACTGTTAAACTGGACACAGTGTGAGAATTGCAAAAAAAACAAAAAAAAAAAACACTTGAGCACAGAAACGGCAACACACTGATAACATCATAAAACATTTATGCATGATTGGGGGTGGGGGGTGGGGGGTGCCAGCACAGGCCGCCCAGTGAGCGACGCAGCCATTGGCAACTTCGCATCTCCTAGGTTGCTGCACTGTGGGGGGAGGTCAGCGAAGGCGTGAATTTGAGGGGAAGTAGTCAGTGAGCACTGTCCAGAGCCCCCCCACCACCACCACCACAGTCCTGTTAAGAGGTGGCACAATGTTTATCAGCTGGCTCGGTTGAACTCTGACACAGGTCCATGTCCCTGGGGAGTGGAGCGGGTAGGGGGGAGCAAAGCATCTTGTTTCCATAATATCCAGGAGAAATTGAGATGGTCAACCTTCCAAGGCCAGTGCAGGGGGAGAAAGATTCAGATATCAACATTTGTTTTGGGTCAGGCAGAGCTCTATTAATTTCCGTCAGCCGTTACAGTCTCGCTAGTAAATCTCACGACGACTCCAAACAGCCAAGTTGTGATTGAATGTGCCGAGTCGAGCTTACAACTTCTCCAAGATCTATTCCTTCCCGCCAGCGAGATTCAGGAGCCTAAAATTTGTTCAATTGCGTCGAGAGACCAGCTGACCAGATCCATAGTTTACAATTTGGAAGATATGCAAAACCAGGTTCTGAAAAAGGTTCACAGGACAAAGAGCAGCGCAGGGATGGAACAGGAGGAAGAAGCATCTACCGTCACCGAGAGCGAGTTGGAAAAAAAAATAATTTCCTTGTATTAAATGGTACAAGCTGTTGTTGCCTTCGGTAATAATTCATTATCTACTCTCTTTGTGTGAATTCTGAAAACATACTTTTAAAGCTTAGGTATAGATTAGCATAGCCTACATAAAAACAATTTCCTTGTTTGAAAAAAAGTTAGTTGCAAATTCATAGCTAGTTGAAGTCATAATAACTGAACCAGATAAAATGTCTTGAAATCATTGGAAGTCATTGATTAATTATTGATCGAATTCGGTTCTAGTTTAGGGCATCATTAGTTATACCCAATACATTTTCATTCTACAACATCTAGCTGTTTTACATGATGT
Organism: Nematolebias whitei; assembly: GCF_014905685.2. Taxonomy (NCBI): domain Eukaryota; kingdom Metazoa; phylum Chordata; class Actinopteri; order Cyprinodontiformes; family Rivulidae; genus Nematolebias; species Nematolebias whitei. The sequence continues at coordinate 32,256,432 of NC_056498.1, read as the reverse complement.
ATAAATTAACAATAATTATTAATTATATTAAGTTACTGTAAAGATTAAATATTATATACATATATATATATATATATATATATATATATATATATATATATATATATATATATATATTTGGGCTTGCTAACTAAACGGTTAGCAGCTGTTGGCTGTGAGCAGTTGCCCATTTTGCCATCTTAGCTATTCCATGATGTCACAAATGGGCGGAATCGGCAGTGTGCACTAACTCTACAGTTAGTACCTCATTTTTAATTTAATTTTAATTCAGTTTATTTATATAGCACCAAGTCACAACAGAAGTCATCACAGAGCACTGAGCAGAAATATTCATATACAAATAATAATTCAACACTATCTGAGGAGCAGACTGCTTTGAGTTTAGAACTCCCATCTTAACAAGAATAAAGTTCTTCTGTACATGTGGAAAGGTTGCCAGTCCATTGCGGGGTCACATGGAGACAAAGATCAACCCTGACACACACATTTGCACTCCCAACTTATTGCTTAGAGTAGCAAATTACCCTAACATACGTTTGTGTACTGTGGGAGGAAACCCACACGCACAACAAAGACATGCATCCATAGAAAAAAGCCAGCCAAGAGTTGATCCTGCAGCCAACCAGTGGTAACCAACTGCAAATCATAAATCGTGTCAAGGTCATGGACATAGAAAGAAACCTTTGAATAGAGACCAATTAAGGACCATTGTAAAGAAATGTCTTGTACTGTATACAGAATTCTGTACAAAGAATTGTCACAGTTTACAGTGTAGGTTCTTGAAAGTATGACTGGAACAAAGCTATCAGGCTGAGATATTCGGAAATAGTGTAGTTGTAGCTGTCAAAACTAAGCTGGATATAAAGGAGATGTAATTAACTAATAAATTGTTAGATCCAACAATTTTCAGTCAGGTCATCTGGACCGTTTCTTTTTTTGCTGAAACGTTTCACCTTCCATCCGGAAGACTTCATCATTTAAGGAAACACACAACACAAAACGGATTCTTCCCCAAAACAGCTTACTCCAGAGTGGAATAAACCAGTTCTGCTGGACTTATGAGCAGGGACATTTTTGGTTTTGAACCAGTTTGACATGACTGTCGATGAGGAAGAGGGCCGGCACAAGAGGAGGGGGCGTGCCAAAGACACCATCTTAGCACCAACATAACTGGTTTGTTCCACTTTAAAGTAAGCTGGGGGAAGAATCAGTTTTGTATCGTGTGTTTCCTTGACTGATGAAGCCTTCTGGATGGAAGGTGAAACATTTCAGCAAAAAACGAAACTGTCCAGATGACCCGACTGAAAATTGTTGAATTGTATACCTGGATTGTTGAGCATGGCCTTTTTGGTTAATAAACAGTTAAATAACAGCTCAAGTTTGAAAGAAAAGTTTACACAGACTTCTACATTTTCTTTTACACTAATTAACGATAACGAGTGGTGACACCAGTCACAAATCTCAAAGAACGAGGACAAGATCAAGAATTGGCATCCAGGCTAAGCTTACAGCTAGCCAAACCAGTACCCTTTTCATATTAGTTTTCAGACTTTTAAAAACTATTTTTTCTTAAATAAAAGAACACTACATCAAAGTTCCTTCTCAATAATCCAGGTAAAAAAATCCAACAAAGTTAAGTTGTGTTGAAATGTTTCGTCTTTCATCCATAAGACTTCGTCAGTCACGGTGCGCTAAGATTTATAACTGGTTGTAACTATCATACCCATCACTGCACCTTGTATTCATTGGTCAGTTGGTCGTCATTAACTTCACTCAGCCTCTCACACAAGTACATTTTCATCTTTAAATCACTTCTTGGTCTGTTGCCTTCATATAGGCTACGCATCTCCTCCTACATGTCACTTCATCAGTGCAGTTACGGCGTGCGCTCTCAGGACATAATTACCTGCAGTGTCCTCTCTGTGCGAACCGAATGAACTTAACAAAAAGGGCCTTCTCTTACTCCGCTTCCGTTTCCTGGAACACCTTGCAAACAGTACTGAAGTTGTCGACCTTGACCAATCTAAGGGGTTTTAAACAACTAAATTCATGGCAAAAACCAACGCAGACATGTTCCTGTTTTTAGTATTTTACATTGCTTCACAATGTAGCTGTTTTTGTTTCATTTTAATATAATTTATTGTATTTACTTTATTTGATATGCTTTTATACGACTATTATTGTCTGTACCTTATCTGTGTTCTTTGTTGAAAACAGGTCTCTCTTGTAAATGAGTCATTGTGACTCAATGAGACCAACCTGTATAAATAAAGGTTGAATGAATGAATGAATCAGTCCGAGGAGTCTTTTGGATGAAAGATGAAACATTTCAACACAAAGAAACTGTCCAGAGGACCTGACTTGACTTTGTTGGAAAATAACACTTGATTAGTTAATAATGAACCTCTACACTTTGGCCTGACACCATACATATTTAATCTGTGAGGCGAGGACTATTTCACACGTCACATGAAAAATCACGAAACTCTCTATTTAAATGAAAACAACAGAAATTTTAAAGTAAATAAATGAAAACTAGCGATTAATTTAGATGTTCTTATCTAAATTTGAACATCATAGATTAATCATCTGACATGGTTAAACAAAAATAGAATATATTTTCTTTGCCTGGTTTATGATTCATAAAAAACGGTATTGCTTTAAAAAGCAAAAATACACCAAATATCGGACATATTCATAAAATGGTTTAATCCAATTTTTGCATGTAATATACTGCTGGAAAAAAGTGATTAAGTGCTGTTTACTGTCTGGAAATAGGGGGAAAAAACACCTGTAAAAGTGTTAGCTTTTAAAAATACAGAAAGGCTATGGAAAATCTTTTGAAATAGGCCTAATATAAGACAGGCAGTCATAAACCAGTAGTCGTGGAGAGGTTAGTATTAATGAAGGAGGTGGGTATTGAAGTTAAAAAGTCCTTATCAACATTTTTTTAAGATTTCACCATCAACTATCAAATATCAACAGCACCAAGAGGAAAGATTCAATCTTGAAATTTCAAATCTACTTTCCGACGGTTTCATCTGCTTTGCCAGTTCAGATTTTAGTGAGTTTTCCTTGGTTTTTGATTTTCATATTAACAGTATAGTTAAACTCATGTAAAAAAAGGTGATGAGCCAGGTTTGCAGTGAAGTGTTATATCATCTTCTATCCCACTTTGCTTTGATCATTGTATACATTTAGCACAGAATTGAGTAAAGGTAGTGTTTGGTTGATTATTACATTATAATACCAATACTTCTTGTAAATAAAGTCAACGTTTCTTTGTCATACGCACCACATATGGTACATGTGGTGGAACGAAATTGTGTACACAGGGCCCCAGTTACATCCAACAAAAGTATAAATTGTAAAGAAAAACAGTAATGAGATCTAAGATATGAACTAAGAAAAACGTCAAACTAAAAATACGCTAAGCACTAGTAGTATAAAAACAATATGCCGAACAGCAGCACAAAATATAATAATAATAATGATAGTAATAATAATAATAAATATTTTATTGTTTGAAAGGCTGTTTATTTCTTTTGCACTGGTGCCCCATTTGTTAAGACAATGCATTTGTGCATTTGTGGGCTGAGCAGCAGAGTTCAGAATGTGTGTTGTACCAATAAACTACTTTGTTGCCAGTAGTAAACACTTTATCCTGCTATTGCATCTTGATTGATGTTATTTATTGTACTGAATGATTGAAGTCTGAAGAAACAAGGCCTATCCACTTAAAAACAGGGGCTTTCATGACATGCGGAAGAACCATACACAGCAACACCAGCATATATATATATATATATATATATATAGA
>NC_056498.1:32250200-32252212 GCF_014905685.2 Nematolebias whitei | reverse complement strand
TTAGTATTTTACATTGCTTCATAATGTAGCTGTTTTTGTTTCATTTTAATATAATTTATTGTATTTACTTTATTTGATATGCTTTTATACGACTATTATTGTCTGTACCTTATCTGTGTTCTTTGTTGAAAACAGGTCTCTCTTGTAAATGAGTCATTGTGACTCAATGAGACCAACCTGTATAAATAAAGGTTGAATGAATGAATGAATCAGTCCGAGGAGTCTTTTGGATGAAAGATGAAACATTTCAACACAAAGAAACTGTCCAGAGGACCTGACTTGACTTTGTTGGAAAATAACACTTGATTAGTTAATAATGAACCTCTACACTTTGGCCTGACACCATACATATTTAATCTGTGAGGCGAGGACCATTTCACACGTCACATGAAAAATCACGAAACTCTATTTAAATGAAAACAACAGAAATTTTAAAGTAAATAAATGAAAACTAGCGATTAATTTAGATGTTCTTATCTAAATCTGAACATCTTAAATTAATCATCTGACATGGTTAAACAAAAATAGAATATATTTTCTTTGCCTGGTTTATGATTCATAAAAAACGGTATTGCTTTAAAAAGCAAAAATACACCAAATATCGGACATATTCATAAAATGGTTTAATCCAATTTTTGCATGTAATATACTGCTGGAAAAAAGTGATTAAGTGCTGTTTACTGTCTGGAAATAGGGGGAAAAAACACCTGTAAAAGTGTTAGCTTTTAAAAATACAGAAAGGCTATGGAAAATCTTTTGAAATAGGCCTAATATAAGACAGGCAGTCATAAACCAGTAGTCGTGGAGAGGTTAGTATTAATGAAGGAGGTGGGTATTGAAGTTAAAAAGTCCTTATCAACATTTTTTTAAGATTTCACCATCAACTATCAAATATCAACAGCACCAAGAGGAAAGATTCAATCTTGAATTTTCAAATCTACTTTCCGACGGTTTCATCTGCTTTGCCTGTTCAGATTTTAGTGAGTTTTCCTTGGTTTTTGATTTTCATATTAACACTATAGTTAAACTCATGTAAAAAAAAGGTGATGAGCCAGGTTTGCAGTGAAGTGTTATATCATCTTCTATCCCACTTTGCTTTGATCATTGTATACATGTGTTTTGTTTTATACATTGTGTGATGTGTTCATGCGTGCACATCTGCTCACAGACTCATGTTCATGTCTGTGGTGATGTTCAATGTTTTATGTTATGAGTGCTTAGTGTATATTTAGTTGATGTTTTTCTTAGTTCATATCTTAGATGTTATTACTGTTTTTCTTATACATTTTATTGTTGGATGTAACTGGGACCCCGTGTACATAATTTCGCTCCACCACATGTACCACATGAGGTGCGAATGACAATAAAGAAACTCTGACTCTCTGACTCTGATACATTTAGCACAGAATTGAGTAAAGGTAGTGTTTGGTTGATTATTACATTATAATACCAATACTTCTTGTAAATAAAGTCAACGTTTCTTTGTCATACGCACCACATATGGTACATGTGGTGGAACGAAATTGTGTACACAGGGTCCCAGTTACATCCAACAAAAGTATAAATTGTAAAGAAAAACAGTAATGAGATCTAAGATATGAACTAAGAAAAACGTCAAACTAAAAATACGCTAAGCACTAGTAGTATAAAAACAATATGCCGAACAGCAGCACAAAATATAATAATAATAATGATAGTAATAATAATAATAAATATTTTATTGTTTGAAAGGCTGTTTATTTCTTTTGCACTGGTGCCCCATTTGTTAAGACAATGCATTTGTGGGCTGAGCAGCAGAGTTCAGAATGTGTGTTGTACCAATAAACTACTTTGTTGCCAGTAGTAAACACTTTATCCTGCTATTGCATCTTGATTGATGTTATTTATTGTACTGAATGATTGAAGTCTGAAGAAACAAGGCCTATCCACTTAAAAACAGGGGCTTTCATGACATGCGGAAGAACCATACACAGCAACACCAGCATATATATATATATATATATATATATAGA
>NC_056498.1:32195148-32250100 GCF_014905685.2 Nematolebias whitei | reverse complement strand
ATGCAACCACAAACCACTGAGCTTCCACAGCCCTCTGTGTGGAGTAGAGAGCTGCCATCTAAGGTACCCGAAGAGAAGATGGTGAGGGTTAAGGGCCTTGCTCAAGGGCCCAGAGTGGGGCAAATGAGGGTGGAGACAGTGTGGGCGTTTCACCATTTCCACTCACATTTTTGATGTCAGTCCGGGAGTTGAACCGGCAACCTTCCAATCACAGGCACACCTTTTCTAACTGACCACTATTTTGGGAATTATTTCCTTTTTGTGTCAAAGTAACATCAATACACTATACAGCCATATCTAATCTGCCTTTAGATAAAATGTTTCAACTAATTTGAAAAGGATATGTTGATTTTTATTGATTATGTTTTTGCTTAACAAAAAAAAAAAAATGTTTAAAATTCACGTATATACCAGCTATAAAAAAAAAATACTTTTACGTTACCACTAAAACTCAAAAATCATATCTGCCGTCTTATTTTATTCATTCATCAAATAAATTAAAATGCTACTAAAGCTAACGACTAGGTTGTTTACTGTTGTGATGTTGCACTGCGTGGAGGCATACTTTTTCTGCCTCGGGCCACGGAGAGGTAAATACAGTTGGAAATACAAACTTCTCCTGTAGTATCCTTCAGGGCACAAAGTCGGTCAGCACCATGAAGTAGAATTAAGTTACTTTTCCAAATCTTTTTTGTTAAACATATCACATCTAGCAACAGCTCTGTCAAAACATCTTTTTTTTTCCTGGAAGGCACCGGGGCTGATGCAAGGGCACGGAAAGCTGAATGGATTTTATGCAAAATTAGGCAGAAGAGCAGAATCCAAAGGATATCTTAGACACCCTGGCACTTCCGTGTAATTTGAGGACGTCATCCAAAAGAAATATTAGATGGGATCAGAGATCGGGAACAAAAGGAAAGCGAAGCACTCTTGACTTTGTGCTTAAAGCAATTGGTGGGGAAAAAAGAAACCCTGAGCTGAAAACATTTACAACATCTAAAACCTAGCATTTTGAGGGATGACTGTCACACTTTGCATTTTATCACTGTGTTTCACACTAAGATCACCTTATAATAAGAAGGCATTTTGATCAAGCCTTAAAAATAACCCACCCCCTAAAATATCTTAACATAAAAGTTCATGCTCAATAATCCAGGTAGAAATCCAACAGTCAGTTCATCTGGACGTTTTTTTTTTTTTTTTTTTTTTCTGAGACGATTCATCTTTCATCCAAAGGACTTCTTCAATCTGAGGAGCCACTAAAACAAACTGATTCCCACAAACAGCATACTCCATATTGGAAACAAAACATTTTGCTGGTGTTAAGATGGCCTCCGGGGCCCACCCTCTCCCCCGTCAACTCCTCTGAGACAGTCATGCCAAAGTGGTTCAAAACACCTATTTTAAGAACTCACAGAGTACGTGTTGTTAGACTCTCAGCTACTACCACATCAAAACCCTAGGTCAAGTTCTGTAACACTGACTGGGTTGTAGCCATTTTTGTGTTTGATAATATCTATTACCGTAACTGTGGTGACCATCTTGAACTGGATTTTCCATCTGGTAGTTCACACGATGTTTTGCTAAAAGACAAACATGGTTGACAGCAATGAGTAGCACTTAGAGCCTGAGTTACAAATGATATACAGCTACAATTACAACTTGGCTTTGGCAAACCTCCTGATTGAATTATCCAACAATGTTCAGTCAGGTCATCTGGATGGTTTCTTTCTTTTTTTTTTTTCCTGAGACGTTTCATACGTCATCCAAAGGACTTATTCAATTGTAGGAGCCACCAAAACAAACTGATTCCCACAAACCGCATACTCCATAGTGGGAAAAAACATGGTGCTAAGATGGCCTCCGGGGTCCGCCCTCTCCCCCGTCAATTCCTCTTAGACAGTCAGGCCAAAGTGATTCGAAACACCAAAGTTCATGCTTTACCTGGATTATTGAGCATGAACGTTGGTATCCTGAATTATGATGCTTCTAAATGTAATCAAGAATGGAGTTTTATCCAGTGATTATTCCTTGAAAGTTTCTTTGAAACCCATTCTGTGGCTCATGAGATATTTTGCTAATAGGTAGAGATGACTACCTATGCCTCTTTTCCACTAGTGCTTCTACGGCATGGTTTGACTTGGCTCTGCACAGTTCCAAAGCTTTTCCACTAGCAATTATTCATGGAACCAGCCCCTTTTTCAGAACCAGCTTTGCTGCGGTTCCAAGTGTACGGTGCTGGCCTTAAAACGTGATTGTCAGAACACTTTCGGTCACTAATTGGTTAGAAGGTGGAGTCGCTGGTTGTTTGAGCAACAATCCGATCCGCCATTTGCAATAATAACAACTTGTAGGAGCGAGTGGACCTATTTTGAAGATTTTAAAAACAATAATGACAGCACCGTGGTCTAATGCTGAAGTACAGACGTTTACTTGTGCTTGGTGGCTGACGACAAAATTCAGAGTGAGCTAGATGGAGCTCCACCGGTACCCCCATCTTCTCCACCGGAGCCTTGGAGGCCTCTTAGAACCTCCAAGGCTCCGAGCTCCACCAGTCAGGGTGAAGGATCCTCTAAGCTGCCGACCTGCAGGATCGCCCGAGCCCCGGCAGGCAGGGGCAGACTGGGACAAGTCTGGAATGGAGGGTGGAAACGATTTTTAAAAACATTTTATAAAAAAAAACAAAAAACACATTTTTTTTTCTTTTATCAGTGAAGATGAAAAACAAATTTGGTGCTGACTTTATCATAAAATCCTGTTTTCACTTTAATGACTTTATTAAATAATCTGTTAGTTAAAGTTAACTCAGCTGAAAAATCATAAAGACACAGAATTATTGGATCTCTCAGGAATATTTCCATCAAATATGTTTAAAGAAGAGCTACAGCCTTTAGTTCCAACTTTAGTCTAACCCACAGACGTACAAATCACAAAACAAGAATTTAATTTAAAGCAAACATAAAATAAAAATAATCTGTAAACAAAAAACAAAAACTAAAGTTCATTATAAGTTCATTAGCACGGTATATATACCTGTATACAGTTTAATTTGATCATTTTAATAACCTGTATTCTTTTTAATTTACCAGAAACTTCAAAATAAATTCCCACCCTGTATACGAAACCTGTTTCAGGGTCTTCTTCGAATATGCTTAATGGTGGCTAGTAAATAGTTTATTGGAGCGTTACCATCACCAGTTGGAAGGCGCGTGCCGTCAGTTTTTGGACTCTGAACCCGCCCGTTAGAGCCGTTACTGAAGCGTAAAGGAAAACCACCTGTACCGTGCTGAACAGAGTTGAGTCAAGTCAAACTGTGCTGAAGAGGCGCTGGTGGAAAACAGGCATTAGTGGCAACATTTTAAACAAACATGCACCAACACCAAGGGCACTTTGCTACAGCTCAAAATATGTGTTAGAGATCAGTATCAGCTACTACCACAGTCAATTTTAGGTCAATATCTATAAAAGTGACTGAGTTATTGATACTTTTGTGTTGGCTGATGTTGATTAGAAGTGGCAGCCATCTTGAATTGGACTGACTCCTACTAGTGAAGGGTTGTGGATATATACCTAATGATTACTTTTTAAAATCATTCAAATTGGTCAAGTCGTTCATGAGAAATATTGGTGGCGCAGAGGTTAGAGAAGTTGGGCCTGTGATCGGAAGTTTCGCCCGTTCGACTCCTCGATCAAAATGTGGGTGGAAAAGGTGAAACACCCACACCTGCCTCCACCCTCATTTGCCCCACTCTGGACACTTGAACAAGCCCCTTAACCCCCACCGTCTGCTCCCAAACAGGTCTCTCTTGAAAAATAGTCCTCGTGACTCAATGAGACTACCTCTATAAATAAAATAATAGGATAAATTTTAAAAAAATTAGAAGGAAGTGAATATTTTTGTCATTAGAGTCCCAAACAACCGGACAGCTGCACAACTTGATCCTCCCTTCTCTGTTCTATAAGTCCGTCTTTAGTTTTTCCATCAGCTCCTGAAGCAACGCACTTCCCCATCAGTAAGCACGTGAAATATTAAAGCAGCACTGAAACTAGTTGGGCGCTTTAAATGACGCTCTGTGCTTTTAAGTGCTGAATAATATATTTTGGTTCAATGTCTCCGTCTCCATTAATGCCCCAGCTAAACGCTGCTGGGATTTCACCTCCGCGTTATTTCTCATAAACACCACCATACTCCCTGACAATCAAAACGCGTTGGCGCTCACAGACTCACACACGTATCTACATACACGCACACACACATGACTTGCCTTTATCCGTGCTGGTGTCCATCATTCCGGTGATTAATGCCTACCGTAGCAGAGCTAGCGAGGCACGTAGCCTGACGGTCAAAATCACCTGCTGCTCAAAGCAACATTAAACTTAATTTTAAGAGTAATGGATCTCATCAGTCAGTGAACCTAAAGCATTATACCTCGACACGCATGAGCGCACGCTCATTAATTCAACTGTGGTGATACTTCTAAGCACTGACCGTCTGTAATTACGGGACCTCACAGAACTTTATATGTTTTTTTTTTAAAGTTTTCCAATTTGGTGTAATCGCGCTGAAAGAGAGATCCTCTCCGCATTTTATTGCACGCGCGTGATTCCTGTGACACATAAGAGACCAATTTGGGGGTTATGAAATTAGGATGTTAATCTTGTTTGTCCGTGCTTATTAAAGTACGGATTGTAGATCTCATTTATTGTTTTACTTCCTGTCAGGTTGACTTTCAGGAGATAGTTAAGATGGTTTGGAATGGGGTTCTGCGGGAAAGTTCGGAACAATGAATATTTTAGCTGTTGGCTGTTCACACTGGCTTGGCTATTAAAAAAAATACTTTTTTTTTGGGGGGGGGGGGGTGTTGCTACATTTGCCTCACTTAAATGAAGTTTTGTTGAGAAAAATGGACTGTAATTATTTAAGTGAATTCAGTACAAAAAACACCAGTTCACAAGAAAAATGATTTCCAAGAATTATACGAAAGAACAATCATAAATCCAATTCCTGTCCAGATTGAAATCCAACTACAGTCAATTCCTAACAAAATGCAACAGCATATTGTCGAGTTCCTTTTCAAGTACCAGTTCGACAAAGAGAGGATAAATAAAGACAGTAGAGGGAGAAAATGTGGTGAGTTTGTCTTCCAGCAGTCTAAACCTATAGCAGCATAACTGAGAGACAGCTCGAAGACAAAACTGGTTTGCTGCCATCTTGAAACCTTTTCAAAAATGTTGTAATATTTCATAAGAAAAAATCTTGTGCAAACCTTTACTCTGCTGTTAGTTTCATATTTACCTACTGTAGCAGAAATATTAAGAAAATGTGACACACTAGATCAGAAGTGCTATAAATAGCTAACGTTGCTGCTAATTCCTGCTGCAAACAACCAAATGTATTGACTAGCCATTAGCTTGTCAATCTAGTCAAATCTAAAGATAAATTTTTACACTACCATCAAATCTGCATTTCTACTATTATTATTACTTACCCTTTGGAAATTATGAACAGAAATGCGATAGCTAGCCGTTGCGATTAGCGCTTGCAGATAAAAAAAAAAGTTCTAAGCAGATAATCAGATGTTAATGTATATTTTTTTTAAAGCATACACAGGAGTCCCTTGATATTTCACGGTTCAACTTTCGCGGACTCACTCTTTCGCGGGTTTTCAGTGTAAGACTGTACACATTGTTTCCCGGTGGCCTGGCCGCTCAGTGATCACAGAGGTGCCCCCGCCTTTCTCTTTCTGAGGAAAGAGGGCAGGCTCCTTAACAGCCTCAGAAAAAGAAAGGAGGGGGTGGGGTAGGGTCTGTCTGAGGAACTGAGCGCTGCTGTGGGAGCTTCAGCGAGGCAGATACCAGAGTGAGCGGTATGGATTAGAGTTGCATTCGGGCCTAAAAAAAATCTGTCCCGGCCCGAACTCGTAGTTTTTTTTTTTTCCAAGCCCAACCCAGACCCAACAGATTAACTGTAATTACAGGCCAGAACCCGAAAAAAAAAAAAAAAAAAAAGCATTTTTTAAATTAAGCTTTTACTGCTTTTGTAAGCAAATCAGTTTGACATGATATTTTAAATATTTAAAAGAAAAGAAGATATAAGATTTCTTGTTTCAACAAATGGACATTAACAAAACAAATAGCCTAAAAAAATAAACTCTAAAGATAGGTTATTATACAGATTTAAAAAAAATAAAAATAATTTTAGCGCAAAATTATTTGGAAAAATATTGAACAAGACTATTTTAATTGAACGTGCTTCTCGCTTCAGTGTTTGCAGTTTCTGCAACTTCCTTCTCTTCAGATGACAGCAGTTGTGGCGACGCTCGCAGCCGGTGATCAGCTGATCCATCCGAGCTTAAATGGACATTTATTTACCTCTTTCAACCGGCCAGTCGGACCTGCCGCCTCCTCAACAAGTAGATTAACTCAATTTTATATTGTGCATTCTTATTTAGTTTTCATTGTGCTGTACGATTCGTAAAACCGCATCATAGAAGCCCGAGATGACGTGCGCAATTATTGCACAGTATAGCGCTACTTTCTGTTCAGTCTGATTAACTGCTGCACTCTTCTTCCTTTCCTCATCCTCGCAACACAGTAAACTTACTGCCTCCTCCTCTACAATTAGATTAACACTATTTTATATAGTGCATTCTTTAGTTTTATTTGTGCTGTACGATTCATAAAACTGTATCAAAGCCCGAGACCGACAACGACCCGCCCATCCAGCACATTTTGGCCCGGCCCGAATTTCGGGTTGGACCGGGCGCAGGCATAATAGAGCCGTCATTTCCACCCAGCCCGGGTGCTGGCAGAAATGACAGCTCTAGTATGGATTTCCTGATGCATGCTCTAGTATGGATTGTTTATTTAAATTAATCAAGAGCGACCTGAACCAAGCCTTAACACTAACAGAGCCAGGACATTTCTCTGTTAGGGAAATGTTCCAGTGCTCCCAGTGGCTAGTCCGCTCCTGGCCGCTGATTGGCTCAGTAACGTAGCATCAGTCTGTCTGCTCTCTTTTGCTGTGCTTGTCTAGAGCATTCAGAGAGTTTAGAATGTGATCAGCTGGTTTTGGTTGTCAGCAGCAAAACTGGTTGATCCACTCTGAGAAGGTGCTATTTAAGAGACTGAGCTGAATACAGCACCTCAGACTGAGGAAGTCTCTCGGATGAGAGACGAAACGTTTCTACATTTTTTTGTTGCTTTGCTTTGTTTTGTTTTTTTGAATGTCCAGAGGACCAGATTTAACTTTTTTAGAGTTTAGAACATTGTTAAGAACATTGCAAGAGTATGGGAAGGATTTGTAAAGCCATATATATATATATATATATATATATATATATATATATATACACATATACACAGATACATACATACATACTAAACAAATATAAACGTCCCTACTTTGCATATTTCACTTATTGCGGGAGTGTCTGGAACGTAACCCCAGCGATAAGTGAGGGACTTCTGTATGTGAATTGCTTCAAATTTTTTAAATTTCAGATGTTTTAAGATGGCAGCAGTTCACTTTGGTCTTGGCCCTGCCCAGGCTAGCCATTAGAACGTCAACCCAGTCAGAAATCAGCTGTTTCTCCAAACTGAGGTTGTCCAAAACAGGCAAGCTGTTATAAGTTCATATATTTTCCACGGAAACCTCTCTTTTTTTTTTTTTAGGCGTCTCATCTTAAAGTATTCATTCTAATGTCTGCTGTGTGCAGCACCTTTCAGTTTCACCCCATGAAAAAAAAAAAAAAAAAACATCTTGTGAGAATCATTTATCATCTAAATGGACTGACAGAGGAGGGAAGTCTTTTCAAACCCCGCTGATGTAGCCGCCTCGCTGTTATTTAATTATAGTGCAGCTTGTTTCCTGGAGACAGCAGAGGCTAACAAGCGCTCATTCCAGGAAGTGGTGGGGAGACGATGTGAAGCGGTGTCAGGGTTCACAGACACATCAGTGGTAAAAGTGGAGTACCTCCTCTCTCCTCCAAAAACTAATCCTTCAACAACTGGGTCAATCCTTGCTTGGCGGATCAATGGCTATCGACAGGTATTAATTGATTTCTGTGAGAAAGGATTTGGGGCTCATCCTGCTAAAAGCTTACCCCCCCCCCCCCCACACACACACACAGCTTTGTTTGGTTCTGTGATCTGCACTGATACAACTCACTGATTAATTAGTCCAAAAGAGACAAATTATGAACATAGTCGGCAAAACTAGACTGATGTTAAAGCCACAGTTCAGATCTTGTTAAAGTAAAGTATAAACAAACAACATCTTACCTGTCGTAGGTAGGTTTTTGAAAACAGGTAAACGATTTCTGGTGAAAAGGGAAGAGTTTTGTTGCGTTTGTACTGTTCATTTACACGAAAATAGCAAATGTTTTCTCTGACAACGGCACAATTTGAGAACGGGTTCCAGAGTGCAATGGTTCAAAAACATCCCGGTGTCCATTGTCGTGTAAACAGAAAAAAATAGATATTTTCTGTCAGGGAATCCCTGGCTCATGCGCCATATGACACAAAACATAACGGTTTCCTACAACCCACAGAAGAAGAAACTATCGACAATGGCGGATACCAGAGTGTTGTTTGTGCTTCTAACTCATAAATCTTTAAATCTAATTTCCCCTGATGGCTTTCAGTTTGGACATCACGTGGGCTTTTATTACGGCAGTTTTCTCATGAGAAAAATGTTAGAACGTTTAGAACATTGTTTTGGTTTTTTTACGCACGCGCACTTAGTTTCAATTTTCAAAGAACATAGCACCAACTAGTGGTGTGGCGAGGGAATTACACCTTATCCGCATCTACCTTTGCGGTGTGAACAGAGATTGTATTAGAACGTTTTCATGTAAATATGTAAATAGGAATGGGGAAAAAAATTCCATTTCCATTGGATCGCTGTTGTGTAAACAGGGTCTTAGTCTTAGTATGATGAGCTAACAGCTAGAACTCGATCAGAGTGGACTACTCAATTATTTAATACACCAATTGAAGCAGCTAACTATAACCCTTTCTGTACAACCTCAAAATAGTTTTTCTACTCACAAACACTTCATATAAAACTGACAGCAGTGTATGAGTTTATAAAGTAGCTTCCACCTGAACTACTTTAATTTGTTTTAAAAGATTGAGTCTGATTTAGGCTGGCAGTAATCCACTTGACTTTGCTTGGACTAGCCTTTAGCCTTTAGCTCATCAACCAGGTCAGAATAAATTGTATTTCTCCAAATTGAGATTCTTCTAAAATCTATCTACAACAGGTAACATACTATTTGTTCATAACCTTTCCAACAAGTCAAAGGATCTGAAATATTGCTTATCAAAAAACAGAGTTATAATTAGCATGTTATTATAAATGATTTATTCAGAATTAACAGTTCTCTTAACATGCTAAGAAAAGGGAAAAACATTTAAAATCTTTTTTTTTGGTTATTATTATTATTATTTGCTTATAAAAATAGAATAATGCCACCGACTTATCTTTTGTAGACAGGAACACATTTATATTTTAAAAGCTGTTAATCCCTTATGGAGAACATTTGTCTGACCCTGGGGCGATTGGACATTGTTGATTTTAGCCCAGCGGTTGGTTTTGTTTCCAGAAAGAGCAATATTGACTCAGTCAAAGCAATCCAAGGGCCACACACTGGACAGGAAGACATTTTTTTTTTTCCCAGGAAGCCATAATGGAAGACACTTGCGAAGCTATTCTCGCTCTCTTTTTACGAAAATGAAGCTTGTAGCGCAGTTAGCATTCTTGGTCAAAAACTGAATCCGTACTCGCCGAGCACATTCTCTTATTATATGAATCAAATGGTGTTAATTGACGTAAAAGAAAGAAAGAAAAAAGTCATTTGGATCTTGTCTCATGGTTATTTAAAAAGTCTGTCATGATTTATTTCCCTTTTATTTTAAGCATTTATTATTATTCTGGTTCGGCCAACAGAAACACTGGTTTTACCAATGTAGGAATCATTAAAACCAAAATTCAAGCTTTGGATATCACAAATATGGACTGTACTTGTATAGCACTTTTCTATCTTATCAAGATACTCAAAGCACTTTACAGTCTGTGTCCTCATTTACCCATTCATACAGCGCTCTACTAGATCTATACAAAGAAAAATCAGTGCTTTACCACATTCATACACCGATGGGACACACAGAGGCAATGAGGGGTTCAGTGTCTTGCCCAGCGACACTTCGGCACGTGACTGCTGGTGGACGACCGCTCTAACCACTCAGCCACAGCCGCCCAGAAACGTTAAATTAAAATTGTTTTGAAATATTCATTAATGAAAGGCAGGTTCTTATCGATTTGTTTCACGTGAGAACATTCAGAGACGGATGGACATTGTTCAGGGGCTGATTTTGGCCCCCTGGGCCGTCTTTTGCTCATGTGAGATTTAGACTTCACCACTCCAGTGTTGTGAAATTTTTATGATTGTGCTGGTGGGTCTGAATACCTGAGCACAAAAATGAGCTGCCGAGACTTTAAGAACTCTCCATCTCTGACTTTTTGTGCAGAAGTATAATACTTACCTTTTTTTTTTTTTTCTCCAAGCTTCTCAAATCTTTTGGGGCCAATTTTTTGGGGGGAGAAAATGGTAAATGGACTGTACTTATATAGCGCCTTCCTATCTTATCAAGATACTCAAAGCGCTTTACACTATGCGTCCTCATTTACCCATTCATACAGCGCTCTACTAGATCTATACAAAGAATAATCAGTGCTTTATCACATTCATACACTGATGGGACACACATGAGGGGTTCAGTTTCTTGCCAAGGGGCACTTCGGCATGTGACTGCTGGTGGAATTGAACCCCCAGCTTTTGCACTGGAGTACAACTGCTCTAACCACTTAGCCACAGCTGCCACCAAACCATGAAGGTCATTGAAAATTAGTGTGGCCATCGATTGAGACAAAATTCTAAAGTAACTCCTCCATACAAACACGTCCCAGTACTTTAAGATACTACTTTGTGTGGATATTTTTTATTCAGCTTGTACAAGAATATTCACCCTAGCTGTAGTTTTACCAAACATGCTCAAAGTTGCCCCAATTTTTTAAAGTCTTAAGAAATTTTTTATGGTGCCAATACCCAAAATTTACATACATCAACATTTTTTTTCTAAAAATACAACAAACAAATAATAATATTATTGTGATTTTTTTTTTTTTTAATAATTTACCTACATTTTAATTTATAAACTGAATAAGAAGTGTAAAAATACCCAAGAATAAAAGAAATGTTAAAGCTGCGGCCAGTAAATCTTTAGGGTCACCATAGTAACCTCACACCAGCGTCCCTCACTCCCTGACAGTAAACTTAAAAACCTGACAGAAACGTGGAGCAGGAAGTAAGCCTCAGACTAACAATTGTGTGTAAAAATAAAAAATAAAAAAATAAATTCCCAAACTGTAAGCAGCAGATGACTTGTTCAAACACTCCTGTTTTATGTAAGATATGACCAGTTAAAAAGACCCTTCAAAGAAAATTCTGAGCTCAGACACTGTACAATGGAAGTCAATGAAAAGTTGGGTGTGTGCACTCTGGGGGCAATGAGAGAAAAAAAAAAAAAGGCCCATAAGTCTTAAAGTAGGGAGACACTGGATTAAAAAAAGATAAAAATGTCTAGGTTCTAATGTAGAAACTATAAAATGGGTAAAAAGCGGATAAATCCCGTTAAATGTACCAAACTACTACTTCAGACATGTAAATTCCACTTTGTGAACCATTTAAACGTTGAATGATGTTTTTTCTATGACGCAGAACATACTTCGGGGTAGACAAAGTTCGGTGTGGACGACGTTTTTGTGAACTTTGTCTACACAGAACAATGTACAAGTACCAAAAATCAAAGTACGGTATTCCTGATGGAACAGTATTGTAGTTTATCTAAAGCTGCAGAGACCATGCAAACCAAAAATTGGAATTCAAATGAAAAACTAAAAGGGGCAAATAGTATTAAGGATACAAATACTTTAATGTGCATGGCACTCTTAATGAAAGACACTGCTAAAATGTGTTCAGTATTTGAAAAAAAAAATCTCTAGGTTTGCCTGGAGAAATAATTGACCAGTTGACGTCTGCAATTAGGATTAAGATTTGAGAGTGATCATTCGGACAAGTTTGCCAACGCTAAATATTAAAGCACTGAGTAAATGCTCAATAATCCAGGTAAAAAAAATCTAACAAAGTTCATTCAGGTCATCTGGACAGTTAGTTTCTTTTTTTTTTGTTGTTGTTGTTGTTGAGACGTTTCATCCTTCATTCGAAGGACTTGATCAATCCGAGGAGCCACAAGCAAATTCAGTCCCACAAGCAGCACATTCCCATAGTGTACCAACCAGTTTGCTGGTGACAAGATGGTTTCTGGGGCCTGCCCTCTCCCCCGTCGATTCTTCTGATGCAGCCATAGCCAAAGTGGTTCAAAACATCAAAGTTCATGCTCCATAATCCAGGGGGAAAAAAATCCAACAAAATTCAGTCAGGTAATCTAGACGGTTTCTTTTCTTTGTTGAGACATTTCGAACATCCATCCATCCATCATGTTTACCCACTTCTTCCTTTTTGGGTCGTGGGGGTCACTGGTGTCCATGTCCAGCCATCATTATGCGAGAGGCGGGGTACATCCTGAAGATTCACTTTGAGGTTTAAAATGAACAAATGCAAAGTTCCTGCGTGTCATCATCGTTTTTAGTAATTCATGTTGACATTTATTTTATCCAATGAATGGTTTGAGAACCGCTTCTCAAGCACGACATCATCAATCGTCCCTCAGTAACAAGTGTTTGTCTCAGCGTTTGTTGTACAAACCCCATGTCATCAGTTCATCACATTACTGAGCTGCAGCATCGGCTTACCTCTTCACATGTTGAGAATTTTCACTTTGTTGCTCAGCATCACAAAGATGAACCAGAAGTCGGTTGACGTTGACCCCCACCGAGGAGGTCAGAAGGTGTCTAAATCCTGGACTGAAGTGTCTTGTGAAAGAGCCGACACAGACAGACACACTGGTAATTTCATGTTTACCCAACTTTCACGATAATTAAATCCAACAGTGAAAAAATCGGCCAAAAAACAACAACATTTTAATTAAACTCTACTCTAACCACTTAAGACCTCACTGCATTTACAAGTTAAACAGAAATAACTGGTTTGTGTGCGTTTTCATCAAAGAATTAGCATTCAGGGATCTTTTGTAATGAAAAATGGAAGCGGCACGATTTGTGCTTTTTAATAAACAACTTACGCAGCCAGGCTTTTAAGGGTATAAATCTTAATGCAATTACAAAAGACAAATAAAGTGTTTCTTCAAGGCTCCTGATTAAACTCGGATTAAAAAATTATTGCGAGTATAATAGCGGAGCCTTTTCTTTGCATTCAAACCCATATTTTCTTTTTAATTCAGTTCATAGTGTTTAATATTAAGATGATGGGAGGGGGAGGAGGCATTCTACAGCTGCGGGATGCTTTTTAATCAGTTCAGCCTTTTCTTTCTTTCTTAGTTACAGCACTGCTTTTGGGACTTGAGGCTGAACATGCAAATGCTTGCTTTCATGGTGAGATTGTTTATATTGCAGATGTGACATTCTACACAGAAAAAAACAATTTTTGTACAGAATGCTTCCATGATGACAACTAATAACGTTTTAGTATAAATAAATTAAAAGAGATTATCATTTTGTTGTTTCCATGTTCTAAATTCAAACAGACCATCTTTCACTGGTCTTCTCAAGCTCAAGGATGTCTTCAGGACTCGATGTGATTTCTGAATGGACGTATGTGGCGAGGGGCATCAAAAGCCAAATTAATGGGCCTTTGTGCCACACAGCGAAGTAGTAACAGAGGCGTACCGGTCGACATATAAAAAGGTAAGCTGGCTTTGCAGCTAGTTATTTGATGAAGTGATAATGTGGTTTGTGAGCACCCGGTTGCAGGATTTGTCAACACTGAACAGATTTGTTATCAAAGAAAGACTCAAGATGACGCACGGCAACATTTCGTTTCATTTAAAAGGTAGTTAACCTCGAAAAGTATCCCTAAACTGAACATTAATATTTTCAAAGTAATAGGAGGCAAATTTACATAGCACATTTAATTTGTATTTCATTGCGCTTTACGTCAGCACAGCTGAGTTGTGCTCCACACCTCTTTTCCTTTCGGTATGCTCGCTTCATTTCTAAAACTCATGTCTGTGCAGAATCTGTACCGTATTTTCTGCCGTACACGTCATTCCGCCCTATATGTCGTATCAGTCCATATTTGTCTAAAGTGGAAAAATCCATAAATATGTCGCTTCGCCGTATACGTCACATCTATTATGCGTCAGTGCTGACGTGTCACGTTTGTTACGCGTCACCGCTGACAACCCGGAAATGTGGGCCGGTGTTGTGCCAAACATCGATGGGCTGTCAGATGACAGCCGCGGGAGCGCGCACTGGAGGACTTTAACAAGAATTTAACAAGATTAAACACTTTAAAAACAATTTTTTGTTTGCTTGAAATTATAGTAAATGTGTGTCTCAGTCTAGCGTTTGCTTAATAAAAGCACTTTAATGGTCAAATTAGCTGCATTTTGTCGGGGCGGTGCAGCTGGTTTAACCGTTCCAAGCAACGAAAATAATGAAGGTGGGGATTTTAAGGCAGGCCGATTGAGTCATTAATAACTGGTGAAGATTCTCAGTCATCCAGGATATGCTAAATTCAAAAAAAGTTCAAGAAAATTAAACTGCTGCCATCAAGTGGCTGAAAGTGGTACTGTAATTTTATTTTTTTCCATTCAGAATGAATGAAAATGGTCACATCTCCGCCAAACATTGATTTATAAATATGGGGGAAAAAATCCATAAATATGTCACTTCAGCCTATAAGTCGCAGGGCAAGTAAATTATGCAAAAAAGTGTGACTATTAGGGCGTAAAATACATTAATTTATAAATGGCCAGAGTGAACAAAGACAGACTGGTCTGTGCCGCCATTTTGCGGGACTGTTTTATGAAAGAGCTTTATGTGTTTGTGCGTTTGTTATTCTGTCTGTTAGGAAAATAACTAATGAACACCTGGACAGATTTTAACAAAACTCTTAGATAAAGATCATTGGGTTACCATTGACTGATTAATGTTTGGAGACAACCCAGTTCATGATGGCTGCCACATCTAATTGATCTTACCAAAAACAATAATGGCGATAACTCAGTCACTTCTGTTGGAATTGCGCTAGAATTTAGTGTGACAGTAGCTGGGAGTCATCTTCAACATGTGCTTTAAGTGCTAATAGCTAATTAAAAATCCTTGTCAAAAAAATTGGCAAAACTGTAAGTCAGCCTTGTTTGTCTGTTAGCAAAACATCTCATGAACCACTAGATGGATTTTAATGAAACTCTTAAAGAGTAATCAATATATATTCATCCACAACTACTTAATTTTTGTAGACAATCTAAGTTAAGATGGCCACCACAATTATCAAAATTTGCAAACACAAAAATGACAATAAATTAGTCTCTTTTAAAAATATTGAGCTCAAAGTTGGTGTGGTGGTAACTTAGAGTTATCCCAAACATATACATCAGATGTCAACAGGTAAACTTAAGTCAGGTCCTCTGGACAGTTTCTATTTATGTCGAGACTTTCCACCTTCATCCAAATGACTTCATCAGTCCCAAGAGCCACAACAAACTCAGTCCCACAAGCAGCAGGATTATTGAGCATGAACTTTCATGTTTTGAACCACTTTGGCTATGGCCGCCTCTGAGGAGTTGATGGAGGAGAGTGCGAGCCTCAGAAACCATCTTATCACCAGCAAACTGGTTGGTACACTATGCGAGTGTGCTGCTTATGAGACGGAGTTTGTTCTGCCTCCACAGACTGATGAAGTCCTTAGGATGAAGGATGAAACGTGTCAACAACAACAACAACAAAAAAAAAAGAAACAGTCCAGATGACCTGACTGAACTTTGTTGGATTTGGCATGCAAGGTGGCAGGCGATATGCGTTCATTCAAGATGTGCACATTTCATTCTTCAGAACTGATTGTCTGCAAGCTTTTACAGTTCTCAAGTAATTATTTAAGCAGCATTTAATAAACCAATACATGTCACCTTTGACTATTTATCACATCAACAACCTTTAAATTTAAAACTCGGCTTAAATAAGACAACATCCCTGTGAGGTGAATCTCAGTGGAAATGGTTTCTGTCAGCCAGTTCATATTTCACAGCACACCCACTGGCATTAATTGCATTCACATACCCAGACATTCAGATAGAAACTGCTTTTAATACAAATTACTTCAGACAGCAAGTAATAACTTTTCCCTCTTTCACAACAGTTGCAGTCTCGCACACGTTTCATATTCAGACCTCATGAGAGTACACCCACAGCCCTTTAATCAGAGCTCCTTCCCCCCACGTCTTTCACTCACGCTTGTGTTTTTTTCCCCCCCTCCAAATGTCACTTGTCTCAACACCGGCTGAGGTTGCATACTAGATCAAATACATTTCCCATTTGGAAGATTATCTGCGGGATTTAAATCAGATTTTTATCAACACTAAAGATACTAAACATTGTGGTTGTTTGAGCCTCGCATGAAAACTAAATGAGATTCCTTTAAATACACAATGTCTGTTTTTTTATTATCTTGCCTCACTTTTTTCGTCATCAGCTTCAAACCCTTAGTAAAGAAGCATTAGTACTTCAGACATTCTCTCAACCTCAGGTCAGACTATCTGCTTGATATTCTGTTTACGTGCAGTTGTGGTCCAGCCCTCCTAACCCGCGTACTCCTTGTTCTCGTCTTCATCATCATTAGCTATCAAGTTTGAACATTCTGGTCTATAGATTATGGAGGGTTTTTACAATTTATGAAATGACTGATGGGCACTTTTGTTCTGGGAGAAAGAAAATACTAAATGTTTTTTTTTTTACTTGTGCCATGATATTAGAGGGGTTCCAACTCTGACAAGGACTTTTAACTCTTAACCTTAACCATTCACCGAGTAGAAAAAGTAGAAAAGTGAGAAATCGCAAGTAGAAGGTAGGCAGAATGAAGGTCTAGCATTCCTAAAGGAATACATAACATCCACTGCCTTTCGTACCAACGTTTTATCCTAACGTCATCCTATAATGAGAGGATTGCTCAAACCTTAAAACAACATTATGCTAGACTTTATGCAAGAATACCTCCCAGCTACCACCACACAAAGTTTTAGCGTTGTATCTATACTACTCTTTACTATACTATTTTTTCTGTAGGCTGGCCACATGAGCCAATCAAAAAAGCATGGAACCAAAGAAAGTGTGGTGTGTAGCTCAGGTGCATTGCAAAATGTGTGTCGGACATCCTGCAGTCTGCTGGTCACATAGACCATCTGTAACATCACACTCCTAAACCACAACTCCAACTTACTCTTAAACCACACTGACCGTTTCAATTCTGCGACTACTTTATGCAACAGTGGCAAATCAACTTCAGTCCCCCAGTTACCATGAATCGGAGACAGCAAGAATACATTCTAAAGCCTGACTTGAGAGCATTTTCTGAATGTTTTGCCACTGAACTCCAGGTCTCTGTGCCATTACAATGCATTGACTTGGCATTGGTCTTGAAAATGCATATCTTGATCCTGAGTTATAAATGTTCCGTTGGATGTTGTCCATGGCTTTCCAATACCAGCTTTTACATATGTGTCTACATCTTTCAACTTGCTATCAACACCACCATAATAGGTGAAGGCACGTCTTCTAATCCCTCTCCTTCCAGTCTAAGTTTGGTATTTTCTGTGTTATTCTTCAGGATATTCATATTTTATCGTTTGTTTTTAAGGATAAGGATATGGTTTCTTTATTGTTATTCTCATCATATGTGGTACATATGGTGGAACCAAATGGGAGTATGCAGGGTCCCAGTTACATCCAACAAAAGTATAGATTTTAGAATGGATATTAAGATTAGCTTGTGTTGAGATTGAAACCATTTGGTTCAACTTCTCTTGTATTTCTTGGTAGGTGTGGGACAGCAGTGCCAGGTTATCCGCAAAGTCCAGGTCATCGAGTTGGCTCTAGAATGTGCACCAACAAGAATTCCTTCTCATTTCTGTAGACGTCTTCATGATCCAGTCAATCACCAGCTGGAACAGGAAGAGCAGACACACCAGCCTGACTCACTTCAGAGGCCTTTGCCAGCTGCCCTCTGTGAACTACCATGCAGGTCAGTCTGTCATATGAATACTGGATACCGCTGACAAGTTTGACAGGCAAGTTTGATAGGCAGCTTCTTCTTGTCAGGAGAAGCTGCTTCCCAGTAGGGAAATAAGAAAAAATGTAGTACATACACATTTCTAGGTCTTTGTTGGGATCCAGCAACACGCTATGGTTTAGAAAGCCATCAGAAAATGTAAGACATGTTTGGGTGATCTCTTTTGGTAGATTTGCCCAAGTCACACATAAAAACCTGGATGACCCTAAATTTTCTGCTTTTGAATACAGACAAGACTGAGGTTTTGGTTTATGGACTTGAGCATCTTAGGAATTTTTATTTATTTTTATTTTTTTACCCTTTATTTATACAGGTAGTCTCCTTGAGCCATGCAAACTCATTTTCAAGACAGACCTGTTTAGGGAGCAGATGGTGGGGGTTAAGGTCCTTGCTCAAGGGCCCAGAGTGGGGTGAATGAGGGTGGACGGTGGTGTGGGTGTTCCACCTTCTCCACCCATATTTTGATGTTGACGGTACCGGGAGTTGAACCTGCCACTTTCCGATCAGAGGTCCATCTGCTAAACTCTGCGCCACCACCCCCCACTTATATGAATTTTTCCATCATTCGCCATCCTTTGATGGCATTGATCTGGCCTCCAGCTCTAATGTTAAAAATCTTGTTATTTTTTCTTAACATGTCTTTCAACTCCCATATTAAAAATGTTACAAGAACCACCTTCTTCCACCTGCGTAATATCGCTAAAATTAGAAACATCTTATCTAAAAATGATGCAGAAACACTGGATCATGCATTTATCATGTCTAGACTGGACTATTGCAATGGTTTATTATCTGTGTGTCCCAATACAATAGTCCCTCGCTACTTCGCGGTTCGTTTTTCACGAACTCGCTCTATTGTGGTTTTTCAACGTGACTGGACGTGACACACAATTGGGTGAGTGATGGATGAGCTGCACGATCGGCAGGGATTTTTTAATTTAAAATAAATTATTTTAAATTATTTAGCACCTGCTAAACCTATTGGAACCTGTTGTTCCTGTGTGCAGCTCACAGCTGCACAAAAAGCTTCCTCCTGCAGGGTGTTATTAACCCCCTCTCTGCAGCGGAGAAGTGGGCGTGGCCAAGAGCGCTGGCAGATGACAGCGAGCAGCGAGACAGAGCTGAAATCATGACATGCTGTGTTCTTTTAGAGCATTCAGAGTTTAAAAACATTGTTTAGAAAACTGCAAGAGTGTGGGAAGGGTTTAAAATGCCTACATACATACATATAGACAATATATACTAAAATAAACTACTACTTACTACTTATAGTACTATTTCTACTTTGCGGTTTTTCACTTTATCGCGGGGCTTCAGGGTACGGGTCTCTCGCGATAAACGAGGGACTACTGTACTTCTTTAAAAAATCTTCAGTTGATCCAAAATGCTGCTGACAGAGTCTTAACTGGACTTAGTAGGAGAGATCATACCTCTCCAGTTTGAACTTCTCTCTATTAGCTCCCTGTCAAATCCAGAATTGAATTCAAAATTTTTCTTCTAACCTACAAAACCCTCAACAACCTAGCTCCATCTTATATTCAAGATCTTATTGTCCCATATTTTCCCAACAGAGCACTTTGTTCTCAGACTGCAGGCTTAGTTGCAGTGCGTAGTTTCCAAAAGCAGAATGGGAGGAAGATCTTTCAGTTATCAGGCTCCTCTCTTGTGTAACCAACTTCCAGTTTCTGTCCATAGGGCTGACACACTGTCCAGTTTTAAGACTGGGCTTAAGACTTTCCTTTTTGTTAAATCCTATAGTTAGGGTTGGCTTGTTATGCTGCTATAGACGTAGACTACTGGAGGACAAATTGACCTAATTTCCTTAAATGAATTGCTAAAATTGAATGGTTTTCATTTAATACTATTTCTATCTTATTAACTTGTGATTCTTGACCTGCCATTGTGCATCTGTTCCTCTCAAACCCAGCCGGTCGAAGCAGATGTTTGTTTGTCCTGAGCCTGGTTCTGCTAAGGGTTTCTTCCTCATGAGGGAGTTTTTCCTTTCCACTGTTGCCAATGTCAATATCAATGTATTTATATAGCACATAAAAACAACAAAAGCTGACCAAAGTGCTTTACAGTTAAGACATATAAAAGGATTAAAAATAATTGCACTAGTGCCACTCAAAAACATAAGAAAGTTAACAGTAAATACACAACAACAATAAAATAAGCTCAAAATTTGTTCTTAGACTCTTGCGTGGATCAAATGCCAAGGAATACAGATGAGTCTTCAGCAAAGATTTAAGAGTCTCAACAATTTGAGCGGTCTTTAAGTTCTCAGGTAAACTGTAGTTTTGGAGCAGCAACCGCAAAAGACCGATCACCTCTGGATTTCAGTTTGGATCTGGGGACATCTAAGAGGCACTGGCTGGTAGACCGGAGCGCTCTTACTGGAGTGTAGATGTTAATATGATCACATAAATAAGATGGGGCCAGACCTTTTAAGACTTTAAAAACAAGCAATAAAATCTTAAAATCAATCCGGAAGTGGACTGGAAGCCAGTGGAGAGAAGCCACGACAGGGGTTATGTGTCCATATTTTTTAGTTGCTGTTAAAAGACGAGCTGCAGCATTCTGGACAGATTGTAAGCAATGGAAAGATGATTTGTCTAAACCAACATGCAATGAGTTACAGTAGTCCAGACGAGAAGTACTAACAGCGTAACTCACCTTTCAAGGTCTCTGAAAGGGAGACAATACTTCACCTTGGCAATGAGTCTTAGCTGGAAGAAGATGGATTTCACAACTGCATTTATCCGTTTGTCTAATTTAAAAGCACTATCAAAAATAATTCCCATATTCCTGACAGTGGAGTGGCTGTATGAAGCCAAGGGGCCAAGAGTGTCAAGGGTGTTACATTTACCAAAGCTGATTACTTAAATTTTATTTTCATTTTAATTCAGAAAATTTAGTTTTAATCAGACTTTAATGTCATTTACATAGTTCAAGAGTGGATCCAGTGGTGTGACCTTGTCTGACTCAATTGGAAGATATAACTGAGTATCATCAGCAAAGCAATGAAAAGGGATGTTGTGTTCTCCAAAAATGGACCCCAAAGGCAACATGTAAAGATTAAAAAGCAGTGGACCTAAAATAGACCCTTGAGGGACCCCACAGATCAGAGGAGCTGGAGATGAAGAACAGTCCCCTAAATGAACAGAACATGTTGAACATGTTGCCTTCATGCTTGCTCAATATGAGAGTCTGCATTGAAGTTAATCTCAAAGCAGTCTACTCCTCAGATAAATGCCAAATTATTTTTATGTATATGAATATTTCTGTTCATTGCCCTGAGATAACTTCTGTTGCGACTTGGCATTATATAAATAAACTGAATTGAAATGAATTAATGAAGATTGTTTATCCTTATAAAATTGGACATTTAATCCATTAATCTGTTTGCACCTTCAAAACAAACTTTCACTAGCCTTGACTGGTCTTAATTTTGCAAGATGTCACTAACACTGTACTTTACATAGATTACATTTCTATATATATATATATATATATATATATTTTTTTTTTTTTTTACTGATAGTTTAGGCTAAACTCATTCAATTAAAGTTCCTATCCACACCGCCTGTACAACTCAAGCAAAACAACTTCCTGCTCATTTATCTTTTTTTAAGTGCCTTTAGAAATATTTTGTTTCTGTGAAATGTCTTAGATGAAAGATTATGACACAGTGAGAGGTCCGTTTTCCTGGTGGTAGGAAATGTTTGAAGATGTAGAGGTCACCGGCAGTGCATCGCCAGCCTTTCCTTCTTAACGATGCTTCAGAGTCAGAGCCCATCATTCCCCCTAATTATTGTTGATTGCATTCATTAAGTCATGTCCTGATATCTTAGAGGCGCTGTTGGTGGTTTGGGCTAAATGGCAGCTACGGGTTAGCTTGTTTCTCAATGCTAATTGGACGTCAGGCAAACACGGAGAAGAAAGAGTGGCTCATCAGCAGACTGTCCATTGTCGGATATAATTTTTCCGAGCTGGCAGACCCCTGACTGAGCCGACTGAAGCCCAGGGTTGTTAAGCATGTGAGATGTCGACCACCTCTTCCCAGAGATTCCCTCAAGCTCTGTTTTAATGAAATTAACAAGCTTAATAAAAAATCTGCCGTACTGACATCCTGACATATCAGTGGGCTATTTTTCTTTAAGTTTAGACAAAGTAGCAGGAAGTCTGCACAGACTTAACAAGAGAAACAGAGTTTTTATTTCCATACAACATTGTACTGTGGGAAAATCATCTTCCATTTTCAAATTGCGTTTAGATAAAAGTCACCATCTGCGGAAGGCACCAAAGCAAAATATTTTGTCCGCTGGGATAGATTTCCCCAGAAAAGAGAAAGAGGAAAGATTAGAAAAGCACTCTGGGAGCAATTCTAAATCTCACAGATCAGCAGTGAAGGGACAGCCAAGCTGGCAACAGAGATATGGAGGCACAATGGTGAATCACCCACACAACCCCCCGCAACAATGCAAGGCGGACGAAGTGACTCAGAAAAACCAGTTCACTTTTGTCCACCATAATGTTGATAAAATGTACATTCCACTTTTAACAACAGTGTTTCTGGACAACATTCAGAAAAAAAAAGGAACATGACGTATTCAAATACACAACTTTGTGTATTCGGTTTAAAAGTGTAAAATTTGGCACTGGTCAGCACACAGTGCTTGCAATTCCACTTTCCTGAGGTGAAAGAGACATTCTTCCCCATTTTTCTTGCCTGGTTTTTCTTCTCAGCTCCAATAAAATCTCCTCTCTGTCCTCTTAATGCAGCGTTTCGCTTGCGTCAGCACATAAGAGAGTCTCGGGGCTCTTCTTTGCGTTGCCCAGAGTAAAAGGCAGAGAAAGTAAAGGGTGATCTATTTCTCAGGAGTTTGCCCATCTGAAGACTCACGCAAAAACTTTTTACACGTGTGAGCACTTATCTACTTGGCAAGCAACGCTGCTGTAGATCAGAAGGTGAACAGTTTACCTTCTAATCTACAAACATTTGCATGCTACTTTATGGATAATGCTTAAATACTAATATTACTATTATTTTGGAGGGAGGAGTAAATTAATTAAAGGAAAAGTGATGAGCGCTCAGGGATTTTTTTTTTGGGGGGGGGGGGGGGGGGGGGTTGTATTTTCACTTGAAAGTGCACAAATTCTGGACAGAATGTTTACATAAAGTTGGTAATATACGAGTCCTAAAGTTCTGCAGAAACCTGTTAATCACTCACTGATTCACAATAGCAGTGTTGAAGCAGAAAAACATCTAAAACATGCTAGATAGTAGCCCTTGAGCAAGACACTCTCCCCCTTTTGCTTGTGGGATTTAGTAGTCTAGCA
Organism: Nematolebias whitei; assembly: GCF_014905685.2. Taxonomy (NCBI): domain Eukaryota; kingdom Metazoa; phylum Chordata; class Actinopteri; order Cyprinodontiformes; family Rivulidae; genus Nematolebias; species Nematolebias whitei. The sequence goes on along the minus strand of NC_056498.1, from coordinate 32,226,491 downwards.
TGCATTTATCACGTCTAGACTGAACTATTGCAATGGTTTATTATCTGGGTGTCCAAATACTTCTTTAAAAAGTCTTCAGGTGATCCAAAATGCTGCTGCCAGAGTCTTAACTGGAGTTACTAGAAGATGTATCTCTCCAGTTTTAGCTTCTCCCCACTGACTTCCTGTCAAATCCAGAATTGAACTAAAAACCTCACTTCTAACCTACAAAGCCCTCAACAACCTAGCTCCATCTTATATTACAGATTTTATTGTTCCATATTTTCCTAACAGAACACTTTGCTCTCAGACTGCAGGCTTACTTGCGGTTCCTAGAGTTTCCAAAAGCAGAATGGGAGGAAGATCTTTCAGTTATCAGGCTCGTCTCTTGTGGAACCAACTTGCAGTTTATGTCCATAAGGCTGACACATTGTCCACTTTTAAGACTGGGTTTAAGACTTTCCTTTTTGATAAATCCTATAGTTAGGGTTGACTTGTTATGCTGCTGTGTGCATAGACTACTGGAGGACTAATTAACCACAATTCATCAAATTAATATTTCGAATTTGGAATTATTTCAATCTTAACTTGTGATTTCTGTCTTTCCTCTGAGAGATAATCCTGCTTGCCTAAATTCTGGACCTGCCATTGTGTATCTGTTCCTCCTTCCTGTCCTCTCAAACCCAGCCAGTTGAAGCAGATGGCTGCTTGTCCTGAACCGCATGGAGTTTTTACTTTCCACTGTTGCCTCTGTGCTAGATCAGGATGGGAGACTGCGACCAAGTAAAGACTCAACGCAATCCTGCTCCTTATCTCAACTTATTTTCATGTATATGAATGCTTTTGTTCAGCGTCCTGAGATGACTTCTGTTGTGACATTGCGCCATTTAGATAAACTGAATTGATTTGCGGTTGCTTCAGGTAAAGCATACGGCATAAACACAACTGCAAAAGTCTTTGTGCAAGTTTGCTCTCTTAGCTGACCCCTGAAGAAGGGTGCAGCTGAACATAAAGTAAAAAATAATGCAATATGAAAGTGATTGTGTTTTGCTCCACCTATAATGGTTTAAATATGCTGGGATGTCCTTGTGACTTATTATAAAGTGATAAGCTACTAGATCACATGAGACTCGCATTGCTGAACATTGCACTGCTAAAATAAATTATGGTACATTTTACCGCCTACTTATTGTGGTTAAAAAAGATGGGCCATCATGTTCACCTGTCTGTGGGTGTGTTTGTCTGTTTGCTATAAAAAAAATCTATTTACCCAGATGAGATTAATTTTATTGAAACTCTCAAAAAGTAATTATTAGATGCACGCCTACAACTGATTAACTGTTGGAGTCAACCCAATTGAAAAAGTTCACCACAGTCAACTTTATAAACCACAAACATAGCTACAACTCAATTTATTTTCCAGACATTAAGCTAAAATTTGGAGAGGTATAATCTGCCAGACATTGCCAACACATACTGCAAGCACTAACAGATTATATAAAGTCTTTGTTCAAGACGCTGGCATGCAAGGCAGCAGGTCAAATGCATCCCTCAGAGAATAATACTTTTACATTAACTATAGACATTAGAACTGCTTTTAACCATCTGGAAAGAAGTTCAATGAAGGACGTCAAAAAGTCTGGAACAGTTCAAGACTACTAATCCAGGATCATAAGTGTGTAAAATTAGATACTGTGTAATTTGCTTTTTATTAAATTGCATGCTTCAAGTTTTAGTTACAACTTAAACTCAAAAGGTCAGCATTTTGCTTTAGTTTAGATTACAAACTTACAGTAAAAGTACCATAAGTACTCAAAGCACATTGGAATTGCACAGATTAAAGCTGATGTTTGCTGAAACGTTTGGCAGCAACTGAATTTGCACGGACTGGTCCAGTGTATTGCAGACTATGCCAGTTCATTGTGATGAAAAGAGAGCTGAGCTGTAAGGCAAAGCTCTATCTTTACTGTTCAGTCTACGTTCCTACCCTCACCTGGGCGGCTGTGGCTGAGCGGCTAGAGCAGCCGTCCTCCAATGCAAGAGCTGGGGGCATGAATCCACCAGCAGTCACATGCCGAAGTGTCCCTGGGCAAGACACTGAACAACCCCACTGCCTCCAGTGTGTGTTCCATCAGTTTATGAATGTGATAAAGCTCTGATTAGTCTCTTTAGAATGATTTGTTCAATTAGCTTTGTAGAGATCTAGTAAAGTGCTGTATGAATGGGTAAATGAGGACACAGATTGTAGTGTAAAGAGTTTCGAGTACATTGATAAGATAGAAAGGTGCCATATAAGTGCAGTCCATTTGCCATTTACCTGTGGTCACAAACTCTGGGTAGTGACCAAAAGAATGCGATTGTGGACACAGGTGGTTGGAAATTAGTTTCCGCCATAGGGTAACTGGACTCTCCCTTAGAGATACAGTGAGAAGTTCAGTCAACTGGGAGAGACTCAGAGTAGAACCACTGCTCCTCCACATCGAAAAGAGCCAGTTGAGGTGGTTCAGGCATCTGGTAAGGATTCTTCTTGGGTTTCTCCCTAGGGAGGTGATTTGGACATGTCCGACTGGGAGGAGACCCCGGGGAAGACCCAAGACATGCTGGAGAGACTATGTTTCTCAGTTGGCCAGGGAAAGCCTTGGGGTCCTCCCAGAAGAGGTGGCTGTGAAAAGAGATGTCAGGTCCTCCCTGCTCAAGCTGCTGCCCCCACGATCTGACTTCGGAATAAGCAGAAGATAATGGATGGATGGATGAATTGGCACCTTTCAAAATTTCTTTGAAAATGATCTAGGTTGTTAATTAGGATGTTGATATTATGGTAACAATTAATTTTCTATATCTTATGTAGTCTTAACAGCTTTCATTTGTGCCAGCTGGATGTCTCTCATTTACCTGCACCAAAATAAAACCATAAACGTATCACAGCCGTTTCTTTTAAAATGAGCTGTCAATGTGGTGCTTGCAAAGTAGCAATGGTTTAAAAAATGTGCACAGCAGTGAGAGTATACAACAGTTTCTCATCCCCGTCTAAAATATATTGTCTAGAAACTAAAACCTGTGTGAGTCATTCCGAGCAGCAGCTAAAATATTGACTGACTTGACTGCTCCGAGTTACACTGTACTCCTAACTTGATGGCTCATCGTGCCTGGGGCGCTTTTCACACACACGCACAACATGCCAGATATCCATGCTCCCCCATACTGACAAACACGCTTAGCACCTTCCAACACACACACACACACAGCGTCGCTGACACCCGAACAAAGTTGAAACTGCTGTCAAAAGTGAACTGCGTTTCAAAAACTGTCCATCATTAAAAGACCAGAAGAGAAATGCTGCGGACTGCTCCAGCGCTCCTCCTCTGTCTCAAGGTTTGTTGTACCTTGGCTTCACGACGTATGATACTCGGGTGAGGGAGGCCTTCTTGTGCCACATGACAACTGTCAGTGTGTAGGGTGACACCAGGGACTGAGGTGCACCTCCCCTCAGCTGGATACTTAAGAGTAATATATAGCCTTTAAAACTCCACCACTTGGCAGCACTGCATCATTAGCAGACCTGCTGAAGGCCTGAGGTTGGCTCGCTTCCAGAAAGAGAGTTTCAGCTCCATCTCTCTCCACCCCCCATCCTACTTTATATATTCTCTATCTTTAGAGCACTATGCAAAGTCAGCACTCTCCAACCATCTACCTTTAACACTTCAAATGCATGCCTGCCGGGCTCTACTTGGAAAAAAGAAGAGAGAGAGAGAGAGGGAGAACAACAGGGAATTTTAAAGTTGTTGGTGGTGTGTAACCATCAGGATAGCCACCTGGTGGCTGATGCTCTTGCTTGTCCCCGTGCACTCCTCAAATCCACACAGAAGCCAAACTCGAAAACCTCAGGTTGAACTCCACATCTCAAGGTAAGATCAAGTGGCTTCTCTCTAATACAATCCAATTGACTGTAAAATTCCAATTACCGGAGAATCCCCCCACCCCTGAAAGGGAAAGCAGTATTATTAGAGCAAGAAAGCGGGGTCTTTATGAGAATGCAAGCTTGGCAGAACATTAGAAGTGAGGCAGCTAGACAAAGGGACATCAAAGAGGCTTACCTCGAGGAATTGCACAAGTGGGCTCAAATCACTTACCATGATTAGCATCATCACTCCCTCCACACCTCGGGCCTGCCCCCCCCCCCCCCTGTCCAATTCACGTGGGAGAAAAAAGGGAGCAGCCAGGATTTAAATCACACCGAAATGCCACATTCATGGGATTGTAGTCAATTAACGAGGTTTCACAACCAAAACAAGATGGGAAACGAATAGAAAGAAGAAGAAAAAAAAAAAACTTTAAAGGTTAGGTGTGTGATGTTGCACATGATCATCAAGAATGAACTTTAATGAGTTGTAGCAAGGAGGCAAAGCTGCAACAGACATAAAGGAGGGGGAGGTGGTGAGTGTTTGCTGTGGAGAAGGGGATGAGGTGATGAACCGTGGCCTTTACCCCACAGATTTATGGCATTTTCAGATGAGCAATAGGGGGGAAAAGGTGTGCTGCATGGATTTACGAGCCGTGCTGGCTGCCTAGTCAGTAACCATTACAGCAATGCTGGAAAGTATTCCGTGAAGTCGACACCTCCCATTAATGCTGCTCTGACAGCAGCTGGTTGCTCTTCAACCAAGCTTGTGACATGCTAGCAAAACTCATTAATTTCTATATCTGTCTCTTGTTGTGTGTGTGTGTATATATATATATATATATATATATATATATATATATATACTGTATATATGGGAGTTCACACTTGTGTTTCCTGATGCTTTGTTTTTGTGAATTTGGGAAAATATCCTCATAGTGATGATGGGTAACTACCATTTTACAGAACCACTCTTTCGAGGACGAGACTCTTTTTAGACCACCTTTATCCCTTCTTAAATCACCAATTGAGCTGGCCTTGTCCTGAAAGCATGTGAGCATTTTTAATAGCAGGAACCATAGAATATAACTTAGCAGGATTGATGTGAAGCACTACATATAAAATGCATGCGGAACATCTCCCCTTCTGAATTTCGTAACATATTTGTTGCACTTACATTCACCACACCCTTGAGCGACAATGCTGGCTTATTATTTTACATATCAATATTTAAATATTTGAGTGGGTAGCTTAGAGGTATAATAGCAGTGGGTTGACCTCAACCCTTTTTAATGAATTACACAAGACATGATAAAGATATCTCAGGGTTAGCTTTTTGTGAAAGAAGATGGTTGAAACAATTGGTATGGCAGGACCTTTAAGGTCAATTCTCATTTCTCTTCATTCCATTTACGTTTTTAGCCCTATTCCTACATTTTCCACATTCACACTGCAGGTAACCTTGTCCCGTTTCTTTTAGTGATATAAAGTTATGGTCTTTTAGTCTTTAAAAACTGAAATCTCTTTAAGGGCACATTTTGAAACAAAGATATATGCACAGTGCTTGCAAAAACTGAACATTGTAATGCCTAGTTGTTATAATCCAGTAGGTTTTTTCTCTAACAAGTATAAAAAAAAGCATTGGGCTTTAGTGGGACATTAGACTTGATAAGTAGGTTTACTTGGCATATATGAACATATTACATAACATATGAGCGGCACAGTGTCACAGTTGGTAGAGCTGCCGCCTCTCAGCAAGAAGGTCGCTGGATTGAATCCCAGCCAGGGGGCAATTCTGGGTGGAGTTTGCATGTTCTCTCCGTGCATGCATGGACTTTTTCCAGGTACTCCAGTTTCCTTCCACAGACCAAAAACTGGATGGTCAGTTAGGCTGATTGGTTAAATTGTCCCTAGGTGTGAATGGTTGTTTGTCTCGTTTGTCTCCATGTGTCCCTGCGATGGACTGGAGACCTGTCCAGAGTGTACCCTGCCTCTTGAACAGTGACTGCTGGTTATGGGCATCAGCGACCCCCGTGACCTAAAAAGGAAGAAGTGGGCAAAAGAAAATGGATGGATGGATATGAAGGTATTGACATCTTGGTGACCCATTAGCATTTGTTTACATCATAGTAATTTGTGACAATTGATGGTTTATTGATCGATTGGAAGTGTATCCCATGTTGCAGTAGAAAGCTCAAAGTGCTACCTTTTCCAACTTATATTTGAGGTATACTATAAGAAAATTGAATTTGGCCTAAGTAAAACAGCTCTTGCTAAAAAAAAATATTGTGGCTATAATGAAAATGCTACAGCTACTGTCAAGTAATTTTTATGTTACTTTTGGAAGCTTCATTGGCATCTCTTATTTGTGTACTTTGCTTGAATTCAGCATGTATGTTGCGTTTTTAAACACAAACTTCAAGGGTAACAGAGGCTGACTTCAAAGACAATAAATACTATTGATTTCTGGCTGTTTTATTTATGTATTCCACATTTTATCATCTACTATTTAATATTCTGCTTGAAAGAGAAACATCAATCATGTTTCAGTGCTGACAGAGACCTATAAATGTGTACAAAACAAAGACGTTACATGTCAACAAGTTCTTTTTTTTTTTAATAAGTTGGTGTTTTTAATGCATCGTTTTATTTATTGGTCCACAGCTTAAATGTTTGATGATTTTCAACATATTTCACTCAGGATTCAATAAAAAAAAAAAGGACAAAATGATGAAAAATAGGATGTTTATAGATACTAATCAGTCTTTACATCATGTATGTTTGTAAAGTTGGTGGCATTGCTTGTTGAGCAGCAATATTCTGCTTGAAAAAGTTTAGATGGATGTTATTTTGACAATTGCCATTGACATAAAACTATTGGAGATCAATCACAACCACAGCATGACAGCATTTCTTTTAGTAGACACACTCATGTTACCCCTTAAACAGGGCAGCAGTTGGCTACACAAACACTGCTCAGAAGTTACTGAAACAATTCTATAATTAGGCTAATAAAAAAATTGCTTTGCCATTGATGAGGACAACTTCAGTTGGTTCTTCTCTTGTCGGTTCTCTCAAGTGTAGGTGAATACCCACTCTGACTTGTTTCACTACTCTGTGGGCGGAATAGTCATTGCAAAGTGGGCAGACATCATAGCAAGTCATTTTGAGTGACGTTCTAGTGATGCTTTGTCAGTGGTCCACAGCAATACTTTTGGTGCTTCCATTACTGAATTCTATAAAATAAAAAAATATTTAAAAAACGGACTACAAACCCACACTCTGCCTTCTGCAATGATCGGAAAGGAAATGACGGATCAGATGTAGTTTGCGGTTATTGCTGGGTGGGTAATCCAGTGACATAGCTCTGCTGGTCAGTCAATGGCTGCTGCCAGCTTACGTCAAAATCCTCACCTTGGAGCAGTTCATTTAGAACCACGAACGAGATGATTCCATAAACTGGACTGAGTGTGGTGGGTACCGGCAGTGGGCAGGCCCTTAACTTGTACAGTGTGGTGCAGAACCGATGAGTGATGAAACTGTGGGTTAGTGCTAAATGTCTCCAGATCACCTAGAGGTCTATCTCAATCCAATGAGCATCTGTGGTAAGCTTTTGAAGTTGTGCATTAGATGATTAGATGCTTGTTCCAAGCCTGGTTTTGCTGGTGGACCTGCCATTGTGTCCATTTTCTCCTTCCTGTCCTCTCAAACCCAGCCGGTTGAAGCAGATGGTTGCTTGTCTTGAGCCTGGTTCTGCTGGAGGTTTTTTCCTCATGAGGGAGTTTTTCCTTTCCACTGTTGCCTTTGTGCTTGCTTACGATGGGAGACTGCACCAAAGGGAAAATAAATCTGCTGGCTCCTTAGATAAAGAACATTATTAATTGACTTTTTATGCATGTGAATGTTTCTGTTCAGTGCCCTGAGATGACTTCTGTTGTGATCTGGCGCTAGATAAATACACTGAATTGAATGACTTGCTTGTCATTACAATTTTGTCACAAAACTGAGTCCTGACTTTAAGCCACATTAGCAACAAGAAGGATTCATTGTAGACTAATGGTCAATAGGTTGAATCCATCTTTCACAGAATCAGCAGACAGGTGGGATCACGTTTCATTACCAGTTTGCATCAAGATTGGTAAATCTCTTGTTTCCAAACCATCAACCCATTCATAAATCCATTCATTCTCTTCTACTCACTTGTCATGGAAGCAATAAGTCCAGGAGAATATCCAGACAGAGCCCTGAACATTCCTGGGGAAACATGCCTGAGAAACCGAAGGCGACTGGGAGGCATCCTTATGAGATGCTCCTAAACTAGCCAGCACATCCTAATTTAACTACCTCAGTGGCCTCCTTTTAATGCTAAGGAGGAGAAGCTCTTCTTCAAGCTCTCCTTGACTGATGAAGCTCTCACCCCATCTTTCAGGCTGAGTGTGGCTAAACTATGGAGGAAGCTCATTTTTGCCATCTATACCCAGGATCTTGTTTTTTTGTTCTTGATTCATATCTTGTTACCATAAGTGGGGACTAGAATCACTAGAACTAGAATGTACATTGTTTAGCAAAATAGAGTTTTGCCTTTTGGCCTGGTTCCTACTTTACCCCAGCAGACAAGAGCAGTGCTTTTATCACTGCAGCCATGGTCTTGGTCTGTGAATCCACATCCTGCATAATCCTGTCACCACTCAAGAACAAGACCCTCAGATACCTGAATCCCTCTGCTTTAGGCAAAGACTCATTACCAACCCAGCGGTAGCGTTCCACCTTTTTCAATGTTGAGAACCATGGTTTGAGGAGTGGACTCTAATCCCAGCCACTTCACAATTGGTCACAGCTTCAAGACACCAGCAGAACCACATCCTCCGCCAAAAAAGGATATGATACCCTGAGGTTACAAAACCTGACACCCACCTCCCCCAAACTGCACCTTGAGATCCTGTGACTGAACAAAATTGAAAACAAGGTGCAGTCCTGGTGGAGTCCAGCCTGTACCAGCTGAAGCTCGACTGTGCAGAGGATGTGGATACAGCTCTTGATTTGGTTAAATTGGGACCAGATAGCTTTTACGTGATCCCAGCATCCCATATTTCCACAGTGCACCCCCAAAAGTCCTTCGTAAAACTCACATAATTCCCTTAGCAACTCTGCAAGGTTGAAGAAGATCTGGTCTACTGTTCTACAGTGATTGCAAACTACGAGAGTGAATTCAAAACCGTTCACGTCGCTCTGGTTCATTGATGAGGAATTCCTTCACCTTTCAATGGTATGAGATCTAACAAGGCAGGGTAATGAGCAGGGGAGACAGTGTAACAATTTTTATACCCTGTGCCAATTATTTCACATTGCCACTGTGGGTAAAACACCCAAAATCCCCCCAAACTCAGTGTTTCGCTCCTACTCCCTGCCTTGCTCTGGCTGCCACGCTTGGCTTCCTCCTCAGCTGTCCACAGGCATTGATCAGAGCAGAGGGGTCCTGCTAGCAGAGCTTCGTCCATGTGTTAAAGCTAACAAGGTGAAAAAATTATAATGAGCAAGCCCACAAAAAAGGTCTCTGGCTTGTCTCTGACCTTAGCACACTGTTAGTATTCCCTCATTTCAAATCATCCCATATATTACTCCTGCTGGAGCAGATAGGCACTAAGTGGACAACATGGACTGTATGTGTGAAACTGCTCTGAAGATGATAGAATTAAGGAATTCGTAACTTTTTTTATCCACATATTTAGCAATAGAAATCCTTAAAGTCTGAGCGCAACTACAGAAATGTCTAAGATGTCGGGTGTACTGAATGTTCAGATTCACAAATGCAGCTTATTTAGTTTTCTCTAATAACTCCAACTTTAAGGACGCTTTGAGGAACTTTTGAGCATGTCAGCACAAGCTGTGTTACAAGCAAACAATCATCAAGTCCCACCCAACCAGGTCTGAGCAGCTTGTTGCCTAGCATGGGATTGCCTTATGATGCAAGTCTGTGCACTTCACAGGGCACCTTCAAAAATCCCTTGATATCTGCATTTTTTTTTTTTTTTTTTGGTATGAATTCATCTCAAGCCAACACATCTGAAAATACGCTCTGAATGATTAATAGGAAAACATCTTTGCCAGAGCTGTAAAAGACTATTCAGTTTTCAACAATGAATGATGGATTCAGATTGCTGAATGATTCATTAGCTACAAGTTTATGATGAAATGGTGGCACAACACAGTTTAGAAAATATCTAAACATATTTACTCAAACAGCCTACTCTCCTTAGCTCCCTTATATGACGGCTATGCAAATGATGTAAAAGCCAATGCTGTTTTCGAAACGACTAAAGTGTTCTTACAAATATACTCCACACATTTTGAGGAAAAATGTAAAAATATTGAATACATCAACTACTAATATTAATATTTTTGTTATCTGTATTTTTTTGCACAACTGAACTAGTTTATCACTGCTTACCACTGCAAGGCAACATATAGGCGATCATTCTTTTTGGTCTGTGCCTTTGTGTGTGTGTATTTGTGTATGTGTTTGTGTTGTCCGGATAAGGCTGTTTGCTTTACCCCTGACAGTCTTGTTATTTTAAAGATTTAAACTGAATTGTTTTTTTATTCTACCGTTTTTTGCTTGTTCCCTGTCTAAGTTTCTCTTAGTGACTGATTACCCATGTATGACCCCAGCGTTATGCAATTAACCCCGTCTTTTGTATTTTTATTTATGTTTAATCCTTCTTCTGGGTCTTCACCTCATCAACTATCTCAAAACGAACAAATATACAGAAGTCTCAACCAGACAGACGTTGCCGAGCACCTGACGCAATATATATAGTGTTATTTTTGGCCTTGGCTCTTTAAATGTCAAGCGTACTGAAAAGAAGAAGGGTGAGATTTATTACATTCTCGTTTTTCTTGTTACTGTATTTTCCCATTTTGTTCCATATCAAGTAACTCTGAGGTTCAACAAAATTTAATGATCTCTAGCCACCAGAATATAAAGAAAACTTTCAGAAAGTACTCATTGGTTGCCCATCTACTGATTAACTTATGGAGTCAGCCCAATTCGTGATGCCACCGCAACTAATCAACATAGGCAAAGTCAAAAATGACAACCGGAAGTTTTTCAAACCATCTCTGGAGATATGTATTCATTATCTTTACCCACTTCTTACTTTCTGGGTCTGGGTGGGTCACTGTTGCCATTGTCCAGCAGTCAATGTGCACCAGGCGGAATACGCCTTGTACAGGTCGAAAGTCCATCACAGGACCAATTAAAAGTCTTTAATCCTAACAGTCTCTGGAGACAGCTAGGATTAAAGGTGCTCTTTGCTGCAACATCATGAAGATGGGTAAAAGAAATAAAATAAAATTAGGTATGAACAACATATTTATTTAATCTAGATGGTTTTTGTGTTATTAAATGAAAAATTTGTAATGGAAATTTCTGATTAGATGCAGAAAAAGACAAAGTGACTGACAATAGGTTACCAATTGTAAGTCTGACATTTTTGACTAGTTGGTACCCATTTACACTCATGCTTGTTGAGTCTAGTACTCGGAAAAATGTTTTTGCAAAAGCCATGCTTGAATATCGAGTTCTGTTTTTATGGTGCTCAACTGCTCGACTTGATCCCCAATGTTTGTTCTTGAGAGATTGTCAATTTTTCTTTTTATTTCTCATTTTGCTTTAATATTTACACCAAACTTATTTTCTACGATTCTACTCTTGACCATTTCAAGTTCAAGTTGGTTTTATTATCATTTGCATGTGGTACATACTGTGGACCCGAGGTGTAAATGAACAACATTTGAAAATAAACAGAATTACATTTCAAAAAACAAAATTAAATTTGAAACAACACAACAAAAGCACAACAACATTTGAAAAAAACTGAATTAAATTTGAAAACAACAGAATTATACATGAAAAAATGGAATTACATTAAGCCAAAGCGGAAGTGGCCGGAATCACATTTGAAAAAACGGAATTAAATTAAGCCAAACCATAAAGCCCTCAGTAAACTCCTGCATACGTCAGTCCGCAGAGGTCCACGCGTACCGGATTAGAGCCGAAGCGGACGCCCGCAGGGAATGTCCGCGCAAAGCTCAATTTTTAGGAGCGCGTACGCGTACTCGATGTTGCACAATAAATTGCCTGGCAACGGACTGTTTTGTATGCGACACCAATGCATTAAATTCCCCTTCATCCCTGATCTGGCCTTTTGTTTTTTTCCAAGAGGCAAGCAACCTCTTCCTCCTTCCTTGACTGAATTGGTGAGAAATGAAGGAATTTGTCACGAGTAAATTAAAATCAGGTCCAGCGTGGCTGCAGGAGGGTTTGGAGAATTCCTGGTGGTCTGGTCTGATGTGTGGGCTGCAGGGCCAGCGCTCCCTGTTTTTTTTTTTTTTTAGAACTTTTTATTGACAACATATAAACACAGAATGCTGCTGTGGCTGGAGCTGCCAGCTCTTTTTTTTTTTCCCCGGACCTGTCGATCAATCCAGTAGGTGTGTCAGCAAATGACCAATCAGCGACCTCAATTTGTCCCGAAGGTCAACGCCCCTAGTTTGTGGAGCTGCTCTACAGCCGCTCAGGGTGGACACTCGAGCATGAAGCCTCAACACTTTGCGGACAGTGCGCACAGTTTTGACGCGGGAGTATACTGGGGGCTTAAGTGGTGGTTTTTTTTATTTATTTTTTTAACTATTAACAACATGGAACAACAGAACAATGTACAGTAACAAAATACCAATACAAACTCTCGTGAAGGGTGTGGGGTTCATGTACCATTTGTTCAGTTGTTTTTTTTTAATTGAGATTCCAAAATTATTATTATTATTTTTTTTTAAACACCACTTATGGTTTGGCCTAATGCAATTCTATTTTTCCAAATGTAATTTCGTTTTTTCAAAAGTGATTTCAGACACTTCCGCTTTGGCTTAATGTATTTTCATTTTTTTCAAATGTATTAACTTTTTTCTCCCCCCAATTATTTTTTTTTTTGCTTTTGGTGTGTTTTTTCAATTTTTTTTTTTTTTTTATGTAATTACGTTTTTTTTTTTTCTCCAAATGTTCATTTATACCTCAGGGCCACATGAGGTGGAATGAAATTGCGTACAAAATTGTACATTACATAGATTTGTGTATTTGAGCATATTTGTTTATCTACATAGACTACAACCAGCCTAATACGTACGAGTCATTCATGGGAGCCGAGCCTCCATGATGAATAGATGAATGGATGGATGATTCAAATGAGTGGAATGTGAATCCACATTTCAAAATTGCATGTCACTACATCTGGAAAACTATTGAAATAAATTATTTAAAACGGCACCATTTGATATAGTTCAGGATCACGTTTGTTTGATTCCACACTTTACAATGAGCCTTTTTAAGAGATAAACTGCTGTTACTGATGAGCCCAGTCATATTGATTCATTCTCAGATGACTCTCCCGCTCTCTGCTTTCATCTTCCTGTCAGACTTGCTTCTGATGCTGCATCGTCAGCTGTACCTGCGCTCAAGTTTCCTTCTGCGTTTTATTTTTATAATAGTTCTAATTCATTATACAGCTGGAAAACAATGGAAATACCTAACAAGGTTGTGTTTTTGTAATTTCACAGCTATAGTCAGACTCATTCCAATTTGCCCATTTACTACAGTTTGAGCTGATGCGAGAGCCGTTAACCATTGGTCTCAATTAACACATTTACAGTAGTCTGTACGTCTATTAGCAAAATATCTAGTGAACAGTTTGATGGGTTTTAATAAAAAATATTGGAAAATAACCATCAAATGTACATATTTAGTACACGAAGATAAATGATGAACAAATAATGTAAACTAATGTGGTGTATTAAACAGCAGCCTGAACATGAGTCTGTTGTGAGCAGATGGGTATGAATACAGCAGCTTAAAGACAATAAATCAGCAGCATGGATAAAGTGACATATCACCATTTAAAGTGGCATTACGGTGATTTTTCTGTTAGGGATTTAAGAGTAACAGCTTCAGGGTAGAAGCTGTTCCTCAGTCAAGTCGTTCTACACTTGATGCTCCACAACCTCCTGCCTGAGGGAAGCGGGGGAGGGGGGATGTGTATGCTGGATGAGTAGAGTCCTTCATGATGCAGGTGGCCCTCTTCCTGCATCTGGAGGTGTAGATGTCTGTGATGGTGGGGAGGCTGACTCCAACAATCTTCTGTGCAGCCTTCACCACTCTCTGCAGAGCTTTTCTTTCTGCAGCTGTTCAGCCTCTGTGCCACACGTTGCTGCTGGAGCACAGGATGCTCTTCAGGTCATGGTGGAGTTTTGACATTTAAAAGAACAAACTTGTGTCCAGTACTTGGTAGAAGGTACAAGCACCTTCAAAAAGGAAAAAAGAAAATAAAAAATGTGCATTTCAGAGCACTTTAAACAGTTCATAAATGCAGTACCTGACTTTTTACGTTTTAATCATTTAAATTTCACCGAGCGGTTCACACGGTTTTCAGAAATCTTCCTCACCACATCAAATGGGATCCTTGACTTTTCAGAGGAAGGTCAAGGCTCCGGCACGTTTCTGGTGAGACGCCTCGCCGGTCGAGCTGATCAGTAGGGTTTGGTGTGGTTTGGGTTCGCAAAGGTTGAATTTTCCATTAACCTAATTATTACGTTACATTCCTGCAGCGTGTTAGACTCACCAGAGTAAGATGACTTTGCACTTGCTGCCATCAAGGAAAACTGCTCTGATTAGAGAGTGTATTTACTCGTAGACTTAATTACAGTGATATCAAGAGGGATTTTATTTTTTATTTTTTTTTAAAGATGGGAATAAACAAGAGCTGTAAAAACATAAAAATTACATCATTAAAATGTCATATACCACAAGGGATCTAATTCATTTGATCAGAAAATTACTCGGATTGAATAGAAAGAAAAGGGAGGGGGTGTTAGTTTGAACTAAAGGTCATACATCAACGGTCCAAAACTCAAGGGCTGTTTTTCAGTGATTGGGCCTATTTGTAATGGACGTTGAAAAAACCGGCTAACATCTATTGAATCTCATACATCTCTCCCTGCCACATGACATTCGCTGGGCTGAGTGACAAATATTTACAAGTTTAATTTAAGAGTGCGGCGTGCCCTCCGTGGCAGGGAAATTTTTTGAGAAATAGGCTCTATGCTGGCTCGAGCACAAGGGACATGACGATCCGTGATTAGAAATTGATTTTCTTTTTTCTTCTTTAACCTCAGGTTCAATAATTGAGGTTCGTGTTTTGATGGGATTGTAATGTCTATGTGCAAAAACAGTCTGTCACAGCTCGTGCCTTTTTATTTTCTTTTCCATCAGGTTTGATCAAGCTGTAATTGATTTGCTAATTGCCTTTAATTATAGAGAAAATGGCTTCTTTCTGCCATGTTTGGGGGACTATCAGAAACCAAGATAACACATCAGATGATGGGGTTAATGATCACATTTTGCAGCGTAATTCTCATTAGGTTGCAATAAACTTCAAGAAATTGAATTATCTCATGAGAACAAAATGACTTTGCGTAATGCCCTCCGCCATCTTGATGACATTATAGCTACATGTTTGCAGAATTAAACCTAAATCGATCTTCTGTTGCCTTGAACATTTTTAGAGACGTCGCTATTTTTTGGAACAATTTCTTCTGATTGCGGCTTGAAGAGGAAAACAAGCCACAGGATGGGCTTTCTGGTAAAACTCTTCCAACACAAGTTTACGGACCAAGAAAATTTTTTTTTTTCACCTTTTTGCTACTGTTGCAGTTTTTGTTAAGTTAAACACACACTTACTTGTTTTGCCACCTCCGATGAATAAAACATTGAAGTGTTTCAGGAGAAAGTTAAGAGGGGGAGTGGGGTGGGTTCTTGCCTGAATACAACTTGGACACAAAGTTTTTACTTTGACACAAAAATGCTCTACTTTTCAGCTGTCAGCCTTTCACATTCTTTTACCCTTTCCATGGAAGGTGGGTGATATGCAATTTCCTGTACCGTATTTTCCGGCGTATAAGTCGTAGTTTTTTTTTTTTTTTTGTATAGATTCAGTCCTGCGACTTATACGCCGAAGCGACATATTCATTTTTTTCCCCCCCATATTCTGTTGAGGGAGACCAGTTTGCCTCTGCATGTTCGTTTGATCGGACAGGTACTGCTCCGGAGACTTCACCTTAGTTTAAGAGGATTTATTTTACACGTAAAGGACAAGACAGAACACAAAAACAGAACACAGACCAAAATGCATTTCGGGAGACAGACAGAGTACGTCACCTTGAGGTATTTGAAGATGGCCACCCAGGAGTGTCTGACTTTACTTCCTCATTACACAATGATATAAATCTTTCCTAAGCCTGTCCCCTTTTGGGGGAGGTTCTTCTTTCTATTGGATAACCATCTGCTCACTCATACTGTTGCCATGACATCGAGCTCCTCCTATGCCCCTTCTCATCAGAGTGATAAACTAGTTTTACTATCCTGTTTCTTTTTGGGAGAGTTTCTAACTCCCCAGAATGTGAAACCCCACGCCCATCTTTGTTCAAAACAAGTTACCCCACATTACTCCTTGTCCAACACCAATTATGTCCTACCACCACACCCACCTTGTCTCTATGTGACAACACATCTATAATGAAAGGGAGCAAACACCATAAACTGATTGATTTAACTGATTGCAAACCCACCATAAGTAAATTAGTAATTTCCCATTTCTACAATTCATAACACAATTTTTGACTGACACTTGAAATTTCTAACAACTGGAACAGTGAGTCCTCCCATATGCACTCGCTTCACTCAGCTGGTGCAGGAGGAAGAACGCTGGAGAGCTAGTGGCTACAGCCGCAATGGATAGATGACGCTGCACCGCCCAGGCAAAATGAAGCTGTTTTGACCATTAAATAAATACATAATAAACGCAATGGGTCAGCGGTGACGCATAATAAATGTGACTTATACGCTTATGCGACTTATACACGTTTTTTCCTCTTCATGATGCTGTTTTGACTGATGCGACTTATACGCTGGAAAATACGGTACATGTGCACTTGTCTGTTAGCAAAACATCCCATCAACCACTAGATGGATTTATAAGAACCCAGACCCATTTCTACTTTCATGAAAATATGAAGGTTTTAAATTATAACAAATGGATTATATGCAACACATTTCTGAAGTTGTTTTTTTAAATAACTCCACCTACTGGCACAGATCTGAAATGTGACATATGTCACATTGGGCGTACTTAGTAAATTTATTCCGCATTTAGAAATAATAGTTTCATAAATTTTCATGCTTTTTTAAAATTTAAATATGATTTAAGACTAACAAAAAATATATTTATCCAAAATAACAGAATGAGCTAAATTGACTAAGCAGATGATTAGTATTTGTCTTATTGTGTCAAATATGTCACATGGATTTTTTTTGTTGTTGTTCAATTTAGAGTTTATTGCCCGATGTGACATGTATGTCACAACAATATTTGACAAACCTATTATTTATCAAATTGTTTTAGAAATGCTATCAAACCAGGTTATATATGAGCTATGACATATCTAAGAATTAGCATAATTGAACCAGTGGAAACTCACCTTTGGTAAAAGAAAAAGTTTCTCAAATTAGCTTGGTGGTCACATTAGCTGCTCAGGTGCACCAAGACTTTGGAAATGCCAGAGTCCCTCACTAGTCACATGACTGAATCAGGATGTTTTGTAGATGTCACTTAGGGACTTCATGAGATTAAAGTCAATGGTAAATCTTAATAAACTTTTCTCAATTTTAAAAAGGGCCATGACACCAGTGTCACCGTGGGTTCTTAATAAAACTAATAATTAGTGGATGTACACGTACAACTAATTTACTGATCCAGCCCAATTCAAGATGGCCACCACAGTTAATTAAGCCTGGCAAACCCATAAATGGCTACAACTCAGGTAATTTCACAGACATTGACCTAGAGTTTAGTGTGAGCGGCTGAGAGTATTCCCCATTACATACTCTGAGCTCTAACTGGTTGCACAAGATCTTTATTACAAACTTTGGCGTGCATTTTGTTTTAGGGAATGCTAGTTTCATCTCACTTTAAACATTCATGCTGATTCTGGAACAACAGCTACTATCTCACACAGCAACGCAACACCAAGTATCAGACCATGTCAAAGGAGAGATGTGGTCCCAATGAGATTTGCTTGGTTTAATAATCTAGTTATATCCATCCATCCATCCATCTATAATCTAGCCGTTTTGTTTTTTTTTGCTACTTTTTCCTTTTGACTATCCTTTTGGTTGCCATCTTATTTTAATTTGTAAAAAAAAAAAAAAAAAAAAGGTGTATTTTTTTATGAATGTCTATTGTTGTCGTTGTCCACCGTTATCACTCTTTGTTAAAGAAATCCGGTCTCTCTTGTAAATAAGTCCCCAAGGCTCAATGGGATTAACCTGTATAAATAAAGGTTGAATGAAAGAAAAAAGAACAACGGTTAAATAAATAAATAAATATATGCTGTAGTCGCAATCCAAACCCTCAACAGCTTAAATGTGAGGCAGTTCAGATTTTCTGAAGGATTTCGTGGAAGGGTTGTGAACAAGTATTATATTATTTGTTTAACATAATGGCATAGCCAAAGTGGTTCAAAACATCAAAGTTCATGCTCAATAATCCAGGTTAAAAAAAAATCCAACAAAATTACAATGGATTACTCCCATCTTGATGTTTTGAACCACTTTGGCTATGGCTGCCTCAGAGGAGTCGACAGGGGAGAGGTCGGACTCTAGAAACCATCTTATCACCATCAAACTGGTTGGACCAGTAGATGAGTGTGCTGCTCGTGGGACTGAGCTTGTTGTGGCTCTTCGGACTGATGAAATCTTTTGGATGAAAGTTGTTTCAACAAAAAGAAACCGTCTAGAGGACCTGATTTAACATTGTTGGATTTTTTTTTTACCTGGATTACTGAGCATGGATTTGATCCTTAATTTTTTTTTTCATTCAACCTTTACTTATAAAAGGTTAGTCTCACTGAATCATGTGGACTGACTCAATAATCTTCTCATATATTAAACATTTGCCTTTTTTTCTGGATATTATTATTAATACATGTTTGGAGTACACAGCTTACCTTCTCTAATTCGTGGATTGAAACATGGCTTCTCTTAAACGCTTCGTCAGCAGCGGTCTGCTCTCAGACTCTTAACCACGCTTCATGCAAACAGTCACTTAGTGCTTTCTGCACAGTCAAACGTCATACTTTCACAGACAAGAAGCACATGTATAATTGAAACCACACAGTGAATGGCAAGAGGAAGGGGGTGGGAGTGGGGCGGGTGGGTAGATTAGCAAGACTGCACTTGCTTTTTCCCATCTCAAAAATAAACAAGACGACAAACAAAACCAGAAAAGCCCAGTATGAAAAATTAATGCGCAGATGGAATCTAGCCTGGCTGAATGGCTGCACAAAAGTGTATATTTTTTTTGGGACCAAGTTGACATTCACTTAATAGCAAATGGGCTGAAGGGTTTTCGTATTCGCTACAGAGACAAGCAGTGCTGATGAACTATAACGCAAACCGGAGACCAAAAAACGAGTGCAACACAAATACCGAAGGACAATTTAGGATATATGGATGATGATGTGAAGTAAATGTTATAAACGCTGTGTTTTGAAGACCTTTGTTCTTATTTCAACAACTTGTGCACTGCTTTTCTGTGTAAATGGGATTTATGAGAAAGCCAGCTCTTTTTTTATTTTGGCATTTTGGCACAAACTGAACACATTATCTACAAGTTGTCAGACCATTGGAATGTGTTTTTGTACTTCCTTAACCTGCGGTATGTCGTGAACACAACACAGACAAATGGTATAAACAGATAATGGCACGTTTGTTTGCAAACGGCAACAATTTTTTTTTTTCCACCCGCGTTTTCTGCACCTCAGAGAACCAGAATGCAACATTTGTCATTAAAATGAGTTGGGTGTGTTTGTGCGTGATGCTAAGCAGGCTGAGCTCTGTCGATTTATCAGAGCATTTAGACTGAAACCAGCTGCCTGCTGAGCACCCATATGGTTGAGCAGCTCGACGAAAGGCTAAAACTGAATTTGAAGCTCAATGGAAACCATTGCATCTACAAGAACTAAGTATGATGAGAATCAAAAGTTTAAATTCAAGGTGTAGAATTCCTTGAAGCAATAAATTGTGTTTCATGTGATTTGTTAGCTCTCTGTGTGTGTTGGGGATGACTTAGCTAATGTTCATTAAAGACCGCTAAAAGACTTTACATTTCATTTTTCTGTTATTTGCAATTCTTCCTCGATTTCCCATCGCAGAATGGAGGGGAATTGGAAATACCCTCTGCACATCCATCTTGTAACTTGAAAAATAAGTGAAGGGGACCAACAGAGTCCATGCTCAATAATCCAGGTACACAATCCAACAATTTTCAGTCAGGTCATCTGGACAGTTTCTTTTTTTTTGTGCTGAAACCTTTCACCTTCCATCCAGAAGGCTTCATCAGTCAAGGAAACACACAACACAAAACTGATTCTTCCCCCCACAGCTTACTCCAAAGTGGAACAAACCAGTTATGTTGATGATAAGATGGTCTCTTTGGCACGCCCCCTCCTCCGGTGCTGGCCCTCTTCCTCGTTGACAGTCATGTCAAACTGGTTCAAAACCAACAAAGTCCATGCTCAATAATCCAGGTATACAATCCAACAATTTTCAGTCGGGTCATCTGGACAGTTTTATTTATTTTTTTGTTCTGAAATGTTTCACCTTCCATCCAGAAGGCTTCATCAGTCAAGGAAACACACAACACAAAACTGATTCTTCCCCCAACAGCTTACTCCAAAGTGGAACAAACCAGTTATGTTGGTGATAAGATGGTTTCTTTGGCACGCCCCCTCCTCCGTTGCCGGCCCTCTTCCTCGTCGACAGTCATTTCAAACTGGTTCAAAACCAACAAAGTTCATGCTCAATAATCCAGTGAGGGGGATCAACTTCCATTTTAGTTTTCTGAATCTACGCTTAAGAAAGGTCTCTATTGAAAAATGTGTTGACATTTTAAAATCCAAGGATGGCCACCACCATGTGTGTGTATCCCCAACCCTACACACCGACTCATAATGCCTAGTGATGGATAAAATTGCTCCCACCGCTCAATAGAATCCATACCCTGTGCCACTTTGAACAAGTAAAACAAGAACAGCAACAAAATCTTCTTAACTTATACACAGTGCATCTCCTGTTCAATTCCAGTTCATACAAACACTCATCAGGAAAACGTCAAACATTCAAGTCCCTCAGCAAAATTACTGTATTATTTAGGTTCACTTTATTTTCCCACTTGTCTTCATGACAAAAACAGTTCATTTTAAAAGACGCCTCTTTGTTCTTTAGTCTGAATGCTTCAGAATTTGATCCAATCTTCAGTAGAGCCCTTTTAAGACTTGTATTATTTGCAGCGTCAGTGTCACGTGTAAATCACACAGCAGAGACTGTGTTCTCAGCACAGATGGTGTAGCACAATTCGGCTGTACTCAACTGAAAAGCTACATTTGTTATTTAGACCAATAAGTTCTCACAAAGACAGCAATCGGAGCTCTTTACGACACCAACCATTGGGCTGAAACACGTAGAAGAGATTTTCTACTGGTCCCGTTAACAATGGGCTTGTTTTTCAATGTACTTATTATGCTACTAATTTGATAGTATGCGCTAATGTGAGAAAACTAAGTCCATGTGCGCTTTTATATCCTCTTTGTCGTTTTCCTGCATTTCTGACATCTTCTACAAAACATACCCACTGTCCCTCCTCTGGACATGTCCAAACCGTCTCAATCTGGCCTCTAACTTTGTCTCCCAGTTGTTCAGCCTGTGCTGTACCTCTGATAATCTCATTCCTAATCTTATCCATCCTTGTCACTCCTAAGGAGAACCTCAACATCTTCCATGGCAGGGCGCTCATCTCGTCTGTAATTTTTGTTGTTGGGGGGGCACGTCTGAGCTGCGCACTGTTTGTACCAACAGTTTTCATGTGGAGGCGGGGTGTTCAGTGTGGGGGAAGAGGCGCTGTGAGCACTGCCTTTAGCTTTTTAGCTAGCATGCATGTCAAGTCAAGTCAAGTCAAGTCATCTTTATTTGTAGAGCACAATTTAAAACAGATAAACTGTTATCAAAGTGCTTAACAGAAATGTAGCAAAACAAAAACATCATACAGAATTAAAATTACTGGAGCAATAACACACACTAATGATCACACTAAGGAAAAACAAGCAGTAAAAATAAACGTCAATCATAAAACAACAGAATTTAAAATGAGGTAACACAGAACAAAATAAACTAACTCACACAGTATTAAACGCCAGAGCAAACAGGTGCGTTTTAAGGAGGGATTTGAACATCAGGAGGGAGGAGGCCTGCCTGATGTTGAGGGGCAGGTTGTTCCACAGGTTGGGACCTCTGACTGAAAAAGCTCGATCCCCTCGGAGCTTCAGGCGTGATTTTGGAACGACCAAAAGAAGCTGGTCCGATGATCTCAGGGCCCGAGACGGAACATATGGTTCCAGGAGCTCGGAGAGGTAGAGGGGTGCGAGGCCATTTAGGCACTTATATGTCAGGAGGAGAATCTTGAAGTCGATTCTGGATCGCACAGGAAGCCTGTAATGCGTGTAATTACATGTAATGCGCGATGCTAGCTTAGCCATACGTCAGTGCTGATGGGGGGTGCAGTGCGGTTCAGTAGGCGGGGCACGCAGCTTTATTGACGGGGCGAGGTACCCTGCTTGTATATTGGCAGGGGAAACGCTTCTGAATGTTTTTATATTGTGCTGGAGAACATCCTGCTCTGCTAATTATTATAATTTCATTATCTTTGCCTAGAGGCCGACTCGGACAGACACCTGTTGGAACACATTGTACTGAGCAGCACCTTCTTGACTCCCTCTGATGACTTCATCCACAGATAAGGAAAGCAAGATGTGGATAACACCCACCGAAATGATTGTGTGTTAAATGATGTTAAGTCCACAGAAGCATACATTTGGTGCTTTATTCTGTGACACTGTATGGTTATACGTTGTCCGTTTGTACCCTTCCAAGTGAAAGTCAGTTAAATATCTTCACCTGCCGTGAGTTTGTGGTTCTTTATTGAGTTAACAACGTTGGTAAAAGAGATTTTTTTTTCATTTAGTCATAAATTGATGAAAGTCAGCAAGCTGGTCATCCTATTTTTATTTTTCAATGAGAGCTGCATTAAAGGCAACTCAAAAATATGGATTGTGTTAATATTGAATATTGATTGAACATGTAATTGTGTACTGATGTAAAATGGGCCATGCAGGTCAATTAGAAAGCAATTCCCGAGTTTTAGGAACGTTTGACAACACTACCCCCAAATTGTCGCATAGTTCAATTCAAATCAGTTTATTTATGTAGCGCCAAAATCACGACGTCGTCGTCTCAGGGCACTTTACAGGAACATTCACATACATAGAAAAGCCTATTAGTAAAGTTCTCTATCTAAGGAAGCCAGCAGACATGTTAAATCTTGGCTTCATTGCAGTCTCCCATCTCATGACAATATATTATTACAGCCACAGATAGAAGCATCTCAGTGTCATTTCCCCATTTTCCTTTTTAAAGATAGAAGTATATAGTTAAATGAACATGCCGCATATTTTTGACTAGATTAACATAACACATACACTTTTCTGGGGGCTATTTGGCCATGTGCAAATCCTTGCTATATCTTCAGGTTGTTCGTAACAGCTTTGACCGTTTGGCTTATAAACAGCACATAGAATAGGTTAGTCAGAGAGCTTTAGCTGCACTGGTATGTTAATTTTGTTCATGCAAGACAAAGCCATGACAGTTTTCTCTCTCATTTTAACTTTTTATACGACTCATAAATGACTGCTTGCTAAATGGACTGTACTTATATAGCACTTTTCTATCTTATCGAGATACTCAAAGCGCTTTACACTACAATCTGTGTCCTCATTTACCCATTCATACAGCACTTTACTAAATCTCTACAAAGCTAATTGAACAAATCATTCTAATGAGACTAATCAGAGCTTTATCACATTTATACACCGATGGGACACACATCGGAGGCAACAAGGGATTCAGTGTCTTGCCCAGGGACACTTCAACATGCGACTGCTGGTGGATTCAAACCCCCAACTCTTGCAATGGAGGACGACAGCTCTAACCACTCAGCCACAGCCACCCTTGGTGCATCCTGGGAAGAAAGACAAATCGGTAAACTCTCGCTAAATAGGAAATAAATGTGTCTGTCAATTGTTAGTTTTTCTTCTTCTTTTACACCTAAAATGGTTAGAGCCGACTTTTGGGATGGAACTCGACAAAAAAAAAAAAAGATACCTCACTTATTAAATGCACTTCTGACGCACTGTTCCTTTGCAAATTTAACACAAATGTAGTTATGGCAAAATTTCAGTGACAAGCAAACTGTGTGCCAGAGGCTGGATAATCCTCTTTACATTGGACATCACTTTTTTTACTCTGCCTCTCCTGTGGATTTGTTGTCCTCAGTCGAAGGTTGTTTGCAGCTTAAGAGAGCTGCCATCTGTTCGGTTATCTCTAAGGACGTCTATCTGATCACCAACAAAGTTGACAGGAAACAATGATGGATTGCATGATTGGAAAATATAATTAAAGAACACTTAACACTTCACCTACTTCAAACTATGTTATTTTTAGTATGCTTTCGTTTTGTTTGTTTACCACTGATTAGAAAGATTATGTTGTTTGTAGTTAGTTGGGATTTCATGACTGTTTACTGTCCCGCACCTCATTTGTCGTCTATGTTATAGTACCGTAATGATCAAAATATGAGTGCACGTTAGATTTAGAGAGGACTGAGCAACTCTGTTAGAATGTTATAAAGGACGATTCTGACACTTTACATATTTATCTATGAAGTAAATATGAATAGGCAAAATACCAAAGTTCTTGCTCAATAATCCAAGTACAAATACAACAATGTTCAGTCAGGTCATCTGGACGGTTTTGTTTTTTGCTGAGATGTTTTGTCCTTCATACAAAAGGACTCCTTCAGTCTGAGAAGACACAAACAAACTGGAGTCCCACAAGCACCAACTTCCATAGTGTGAAAAAAAAAAAAACAGTTTGCTGGT
Source organism: Nematolebias whitei (assembly GCF_014905685.2). Taxonomy (NCBI): domain Eukaryota; kingdom Metazoa; phylum Chordata; class Actinopteri; order Cyprinodontiformes; family Rivulidae; genus Nematolebias; species Nematolebias whitei. The sequence continues at coordinate 32,201,461 of NC_056498.1, read as the reverse complement.
GATAAGATGGTTTCTGGGGCCCGCCCTCTCCCTCCGTCAACTCCTCTAAGGCAGCCATGCCAAAACCACCAAAGCTCATGCTCAATAATCTAGTACAAATCCAACAACGTTCATTCAGGTCAAGTTTGTTTGTCTCCTCGGACTGAATAAGTCCTTTGGATGAAGGATGAAATGTCTCAGCAAAAAAAGAAACCGTCCAGATGACCTGACTGAACATTGTTGAAAAAGACAAAGTCCATGCTCAATAATCCAGGTATACAATCCAACATTTTTCAGTCAGGTCATCTGGACAGAGACCATCTTATCACAAGCAGAACTGGTTTGTTCCACTTTGGAGTAAGCTGTTGGGGGAAGAATCAGTTTTGTTGTGCGTTTCCTTGACTGATGAAGCCTTCCGGACCGAAGGTAAAACGTTTCAGCACAAAAAAAGAAACTGCCCAGATGACCTGACTGAAAAATGTTGGATTGTATACCTGGATTATTGAGCATGGACTTTGTTGTTTTCAACCAGTTTGACAAGACTGTCAACAAGGAAGAGGGCCGGCAATGGAGGAGGGGGTGTACCAAAGAGACCATCTTATCACAAGCAGAACTGGTTTGTTCCACTTTGGAGTAAGCTGTTGGAGGAAGAATCAGTTTTGTGTTGTGCGTTTCCTTGACTGATGAAGCCTTCCGGACTGAAGGTGAAACATTTCAGCACAAAAAAAAAAAAAAAAAGAAACCGTCCAGATGACCTGACTGAAAAATGTTGGATTGATGAAAATGAAAAATGTTCACATCCTTTGACAAAAGTGTATATCACCTGTTGCACTTTATAGTGAAGTTAAAGAACATCTTGCCTCATCTATTAGTGATTGGAGCATATATTAATGATGCCTGTCAGCTACCCCCACACTAAATTTTAGTCCAGTTTATGTAAAATGAACTGATGTAGCCAATTGTACATTTACTAAGGCCACTCAGATTTGGCAGCCATTTTCAATTGGGTTGATTCCAATTAGTTGTACATGTACATGCAATGATTACTTTGTGTCATAGTGAAGTGTTGATTAGGACTGAAGATGCAGACTTAAGAGTCAACATGTGACAAGCTGACACTTGAATAATAATTAAAAAAAAGAACAGAAAAGCTGACAATTTGAAAAATAACCCAAAACAGGAATGCATTGCAAAAACAAAACATGGCCACAGAGCAACATGAAGTAGAACCAACAGGTCCATCAGTCCCATGAAATGAGGAAATGTGAACTGAAAATTTAATTATGCTGGGAGAAGTGATTATTAATAGAGTGCAGGTGAGACTAATAAACAGACGAAGAACAGGTATAAATGATTAACTGAAGGTAAGGGTTACTGCTCAAAAACACAAGGAGGAAACAAGAAAAACAACGAAACAAGAAAATATCTAAATGAAAACATAAAAGACATAAATGAAGGATAACAATAGAACACTCAACGTGCAAAATAAAGCACAAAACCCCTACGGTCATGACAGAGTTTTATGAAACCATGTTTCATAAAACAGTTGTATGGAAAAATGTCCAGCTTGTCCTTTGTGGTGTCTGCCTCCCGTCCCGTCTGCCTGTCCTCAGTATTAGTAAGTAAGCTGCCTTGTCATGTGAATACATTTGGTTCATCTTTATTTCTGAGTCTGTCTTCATCCTCCTGCATGTGGGTTCAAACACACCAGTTGGCAGATCCTGACAGATCTAAAGTTTCAAAGGATGTAAAATTTAACTCAATTCATGTTCGGAGAAAAAAAGCGGCAAAGTGGCTAAATATTACAAAAAGCTAAAAGTTGCACCAATATCAAAAGTCATAGTAGGATTGTCCCGAAAGAGCTGAACGTTTGAAAACTGCGGCATGAGAATCGCGCCGAAAAACGTACGAAAGAAAAACGGGTCACAGTTTTGTGAATGCTTCATAAACATTCACACATTTACTATTGTACATGTTCACACCTGTCATAATCAGACAAAACAAACTTCATTCATGATTTTCTTTTTCTTTCTTAAAAGCATAAAAGAAAAAAAGAGTGAACGTAGCTGACTGAGTCCAAAGACGGTGAATGTCAAGTCAAAAGTAACTTTAAAGAAAACAGTTCATGGTGAGTCTGACAACCTAAGGGTCAAAGGTCATAGTCAGGGGAAACACATCTCCATGCTACACAAACAAAAACCTACTACAACAATCCAGGGATTAGACCTACATTTTAGACGTTTCCTTCATCCACTACTACTCATAAACTAAGATATCTCCACACCCAGCCTCCATGTCCAAGTCTACAGCTGAGAGTTTCACATCTAATCTTTATGGACCAATTTTCTTACTTTTTGTCTACATCTACTCTGTCAGCTGTCTGATGTAACTCTTCACTCAGTGGCTGATTGACTCAGACCTACTGACAGACTCGCTGCAGCTCCGCAGGGCCAAATTATTCCCCAATTTGGTGCATTTTTGCACTGGGAGTAAAAGCTCCCAACCACTGAGTGTAATGCATGCTGAGCATTACGCAGAGCGAGTAAGACTTCCAGTGTTGTGCCATCATACATATCACAAACAAAACTGATTAACAGCGAGAGAATATGTTGATTTGGTTTGTGTTTACTGGTACATGCAGATTGAAAATCAACTAAACATGTAGAGATGACATGATGCGAGAGGAAATACAGTCGATTGAATCCGAGTCAGCTGCCAAAGTATTTTATACGGTAACTCTCGTTTTCTATTTCCTGACGTTACATCTCCGAGAATGTATTGCTATAACATTTAATCCACTGAGAGGATGTTTTGGACTATTGTGAGATGGTGAGGGGTGAGGGAGGAAAAAAAAAGGCTGTTTCAGCAAACAGCAAAGTACAGAAGCAGTGACAAGGCACCCCCCCTTCTCCTCCCACCACCACCACACTTTACATAGAAATAGCTGTCAAAACAAAATTGCCTATTATGAATAAGAATATGCCCAGGATGAAAACACAAATATGTGAAAGGACAAAGCAGCCCACTGGAACAGGCAGAAAAAAGCATGAAATAAGATATTAATGTGCTCTAAATTGAGAGACAGAGTTATGACTTTTTGCAAATCAAGTAAACTCGTGTCAGTCTCATCAGTTTTTAATAAACACGTTATTGTTTTTGATAGTCTGCCTTTCACAAAAGAGCATGCTGAAGTTCTTCATGCAGTGGGGTCATTGTCACGTCTTGATTAAGTTCAGTGGGAGGTTTGAAATTTGGAAAGGCAAAGCTAACATTATTATCAATGACTGTATCAAAGCATGAAATTGGAATATTGGACTTGTAAAGTTCGGCTGTCAGTACAAAATCCAATGCATTTTATTGAAAAAATATGCAGATTTGGCACAAAGTGATGCTAGGTTGTCATAAGAAGCAAGATGATCAATAGACGTAAGCATCTCAAAATTAAAGCAAATAAAAAACACTAAAAAAAAAAAAAAAAAGGTATACCTGTAATTTGAATTTTGTTGCAAACAAGACCCATCCATTCTTCCATTCACTTACATCAAAATCTAGGTTTTGGTTAGTTTTTGGTAGCTCTTTTGTGGATCCATCTTCAGTGATACTCATATTTACAGTAGTCCCTCACTATAATGCGGTTCACTTTTCGTGGCTTCACTCTACTGGAAGCTTTTTAAACCCTTTTATATTGTGTGTACTGTACATGCTGTGAACTACTGTATATTTCTCATCGTCATCATCATCTTCTTCTTCTTTTAGCTTTTCTCTCTTCAGGGGTCTCCACAGCGAGTCATCATTCTCCAGCTCCCTCTGTCCTCACTCCAACTACCTCCTTGTCCTCTCTAACTGCATCCGTATATCTCATCTTTGTCTTTTTCCTGGCAGCTGCATTTCCAACAGCCTTCTACCAATATACCCACTGTCCCTCCTCTGGACATGTCCAATCCATCTCAGTCTTTATCTCCCAGTTGTTCAGCCTGTGCTGTACCTCTGATGATCTCATTCCTAATCTTATCCATCCTTGTCACTTCTAAGGAGAACCTCAACATCTTCATTTCTGCCACTTCCAATTCTTTCTACTGTATTTATGTCCATGTCTCAATCTCGAGACCATACAACATAGCTGGTCTCACAACTGTCCTGTAAGCTTTTCCTTTGACCTTTGCTGACACCCTTTTGTCACAAATAACTCCTGATACTTTTCTCCATCCACTCCATTCTGCCTGGACTCATCATCATCTTAATCACAATTGCCAAAGTGTTTAAGAGCATATGAAGTGTTTATAAGCGTGGGAAAGGTTAATAAGAGTGTGGGAAGGGTTTATAAAGCCTTAAATATACCGTATATACAGTGTTTCCCCTACATTTATACAAGCAAACTGCACGTTGAACCACCCCCATATCGGCACTGACGTAGAGCTAAGATAGCTTTTTAGCTAGCGCGCTGCATGCATCTAATAGCAGCGCTCATGCCACCTCTTCCCTCATGCTGAACCCTCCCGCTGAAAATAAATAGAACGCGGCTACTTGTCGTATGTTCACCTACTGCGGGGGTCTCTGGAACATAACCTCTGCGATAGGTGAGGGATCACTGTATCCCATTTACTCTGTCTCCCTGTGCCACCAGTTTATTCCCCTCAATCAGTTTCTGTCCCTCAGCTGCTGCCCCGCCCACTCACCTGTTCAGTTGTTTTGCTCAGGTGTCTCCACACTACTCATCAGTCCATGTCCATAGGGTGCCTCAGTTTTCACTTGACCTTCAGTCTGGAATTGTTTACAGTCATGCCCTGTCTGGTTCTCCTCCCAGGCTCCTTGAACTTACTTCTTTGTATTAATTTGCTGCCACACTATATTTTTGTTTTGCATTTATTAAAACCTTTTAAGGTGGGCAGCACGGTGGCGCAACTGGTAGAGCTGCTGCCTCTCAGCGAGAAGGTCCCTGGTTCAAACCCCAGTCCAGGGGCCTTTCTGGGAGGAGTTTGCATGTTCTCTCCGTGCATGCGTGGGTTTTCTCCGGGTGCTCCGGTTTCCTCCCACAGACCAAAAACATGCATGTTAGGCTGATTGGTAACTCTAAATTTTCCCTAGGTGTGAGTGAGAGAGTGAATGGTTGTTTGTGTCGTTTGTCTCTATGTGGCCCTGTGATGGACTTGCGACCCGTCCAGGGTGTACCCCGCCCCTCGCACAGTGACTGTTGGACATGGGCACCAGCGACCCCCGTGACCCAAAATGGAATAAACGGGTAAAGATGATGGATGGATGGATGGAAAACCTTTTAAGTTTTAACTGAGCACCTGGTGTGAGTCTGCATTCCTGGGTCCTTGCTTCCTTCCACATACAGTATCATTATTGCAGCAAATAAAAACACGCAGCGTTGCAACACAGAATTAGAGACTCTAGAGTCAAATATACAAAGGTAAGTTTTATTTACAGGCAACGTTGGGAGGATCATTGGGAGATGGAGACTGAGTATTATCCTTCAAGTTCTTTGGTCACTGAGTTCTCAAGGTAATTTGTTTTGAAGTTTATTTTTGTATTGCAGGCATGAAGAAGAGGACAGGGGATTCCAGGACCAAGATTTTGGAGGAAGAGTCATTGAGTAGCAAGTAAGTGAGAGTGGCAGGACTGACTCAAGTCTGCTGTATCTTGTCACAGGAGTTACACGAGGAGACTCAAGAAGCGAGGCACGATTCTGGGTTTAGAGGCTTACTGGCAAGAGAGAACCATGACAGGAGGAGGCGCACAAAAGAACCAGGGCTAAGAACATAAGAGCTGTAAGGTTAGCGTTTTTCACTTGAAGCAAGATTACTGACAAACTAACTAGTAGAGCCTAATGTTCCATTGGCGAGAAAACCATTATATCAGCCTTAAATACCCCGGTCCTCATCAGCAGGGTGGAAAACACCTGCTGCTGGTTAGGCACCACCCTGCCACTTAGGAAGCTGAAAGAATGGAAAGTTACATGGAAAACGACAGAATCCCCTCACCACGAACCATAACTTCACCGGCTTGATCAGGGTCCTGGGAAGCTGGTTCCTATAAGACAGTGTGTACTGGGTAAAAAAAAAAAAACAGGGTACACCCTGGATGGGTTGCCATCCAGCACAGAGTCACACAGAGACAAATAAAACTAATAACCATCCACACACAAAGCTATGACACTTTAAAGTTGCCAATTGGCTTATTATGCTTATTTTGAGTCAGTGGGAGAAAACTGGAGTGCCCGGAAAACCAAACGCATGCATGGGGAGAACATGCTAACTCGAAACAGATGTCCAATCAGGAGTCAAATTCTACTTTATTCTACTCATTATACGTTGTAATGCTTTTGTTTAGC
>NC_056498.1:32167426-32194748 GCF_014905685.2 Nematolebias whitei | reverse complement strand
ATAGATGGATAGATAGATATGTACATACACATACATGCACAGTGTATAAGTAATCCTGGCTGCGCACACAACTTTCAATCACCAATATTAGATTACCAGAGTAGATCATTATCCCAACAGTGCACTTGGCTTTATTTTTTTGGATGGCTACTTGTTGCTATTATCGTCTCCAATCATCTACACCAGAATAAGAATCTGACATTATGAAAACCTTGAACAAAACCACTAGTTTTATTGTATCATGGCACAACAGTTAAAAAAAAAAAAAAAAAAAGAAAAAAAAAAAAAAAAGAGACTTAAAAGTATATGTGGTTCTGTGATCGACTTGCAACCTGTCCAGGGTTTACCTTGCCTCTTGTATGGTGAATGACAGCAGCACCACCGACACCACCGGGAAAGGGGTACAGGTAATTTGATGAATGGATGGATCAGTTACTGATATTTTGAAAAACTAGGTGGAAATCTTGAGCCAGTCACAAGTACTGAGGTTGATTTTAGGTTCAGTAACAGCTAAAGCACCACATAATCAGCATGTCATTTCAAATATATTTATAATATTTTTTGTTGCATATGTACACATAGGTGAAATACCTGGAATACTCCTTATTTTGCCATCATACACAACTGACTGCTTGCCCACAATTGGAGGAAATTGGGCACATGTTGTGCTACACACAACTAGAGATGGGAGAAATGGCTATTTGAAGGGATCTGGATCTTGATGATCCGTTTGCTTCATAGAGCCATTCAACCGTCTGTCGATGTTGAATGACAGTGATGTCATTATGTATGGTGTACGTGGTGACATCCATCTTCAGGCCTACACCACGCGATTTGTCAAGTGGGAACACCCCCCTCCTGAGGTGTTGCAGTCCTCCCCTTTACCAGTTTCCTTCATCTCAGTGAAAAAGCAAAAGGAGGAGTGTTTGTCTCTGCATTTAAAGAGGAAAACATGAATTTATGAGGAGAAAAATAATAAAGAAATAGTAAAGTAGTAACTGCTCTTTAATATCTGCAACTCTGTTATCATTTCCTTGTAAAGAGCCATTCAAATGATCTGGATCATTCGTGAATGTAACCTCTACATACAAAATTAGAAAACCCAGCATTGGCTCTGGCATCTCAGAAACAGGAAGTTAATCCTCAAGAATAGTATGACCCACAAAAATGGTATTGCTTTTGAAATTGTGACTTTTAAAAACTGTGGCATAACTTGAAGCTAGAAACCATCCTATGTCTAGTCAGGTCATCTGGACGGTTTCTTTTGTTGCCGAGACGTTTCATCCTTAATTCGAAGGACTTCTTCAGTCTGAGGAGCCCACCAAACCAAACTGAATTTCACAAACAGCTCACACCCTGAGTGGGGGGAAAAAAAAAAAAAAAAAAAAAAGTTTGCTGGTGATAAAATGGCCTCCTGCGCCCGCCTTCTGCCCCGTCAACTCTCCTAAGGCAGACCATGCCAAAGTGGTTCAAAACACCTACGTTCATGCTCATTAATCCAGGTATAAAACAAACAAACAATGTTCAATCAGGTCATCTGGATGGTTTCTGTCTGTGGGATTCAGTTTGGTCTTATGGGCTCCTCAGACGGAGGAAGTCCTTCGGATGAAGGATGAAATATATCGGCAACAAAAGAAACCATCCAGATGACCTGACTTAACATTGTTGGATTTATACCTAGATTAATGAGCATGAACGTTGGTGCATCCCATGTCTAGTTTGTTTAGTCTGCATCAGTCTCCCTTCTGGTAAACCCAGTTTGTAGTTTTGCTCTGACAAGCAGACACCATTTCTTATACAGCAGTCCCTCGCTACTTTGCGGTTCGTTTATCGCAGACTCGCTCTATGGCGTTTTTAGTATTGTGCATGTACATATTTTCAACAACCAAAAAAATTTAGAAGTGCACCGCCATTTTCTAGTTTTCTTTCATCAAGCCTTCACCGTTTTGCCAGTCTAAAGAGCTATGTTACCCAGAAGCCATCGGTTCACTTCCCGAAAGTCAACACTGTTCTTTCAACCACTGCTTTCTGCAAATGGAGGGAAAGTTTTGCAGAAAAGTCATAAGTTCTGTAAGTTCTGTTGTTCACAGGACTGGCAGGAAAGTCTCAAATAATTCTGAAGCTGAGCTCATCCTTCAAGTTGTATCTTCACTGCTGAGTAGCTGGGCTGCAGCTGATCCAGAATCAGCTAAGTGTGACCCGAATCCTGGGAGCTGCAGACAACAGACGGCTGCAGGGTTCAGTCAGGTTTTAGTCGCGCGGTGCTGGTCCGGACTGGGCCAGAGGTGGTGGATTAAATACTGGGCAGCAGCACGTGCACATAAAGCTGGATGGAACAGAGGGCTTCAGTCATTTTGTACCGGGACCCCCCCCCCCCCCCCCATCTATCGGGTCGGACTGGAACCGAGCTGCTTCTGTACTGAAGAGCCTGGTAAGTAAAATTGTGTAGCTCCTGTACATGCAAGTACTGCATATTGTTAAAATTAGTACATTTAAGAGTTTAGAGGGCTGATTTGTGGGCTTCATTGCTGCAGGATAGGTCTGCAGAAACTAACCAAGTTGGAATAGAACAGAGTTGGACCTGAACCAGAGCTGTTGCTGTTCTGCGGAGCTAGTAAGTAAAATTTTGTAATTTGTTAAAATGACATAGGTTTAAGAGTTCAGAACATTGCAAGATTGTGGGAAGGGTTTTTAAAGCCTTAGTTTAAGTTTATTGTACTTGAACTTAAACTTGGACTACTGTACCTACTTTGTGGTTTTCCACTTATCGCAGGGCTTCAGGGTACGGATCCCCGCGATAAACGAGGGACTACTGTATAGCGGTAAACTCTAGGGCTGAGCCTAATGAAACAAAAAATTTGATCTCAGATCAGATTTGTGGCTATTAAGAGTAAAATCCCACTGGGGTTCAAAAGCCAAAAACCTCCACAGCCTCTCTTGTTAGACGTCACTTAATTTGGAACTCTGAAGTGTCATTATTGCTGACCAATTTCTAGCTTCATCACATAACCTAAGATAAATGAGGCAAGAACGGCTAAGGCATTATGTTTGTGATATTCATTTTGATTTTAAACAACAGTCATATAGATAGAATAATCAAGAAAAATGAGATGATTATCCATCAAGGGCATTACATGAGGCAGGAGCCAATTTATCCCTGATGAGAAGGCTCAGAATAGGCTTAATAAATCATCAAGGGGGGGATATCATTTGGCCTCACAGCAAAAAAAAGAAGACTGTAGTGCAAGCATATTTCAAACCATTAAGGGCTAGCGTTAGCTCTAGCCCCTTCCCCCTCCCGCCAATCTATCAAAGGAGAATGCAGTTTTCAGTCTGAGTCAAACAGCAGGCTGTGCCGAGCGCCTGTGAGGTGCCCTAAAGAACCAATGTTTCATTTTCATTAGTCATCAGGCAGTGTATGCCCACAGGGCCAGCCTTTTCAGAGTCTTGAGTTCTCATGGGAACATGAGGGATGGGGAAAAGTTTCCAGCCACCTTCAGTTTAAACAAGGAGGAAAACTGAAACTCCTTAAAGCATATTTGTCTTACTTTAAATTGTTTATATATGGATTCCCTTTATAATACTTTACCATCCTGCTCTGCTGTAACAAACCTTGTTTTCAATTTTGCTTGTGTTGTTCTTTGTTCTGCTTCAGTTCACAACAAAAATCCATCTTAAGACACTTTGGAAGCCCAAAATTCAGCAGCTCAATTTGAGCAAACAGAACGTGGCACCTTTGGCCCAGATTTACAATTTTTGTGCTGCAGCTGTTATTTGCTCCATCTGTACCTTCTTAATTGTTCCCTCTATTAGCTCTTTAATTCATAAAGCGAAGTGTGCTAATTTTAGACCAGCCCCTGCTCAATGGAGCTGCTGAGCTACCCATCCAGGCTGTCACATTGTAAAGTTTGCAGATGATACAGCGGTGGTGGGATGCATCACAAACAATGAGTCCAGCTACAGGCAAGAGGTGGAACACCTGGAGAGCTGGTGCAAAGAGAATAACCTTCACATCAATGTGAAGAAGACAAAGGAGATGATTGTGGACTCCAGAAGGAACAAACACACCTATACCCCCCTGAACATAGGAGAATCTGCAGTGGAAGTGGTCTCCAGCTGCTAGTACTTGGGTGTACACACAAATGACAATCTCAGCTGGAGCAACAACACCACCAGCCTGATCAAGAAAGCTCATCAGAGACTCTACTTCCGCAGACGGCTGAGGCGAGCTGGTTTGGGAAGCTCAGTCCTCACCTCCTTCTACAGGTGTGCAGTGGAGAGCATCCTGTGCTCCAGCATCAACGTTCATCAGCATCAACAGAGTTCTAGACATTGAAGACTCAATGGAGACAAAGTAAAATGTAAATAGTTTTAAGCAGGAGAGGGAAGATGAACCAAGGTTTGGAGGGTCTGCATAGAACGTTGGATGGCGAGTTTGTGGAATTCAGGTAAGGCAAGTTGTAATTTTCTACCCTTATAATTTACAAAAGAGGTTCTTATTGTTTATGTTCTTCCTAAGTCTGGGAGAAACAGGATAGGATTCCAGGTCCAATACTTAAGGGATAAATTTCAGGTAAATGGTTCATGTGCAAGCCAGTGAGGTGGAGAGCAGATAGTAAGTAAGTAAACTTTATTTGTATAGCACTTTTCATAGATACGATCACAAAGTGCTTTACAGATATATAAAATACAGGCTTAAAATAAAACAAACGATAACAGATTATTAATAAAAAACGGTAAGAACAGCTGATTAAAACAGTAAATAAAACATTTAACTAAAACTTGTCTGAATAATAAAAGTGTCTTAAGCTGCTTTTTTTAAGGATTCATCAGAGGCAGCCACACGAAGAGACAGGGGCAGGGTATTCCACAGCCGGGGGGCTACGGCCTGAAAGGATAGGTCACCCTGAGTTTTAAAACTGGGTCTTAGGGACCTTTAGGAGGTCCAGCGCTGAAGACCAAAGGGTGTGGGCTGGAGAGTAAGGAGTCAACATTTCAATGATGTACTGAGGGGCTTGTCCATTTAAAGCTCTAAATGTCCAGACTAAAATTTCAAAATCAATTCTAAATTCAACAGGTAACCAATGAACAATGTTGTCAGAGGAAAAGGGGGTGTTACTCTTGCAGGTTAGGGGCGTAGGACCTCTTCCTTAAGACCGTCAACAAGGAAGAGGGTCGGCAATGGAGGAGGGGTGTACCAAAGAGACCATCTAATCACAAGCAGAACTGGTTTGTTCCACTTTGGAGTAAGCTGTTGGAGGAAGAATCAGTTTTGTTGTGCGTTTCCTTGACTGATGAAGCCTTCCGGATCGAAGGCGAAACGTTTCAGCACAAAAAAAAAAAGAAACTGTCCAGATGACCTGACTGAAAAATGTTGGATTTTATACCTGGATTATTGAGCATGGACTTTATTATTGTAAAGTGTTACCAACAAATGTGAACTGAACTAGAGCACTCTGTGATCACTTCTGTGATCGTTTCCTCTCATACCTCAGTGTTTCAGATCCCTCTGCACAGCACATGCCGTCCCCTCCTTCCGGTCACAGATGAAATTAAACGAAACAAAATAAATTTGGACAAATGCACGGATAAGACAAACATCCGTTTCATAATGGCTTGAGGACCTTGTGTTGGTTCGTCATTACTGTAATTTCTTCAACCAGAAAATAATAACTTTACCCCAGGGATGCTTATGGAAAGAAAAGAAAAGAAAAACATCCAGGGGTGGATATGACAAGTCTGCTGGAATGAGGCTTTATGTGTCCCTTTTTATTTTTGCGGTGCTTGTCCTTGCAAGTGTCACTAGATTTATCCAGTAAATGTGCCATGTGGCAGATACTGGGGAGAGTCGATTTCCCACTAAGACATGTTTAAACTTTCGGCGGCTTGTGTGAGTTTATTTCATAAAGCATTCAGTATTTGTGTCACTTCTCTTCCTTTGGAAATATGGTCACTATCTCAACCCTTTCCATCACGAGTTATGTTTTTTTATTTATATTTTTTATGTGCTGTTAAAATGAAAGTGTCCCACATGTCCCCGAGGACTCAAACTAAACATAGTGACAAAGAAGTAGCATCACAATGAAAAGCTCACCTTGTGCAAGTATCTGTTGGTGAAATTGCCAGTTTCAGTCAAGCTAAACAATTAGTCTCTGGTGTCAAACCAAACCCATGGTTTTTTTTTCTTCTTGACAAATTACTGTTTGGCAAAACTGCTGATTGGGTTTTTAACAAGCGACTGAACCTGAAATGACAGGTGTGTGAGGAGACAATCCACCAATCAAAACCAAGTGACAGCTCTGCAATCATTCCACTCTCGACTCATTTGCAGCCATTCATGAGTCTCCGGTATTACAGAAAAATAAAATACATTTTCACACGGTAAACAAATATATGCTCGTGTAATTTGTGTGAGACTACAAAAACTGACAACTGAGGTTTTAACATAAAAATGTTTTTTTGATTTTTCTTTCCTTGCGTTTTAAAAGATGGTATTAAAGATTTAAATGCAGACTATACAAAAACAATACATCTACATCCTAAGGGAAAGTGTCATACTTAATAGAATGCATATCACCCACCATTTATATTCCAGACTGTTAAACTACGATAAGTGACAAAGTACTTCTGTTTCGGTCAAACCTTGTAAATGAAATGCACAACTTCATATCTGTGATATTGTGACCCATGGTGAAATATGTCCATGTCTGAAGCAGGCTCAGGAGAAACAATCGTCCATTTCAGATAGTTTATTTTACACGCATGCATGGTACAAAAAATTACCAGACCTGGGCCATTACTACCTCCCCATGAGGTCACAAGGAATGGCGCCAAACGTAGTCAGAAAACGCCGCTTCTTCAGAGCATGGCCACACCTTCCAGGAGTCGTCACCACTGTCGACGAATGGGAAGCTCTGTCCTATCATGTGACTCAGCTTTCAACCAATGAAATCTTGCTGTCATGTTCTAAAATGTTGGGTGTGTGGATGTTGGGATTTGTAGGCGTGGAACTAAGGTTGTTTTCACACTTGATAGTCCGGTAGACTTTGTTCGATTGGGGACCAAAATTCAGAACATTTGTTTACATTTTCAGCTGGTGGTGTTCACATTCACACTGCACTGAGTCAATCGAGCCACCCTCCAAATTTTTATCAGTTGTTGGTTCAGTCAGCGATTACATTCTGAGAGTTTTATGAAGACCTGTTCAGTGGTTAATGAGATATTTTGCTAACAAAACAAATTGTGTTGGCTCCAACAGTTTCTGTCAAAGTTTTAGACAAAGATGTACAATTGTACAACAACGTCGCATAACCACTGCACCCTCTAGTTGTCCTATTGAACTCTATGGAAACACCTATTTTCCAAATATGATGTCATGGTTCAGCTTTGTCAAGAAATCCTTTTGAGAATATGGAAACATTTGGATTCAGATTGATTTTCCAGGGGCCATCCCAAATGGGAAGTCAAATCAAAGATGATCTTGTAATTATCTCAGGACAATCAGACTGGTACGATCCAGAATGAGACAAGACTCAAAATAAAGATTTAACAGTGTTTATTATTTACAGTGCTATGGATATATTTGCAGGCGCTTTTCTGGAACCCCTGAGGAGAAAGGACAAGATCAGGTGGGTCTTGGGGCAGGCGTTGAAGCTTGATATTACTTAGTATGATTTTCTTCTTACAGATATGGACATAGAGATGGAGCATCCAGAAATCCAGGAAGGGAACCAGAGAAACGTAACGAGGCAGGCCAGTGGTTGGAGGGCAGGACGTGAGGAAATGAGGAACAGAACAAAAGTGGACCAGGACTGGACAGGACCCAGGGAGGCAGGTTGGCTGAAGACAAAAACAGAAGGCTAGTAATTTAACTCACTAGTAATAACTGGACAAGAGACATCGATACCATGGAAGGGTATAATGCTCCAGCGTAGAGTAGCACTCGGCGGCAGCCATAAGTAGTGTAATCATCTCATCGGGTAGATGGCCAACAGCTGGTGGCAATTAGCGGTCATCTTGGAGAGGATGGCTGCAGACGGTGGTCCTCTTACAGATCTAGGTATTAAAATGTAGCTTAAAAAGCAAGGATCCTAAAACTGTGCTTCGTGCAATTTTACCAAATCTGACTTATTCCTCATTTGATGTGATGGGTCACATTCCTGGATAAAAATATTTCCACCATTAACACCAATCCCTAAAATTCAACAACTTCATCTGCAAAAGTATTTTTTTTCTTGTTTTATTAAAGATTACAAGTTTATCTGACAAATCCAACAAAGTTTAGTCAGGTCATCTGGATGGTTTCTTCTTTTGTTGAGACATTTCATCCAAAGGACTTCATCAGTCCGAGGAGCCACAAACAAACTCAGTCCCACTAGCAACACACCCACATAGTGGACCAACCAAGTATGCTGGTGATAAGATGGTTTTTGGTGCCTGCCCTCTTCCCCGTCAACTCCTCTGAGGCAGCCATAGCCAAAGTGGTTCCTTTGAATGAAGGACAAAACGTATCCAAAAAAAAAAAGAGAAATCATCCAGATGACCTGACTGAACTTTGTTGGATTTTCTACCTGGATTATTGAGCATGAACTTTGATGTTTATCCAACAGTTTTGTTTTTAAGAAAAGTGGATTTATCCTATTCTACTGTATGTCACACACACATTTAATTCAAGTCCCAATGAAACTTGCACACCCAACTCATTTCCACAGTGTATTTGGTGATACAAAAACGATTTGCAAAAAAAATAAAAATAAAAAATGGCTAAACCTGGTTGGAAATCATTCACACTTGCTGGCAAATGTGCACACTGCATGTAATTTATGCTCGTGTGCATTCTTAATGATGTGCAGAAATCCAAATGAGCAGAACAGTCGGTGCTGGACCTCAGATTTTTATTCATGCCTGGCTGGGTGAGTCGGCTGAATTCCTGTTGGCACCCCGCTTTCATGAATGTGAGAGTGATTTAATCATGTCTCATCTAATACTTTCCCAAATGTTATTCTGCCAAATGAATCAAAGTCTGCTTCATCTGCCACTCACAGCCTCCATTTCCTGTGATCGTGTGTTTGTCAATTTGAGGAAACTATTTGCTATATTTTACTCGTTTCTTCGCTTTGTCAAACAAACTGTAAATTTCTATCAAGGCTGTGACAAACAGAATTACAAATAAAACAATTACAAATTATAATACACATAACAGCAGAAACATGCTGTAAAACAGCTCAAGCAACATATCAAGCAGCTACAACACTAATTCATTAAATGAATAGTACAGGTCTCTTGAAGTGGGTTTCTACAATTTAAAAAAGTTAAGTCATTCTGTTTTTAATTTTACTAGGAAGTGGATATTTACGAGTTGGTCTGACATCTCAGATTAGATATCTTACTTGTGAAGAAAATTAAACAGTATTGATATCATATACGTTATAGCTTATTAAAGAACTTCCGTTTGGAAAAATAGTTTAGTTGTGACCAAAATTACAAGCTTATCGCTAGACCAAGTGGGGCCAAAGACAAAGTGGACTGCTGCCGTCTTAAAAATCAATCAAATCTCTGAAATGCCATAGCGGTTTATGTTTCAATACAATTTGCGCTTTAATAATTAATTATAATAATAGATTTTATTTAAAGGTGCCTTTTATGACACTCAAAGGCCTGTACTGTAGAAATACAATATAAAGTGTTCTATATAAAGCAAGCCGTAAAACAAATGATAAAAGCACAATATGAACATCAAGTACACAAAGTGATAAAACAGTGAATAAATCATGAAAAATAAACAATAGATACAGCTAGTGTCACTAGAAAGTTAGCGTATGCCTGTTTAAAGAAGTGAGTTATGATGTGGGATTTGAAAATGGAGAGGGTGAAGGAGATTTTCATGTCAAGGTGGAGAGAGTTACAGAGGAGGGGTGCTAAGCGTCTGAATGATCTTGATCCCTCAGTGGTCAGATAACCAAGTGGTTGGGTGGGGGAGAAGGATCTGAAAGAGCAGATGGGTGTGTGCTCTGTCTGCCGGACCCAGTTCTGGACTGTGGTCTGTGAGGGCAGCTGTTGCAGTCGTTATTACCATCAAGGACCTGCTAAGCTGCTAACAAGACCACGCCGCTAACAGAACCGAACCATGATGTTGAAAGAATCTCACTGCTAACCAAATCACACTGTAAAATTATTAATTTTCAAATTTGGCACCTTGTTTTAAGTATTTTAGTAATATTTTTTAATATTTTTAGAATTTTTGTAGTATTTTTAGCATGTTTTCAGTATTTTTGCGGCATGCTTTGGTATTACATTTTTCTTTTTTTTTTTGGCGAGTTGAGACTGTTCTTCTCATCCTAAGCATTTCATTGCGTTGTTGATCTTGTGTTGATTTGGCATACGACAAATAAACCTAACCTGAACCTGATGTGGAGGAGCTCTGTGAGATACTGAGGGTAAAGGTTGTTGATGTCTTAAGTTTAGAAGCAGAATTGGGCGCCAGTAAAATGCTGTAGAACAGGAGTTATCCGTCTATTGGAAGGGGTTCTGCAGATGATGAGGCTGGCAGAGTTTGACCAGTTGGAGTTTATGGATATATTTTACAGGTAGACTCAAAAAAATAATGGACATACAATGAGAATTGTGATTAAATGGAATGGAATGTACTTGTATAGTGCCTTTCTATCTTGTCAAGATACTCAAAGCTCTTTACACTACAATCTTTGCCCTCGTTTACCCATTCATACTCTACTAGATCTTTACAAAGCTAATTGAACAAATCATTCTAAAGAGACTAATCAGGGCTTTATCACATTCATACACTGATGGGACGCACATCGGAGGCAATGAGGGGTTCAGTGTCTTGCCCAGGGACACTTCAGCATGTGGCTGCTGTTGGAATCGATCTCCCAACTCTCGCATTGAAGGACGTCTGCTCTAACCACTCAGCCACAGCTGCCCTAAAGAGTGAACCAGAATGTCAGTACTGTTGGGTGAGAGGGATGGCTGGATGGAAACGGGCAGGTGAAAGAAGGTTGAACGATAGTCATTATGGAAAACCCAAACTCTTAACCTGGAGGGAGGGGGAAACTGAGCTGCTGTGGATGAGAATATAAAAAAATTGCTGTTTTTTTACAAGGAGGGATATGGAGAAGTACTCCATTTTCACTGTTCAGTTTTAGGAAATTGCTAGAGAACCAGGATCTGATTTCACATAAACAGTGAGACAGTGAGGTATATGGGAAGGTGGAGGTGAGTGGGGTGGACAGATATAGCAGGGTGTCATCTGCATAACAGTAGAATTATATAGGCTTTTAGAAGAAGTGACCGAGAGAAAGGAGATGAATATTTTAAAACAGAGAGCCGAAGACAGAATCTTGTGGAACACCATAAATGACTGAGCAAACTGTGTTTGGTAACAGAGAAAATAAAACCACTTAACCATATATACAGTAGGATGGTGTGTGCTATGGTGTCAATGTCTGCACTTAAATCAGAAGGAAGAGGATGGAGAGGAGTCTAGAGTCAACAGCTAATAATAGTAATTTTCATACTAACTGTTTTGGTAAGAATTGTTTGTAGAGATTATGGACATGGACCTGGGAAGCAACTGTTTTTTCAAGGATTTATGGGAGATTGGAAATGGGTCATAGGTTAATGAAGTGATTGTATATTCTGATAGTATTGGTGGAGTAAGGTTTTTGAAATAGTATGAACACCATTAATAGCCCGTATTATTTTACATTAGTGTTTAGCATATAGATCCTTATATACTGTTTCTTTTTATACTTTACATGTTTGCTATTTGGGTGTAACTGGGACCTTGGGTACACAATTTAATTCCATCTCATGTAACACGTGATGCGAATTACAAAAAAGACCATTGACCTTTGAGCATCAACTGCTTTGGCATTTTAGAGAGCTGGTTGAAAGAAGGTAAAAATCCAATTTAGTCTTAGATCGTCAAAGACACAAAAATAGCTACAACTCATTTTTATCAATTTTGATCTAAAAATCAATTGTGTCATTAGCTAAAATACATTATCAACACATACTCTGGCAGTTAACCGATTGAAAACTATCCTTTTTTAGATTTTACACATGTAGCACTATATATGTGTTATGCAAATTGCTCAGTTACTTTAATACCAATGTTTAGCTCAATAATGGTGAAACCAACTGTTAGACATTTTTTCCATTGCTAAAGATGCTTAGCTGTGACAACCAGCTCAACTGGGGTGGACTCCAAATATTAATCAGTGGCAGATGTACATCTAGTGATTACTATCTGAGAGTTTCATTAAAATCGGTGTAGTCTAATTGCTTTAGTGTCAAAGATAAAAATAAACCTCAAATTTTTAACAGTATATCTAATTTAGTGTGCAAATGTACACTGATTTAAGTTTCTGTGTGTCACTCATACCTACCAACCAATTTGGGCAAGACAATCCAGGAATTTGCCCCCGCTGTCCCGTGTCTCGCATAAGGTGGTGTGGGACAGCTACATGTCCCGCATTTAAGTGGTGCCTTGTCCTACACATCTACATAGCTTAGTAATAGCTCCACCAGTTCTCCGGCAAAATTCAAATCCTCAATCTATTATACTCTAATCAACAGACAAGTGGCTTGGTGTAATTTCCACCATGAGCCTTTAGCAGGAAACCAAGCGCGATGTAAAGCAACTTCTTTCTCAAAAACAAATAGGCTGCACAACACATCACAACCTCCCTGTTGGGAAGCCATGAAATGGATTATCCGTCTTTAAACACCCACAGCCCTGTCTCTACTTCTCTCTCAGTTCAGTTCTCGACATCTCCTGTTCTGTGATCCAAATTATGAATCTCAACTGGAGGGCGAAAGATAAAAAGTTCCCTCTGGAAAACAGCTTTTCTATGAAGATGAGAGCAGTTTGTGTTTAGAAATGCAACAGGAGAAGGCATCGAGCGGAATCTAACTCAAATCGCATTAAAAACTTTAATGGCTCAACTTCAGTGCAGTGAAAAGTGATGATTTTAACCTGCAGCTTCTCAGATTCTGTACCTGACAACAAGTGACATGAATGAATACCAAAACATGTATCCTAGATGCAACTTTCTCTTTATTGAAGTTTAATTAGATTCATATACATGTTTAACATACATGCTCTCTATATTATTAGAACTGAAATTAAATTTTATTTTTTTAGATTAAGTAACTTTTTTTTGGGGGGGGGGGGGGGGGACACAAACAAAAATGCAGAAATGAGTACCAATTATTTTTATTAGCTTCTATTAATTTGTAGCGAAAAATCCTCCATGGGCCTTTGATTTCAACAGACATTAAGAGAAAAACGAGCTCAAATCTGGTCCCATCATCATTACTGCAAAACAGGAAACCTCACTGCTACAATTAGAACAATACTAACATCTGCACTACTCAATATACTATTTTTTTTTAAATTAATTTATATTTGTTTCTCAATCTAGTCAACTCTTAAAAAAAAAAAAACTTTAAAGTACCTATACCTCAAGAAAGTTGGTTAAAATATCCACACAATTCATTTTAAAATACAGATAAAAGAACAATCTCAGCTAGGTCAGACTTTCGAAAATAAATTTTGAAGAAATTTGATACGCAATATAGAAAAAGTATTTTTTTACATCAACTATTCACAACAGTTATAACAAAAACAACGGTGAACATTTTGTAATTTGTCATAGGACCCAATTTTTGATAGTTATCTTTCTGAGACTTAGGGTGCATTCACACTAGCCCTGTTTAGTCCGCTTTAATCGAACTCTAGCTCGTTTTCCTAGAAAGTCCGGTTCGTTTAGAGAGGTGTGAACGCGCCATCGAACTCTGTCACGGAACAAAAAGGCGAACTCTGACCCGGGCTAAAACCTAGGTCTCGGTCCGGTAGAAGCGAACTCCAGCGCGGTTCGAGTACAGTGTGAATGTAAACGGACCGGACCCCGCTCCACAAGGTAAACAAACACGCATTTCTCTGACCTTATATGGAGCCGTCAGCTGCCTTGTGTGGAAAAACAATGTTCTCCATGGTCTTCTGTCTCATCTTCTGCTCATGCCAAGTCCATTTTTGAAAAATGACAAAATATAACTCCTAAAACTGCTAAAACTTGATGCCACTTCGTTTTTATTTTTATTTACAGAAGAAGAAGAAGACGTGTCTTCAGAGGTTTTTGTGTCGTTTCTTTCAGTAGTTCTTGGTGCAGCGCCCCCTCAGGTGAGTGGGGGAACAGGTTGGTTTAACATGTCTCGACTGCACAGTGCAGTGTGAATGCAAACTCACCAGCTCAAATATAAACAAAAGCTCATGAATATTGGTCCCGAACCGAGTCTACCGGACTATCTTGTGTGAAAACGACCTTAGATGGAGCCACATACCAAAATGAAAGTCAGCACATTGCTTATTTTTCAAATTATCCAACTCACAATGTTTAAATATGTTCATTTATTGTTTACTGTAGTCCCTCACTTATCACGGGGGTTACATTCCAGACACCCGTGTAATAGATGAAAATCCGTGAAGTAGGGACGTTCTATTTATTTTAGCATTTATATATATATTAAAGCTTTATAAACCCTTCCCACACTCTTGCAATGTTCTTGTTCTTCATGAGCAGGCAGATTGATGCTATGGTTACTGAGTCAACCAGTGCCCGGGATACAGAGCACGATGCTCTGGTTGGTCGCCTTCCATCAATCAGCCAATCATGTGTAGTGTCTACAATCTTACGTTGAAAAGCTGCGAAACAGTGAGTCTACGAAAGTCGAACCACGAAGTACCGAGGGACTACTGTACTTATATAGGGACAAGTGTAAAGCATTAACAAATACCATACACTACAACATTTATAGCCTGGGCTAATTTGCAATGCCACATAAGGGGGCAAGTATATTGGCTTTTTATGTGGCATTCCAATTTTCAAAATTAATTTTCTCACGTCTACATATATCCACACACCAAAATGGAAGTCAGTACTTCACCTAGTTTTCATGTCATCATGCTCACAACATGGACAATTGTGGTGGCTCCAAAATCTGTGATTGGCATTGGCAACCACATTTTCAAAGGGAACCTTTCTTACATCTAGATTCAGCCACACACTAAAATGGAAATTAACACATTGCTTGATTTTCAAATTATCCAACTCACAAAATGTACACATGTAGCCCACCTTTACCCTCTGTACTAGGTAAGGGCCTCCTAGATTCTTATATGCAGCATTAAAGACTAAAATGTTAACTACTCTTAATTGCTCAACGTCAAGTCTAATGTATCATTTAACACACCCAATTATCTCCTAATTTCCTTTCAATACACACCGTGGTCGTCATGCACACACTCGCACACTCGGTTAAACTAAAAAATAACCAAACCATAAGGTCAATGTGAACTCAGTTTACTTAATGGGTCTTGAAACATTGAACAACATACACAATAAAACACAAAACTGCATCTGTAGTCAGATGTCACTGTAAATCTTCAACTATGTGAGGGGCCCACTCACCAACCAAACACACAGACACCTGCCGGCTTATCTAGCTCTAAAACCTTAAAGGTTGCAGGCCTGAGCCAAGCTTGGTAGCGGTGAGGCCCAAAACTTAATGGCCGTTTCACTCTTTGAGCAAATAAAAAAAAAAAAAAAAAACAGTACCTGGTTTAGTAGTTCACTACATACAGACTCTGGTCCCAGTTCCGGTGAAGAGAAAAACCAAATGATGTTCTAAGGTGGTGATGCAATCATCTGTCTGCTGGTCCAGGTTTAACTCCAATGAACAATGTCCAGGCATAGGAAAAGAAAAATATATGTTATCCAAAGGCACTCTTCTGGCAGTCCATAAACACTCCAGTTATGACTAATCTTCGCATCTAGGCTGGAATGATGAAGAGGCAGTCTCCTTAGTAAGCTGAACTATGTTTCCTGTTCAACATTCACTTAGCTAGTGAATGATAAATGTTCAATATTAACTGCCTCAAAGTGCAAAAAACAAAGAACTGCAGGACAAACTTGGAGCTGAAATGTCCATTGTATTCCCAAAAACCATCAAATGTGTGTCCATTACTAATCACTGTGTTAACAATCAGGAAACGTATTTAATTACTCCAAGCTGCAGCACCTGTTGCCTCTGGTGTGCCTGGCATCCCAGTCGCTCTCATCAAGCTGTACCCTCTGAACGCTCACACTTCCTTTTGCTTTTCACAATAAAATAATAATACATCAACAAAATGTTATACTTTTCTTGCTTTTAACTTATGCTTGTGCATTTTAAACAGTTTAAGCATTTTACAACATAAATGAAATACAATTGTAGCTATATTTACAACATATTTAACTTAAGCGTTTTTAAATTTTCTTAAAACTGTCACATATTTTATGAATTTAATCAATGCGCTAAAATATTTGTCTGGGTTACACACAGCAGTCATTTTGTATTTTGACATGGCAACCCAATTTTGGATAGGGACCTTTTTATGCCTAGATGCAGTCACACACCAAAATGGACGTCAGCACATTATCTATACTTTTATGGTGGCGACCATCTTGGATTTTGATGTGACAACTCAATTTTTGAAAGCAACCTTTCTTACACCTAGATGTAGTCACACGCCCCAACAGTAGTTGGTGCCTTACTTATTTTTCGAGTAATCAAGCTTGTAACAAGCATAGATGGGCAGCCGGGCAGATGGATGGAGGGTATGTGCAGTTCCTCCTCTTAGCTCTGTGAAGAGGGACAAAAAAAAAAGAAATGAAAAGCTGCCCTAGTTGGGTCTTTTTTCATATTCTCAACCACAGTGATGATGGGAATGTCTTAAACGATGTGTTTCAACAGTGTTTTTGAAAATCTGTATTTCAAATCCACATGGATACACCAAAATCTGAGTTTTTAAAAACATCTGCTTAAAAGTGTTTTAAGAACTTTTATTTTTTTCCACTAAAACTCCATTTACCTTTGAAGAGAGCAAAAAATCTGTTAAAAAAAAACAACCCACAATAGTGTCAGTGTTACTAGTGTTAGCTTTATAAGGAAAAAAAAAAGATGAAACCATATGACTATGTGAATAGAGGAAAAATGGGGCGGGCAGCACGGTGGCGCAACTGGTAGAGCTGTTGCCTCTCAGCGAGCAGGTCCCTGGTTCAAACCCCGGTCCAGGGGCCCTTCTGGGTGGAGTTTGCATGTTCTCTCCGTGCATGCGTGGGTTTTCTCTGGGTACTCCAGTTTCCTCCCACAGACCAAAAACATGCATGTTAGGCTGATTGGTAACTCTAAATTGTCCCTAGGTGTGAGTGAGAGAGTGAATGGTTGTTTGTCTCGTTTGTCTCTATGTGGCCCTGTGATGGACTTGCGACCCGTCCAGGGTGTGCCCCGCCCCTCGCACAGTGATTGCTGGACATGGGCACCGGCAACCCCCGTGACCCAAAATGGAATAAGCGGGTAAAGAAAATGGATGGATGGAAAATGGGGCCTATTGACTTCTCACTTTGTACTATCCATCCATCCATTTTCTTTACTCGCTTGTTCCATTTTGGGTCACGGGGGTCGCCGGTGCCCATGTCCAGCGATCACTGTGCGAGGGGCGGGGCACACCCTGGACGGGTCGCAAGTCCATCACAGGGCCACATAGAGACAAACGAGACAAACAACCATTCACTCTCTCACTCACACCTAGGGACAATTTAGAGTTACCAATCAGCCTAACATGCATGTTTTTGGTCTGTGGGAGGAAACCGGAGTACCCGGAGAAAACCCATGCATGCACGGAGAGAACATGCAAACTCCACCCAGAAAGGCCCCCGGACCGGGGTTTGAACCGGGGACCTGCTCGCTGAGAGGCAGCAGCTCTACCAGTTGTGCCACCATGCTGCCCCACTTTGTACTAATGTAGTGCTTATTTTTCCATCTACTTAGTATATTTTTTCTTCATCAGCAACTATTTGAATTACATTCTGCATGCTGGCTTTTGTCTTCAACTCAAGAAAGCTGAAGATATACTTGCCATGGCCATGTCAGACCCAGGTTATATTGAAAACACAGCTTTCAAGGTACTTCATCAAATAGTCTACATGACAAGTTATATGGTAAGTTTAACACTGTAAAACATTATTTACCTGGTATACTGTGTATACCTTATAGTGCCAAGCCTCATATCCAGCCTTGGCTTGCAGTATCAGTTAATAAATACTCTTCATAGTGTAACTACTCTTGTTCAAAAATTTGTTTGTGCTTGTTTGTTTCCTTTCAAGCCACTATTAACATTTGGAACATCCTCATTTTTTTGTAATGACTGTCGGTGGCTACAAGCAGCCAACTAAAATATATGCTCTGGCATCTGTGGCCAGGTCACACATTTTTCTGACTTCATTTCAGAGTATGAGTGCCAAGAAGCAAAAGAACTCCAACTGCTACAGTAGTGGCATCAAAAACCCTAATGGAGGATAAGTGGATCCAAAACTTTGCTTCCTGTAAAAGCCTTTCCCTGGCAGATAGGCGGTTATGTATCAGATAACCTCGTTTAATTGGTTTCATTGGGCAACAGTGGAGCTTTTATTTATATTTTTTAAGATTTAGAGATTAATTTTTGTTCCAAGTGTTCAGGAAACACATTTAATTACAAAGAGTAGGACAACTATATGAATTATAATAAAACATGTGCACCTACAGACAAAAAGTTTAGTAGGCAGTAGCTTGAGGATGTAACTGTCGGTCCAAACAGTGAGTAAAGGTCATATGCCTGTTCATTAGAAATAATTACAAGTAGCTGATATTTTGATAGAGATTACAATGTGGGCTTGTATTAGGCTGGGTGGTTGTATTGTGCACCTGCCTGACATGGAGTAAAAAGATGTTAGATGTTAGAACCAAAAACCGACCACATCAAGGGAGGATTGTTGTATTGGGCAACAAACATTAAAGAACCTGATGATATCTGCACCTACCATTGGTGCACAGATACTAGACTCTTTAACATGCCTCATATCATCCCGCACTGTTTCTCAACATCTGGTATCTGCCAACTACGGGTTCATTATTCTATTTTCTCAGGGCAGAGAAATCAGAATGTTCAGAATGATGCTGTGTTAAGATTGGTGTTGTGCTCATTGATGAACCTCATATTACTGCAGATGACCACTGTGTGTGAATATTTACACCAGCAGATGCAGACCCAAAGCAAAGAATGGATCTCACCATCCAGCTCATGAACTATTCACTTCCCCTCATTTAGGAAGAAGGTTGTGAAGCTTCAAAGCCCAGAAAACCATACTCAAGAATAGCTTTTTCTGTGGACTCGGTCCCTACTTTATCTTATCTTAAGCTCTCTCATTTACTTATTTTTATTAACATACCTTTATGTTATCCATTTGTCCATCCATCCATTATCTTTACCTGCTACTTCCTTTTCGGGCCTCCGCAGGGGTCACTGGTGCCCATATCTAGCTATCACTGTGCAAGAAGCGGGAACACCCTTGACAGGTCTCCAGTCCATCACAGGGACACAGAGACAAACACAACAAACCATTCACTCTCTCATTCACACCTAGGGACAATTTACAGTTGCCAGTCAGCCTAATATTCATGTTTTTGGTTTGTGGGAGGAAACCGGAGTACCCGGAGAAAACCCACGCACGCACGAAGAGAACATGCAAACTTGACCCAGAAAGGTCCCCCGGGCCAGGATTTGATCAGACAACCTTCTCACTGAGAGGCAGCAGCTCTACAAATTGTGCCAACGTGCCACCCTGAGGTTATTTATTTAGTCTTTTTTTAATTTTTGGTTGACTGGTTTTAGGAACACATTTTGTTCTCCCATGGCAATCTGATTCTGATATGGTGGTGCTGAGGAAAGAGAGCTAATCTGGCCAATGTTGTGGATACACACCAGTGTTACTCCCAAAATCACAGATAAATGACCACAGGCGTGACCCCAGGTCACCTCTAGTAGAGATTCAGGGGACATTTCTGACTCTAAATCAATTAAACCAAACCAAATCTATGTGTTTATGTACTGCCTGCATTTTGTTGAGGTCCTTCCATGGCCAGCCTGGTTCTCCAGTCTTCCCACAACTGGAGCATGAGATGGTCAACTTAACATCAACTCAGAGACTGTTGTATTTTAAAGAGCTTTTTTAGCTTACTCTGCAAAAAATAAATAAATAAATAAATAAAATGAAATTAAAATAAAACTGACTGTACGACTCTGTTCCACTTTGAATTGCCACTTGTATCAGGTCTGAATGGGTCCCACAAACTACTGATACTGAACCAGCAAGATACCTATACTGCCAACTTTATTTATTTGATCTAATAGTGTCATCATTAAATGATAGTCCCATTAATCACCTTTAGTTTAATTTAATTTCCACCTCTCCGTCTGGCTGCCTAACTTTTGTTGATCCCGGAGTGTTCTTGAAGGTCACAGGACATACCGGTATCTCAGTTGTAAAGCTTAATCACCGCTGCAAACAATAATATCACAATCTTTAAGACAAAAATCAGGGTCCTAAGATTTTTAATCATGCATACATTTCTTGCTTAGCTTAACATACATAAAACTTATAATGTGTAATTCTAACCTTTTGATTGAGGACTTAAGTGCATCTAGCACCAAACCATTATTTTGCTCAGTGCCAGCAAAAACCTCTTCTCCTCATGCCTTCATAACTCTGTGGGAGTTGATTAATGAAGCAGATTTTCAGCTATCAAGCTGGGTGCAAACTGTTCAATTATGCATCTTGGAATCTCCTTATATCATGTTTTAGTAGCTTTGCTGGCTCAGTGGGGTCCATGTTTAAATATGTGTGTGTGGTGGAGATGTAGCCAGAGGCAAGCCTCCATAGTGTGAGCTGCATTTGCCAATGTGATGACCTTTGCCACTGAGACAAATTGAAGTGGAGTGATTGGAGGAGGACTGTCAGTGTGGGTTCTTCATGAGGTCTCTGCTAGGGCTGTCACAACCATCTTGGCAGGACTCAATTCACATTCTGAGTTAATCAAAATGCATGACTGGGGCAGGCAAAGGAGGCAGCAAGCTCACACTCTAAACACGAAAGAAGCCATTTACAGCCCAACACAGGCGTGTGTCCTCATCGGCCACAGCTGTTTGGAGGCCGCCAAATGGTTGTTCGGTTGCTTTTGCAGACCCCCTTATAAAAAAAACAATAAAAAATGGGAGTACGCTTTTGATTATACAGCCATCTCTTTAGCTGATGTAATTCCTGGCAGATAAAATAAAAAGGCTAGAGAGAAACAAGGCATTTACATCTCAGCAGGTGAAAGTTAGGATTATTATACAGCTTGTAAACACAAGGCTCTTGAATTTTTATTCCGTGCTTCAAAACATTAAACTTCAAAGAAAACGACTGCTATCATAGCGCTGTTGTTTTTATCAATGCAACCACTTGGTTCTGTCACAACGAAGTTTCATAAAATCTGTTAGGATCTTTGGTTTTTGTAGTATTTTGGGTTATTTTGAATCCTTGCGGTTCTTCTATATTTAGACTGGAATCATTTTTGCAAGTTATACTGCTGTTCAGTACGAGCATCAGTTTTGTTCTGTTCGTACAGTAATTCATGTTTGTCATTAGTCATTACAGTCATTTGGGCAAGGAATAGTTTTAAACTAGAACCCAGATTACTGGTTTCTGAAAAAGGACCTGGAAGGAAGAACTGCTGGTAAAGACTTCCTGTTTGAAAACAACATCCCTTTGGTTTTATCAGCATTTAGCACCAGTTTGAGATGGAACAAATCTGACTGATGTTGAATGCAGACTGTAAAAGCTGTAAAGCCTTAGCAACTGATTTAGCACGACAATAAACTGTGCTGTTGGTATAGCAATGTAAGGATGTGTCAGGGATGATCTGACCTACGTCACTTATGCAGATTGTAAAGCGGGTGGGTCCTAAGTCTGAGCTTTGTGGTACACCACTGTTGACGGTTAAATAACTGGAAGAAGTACCAATGTGTTGCAAACATTGCCCCCGATCTGAGATGTAATTAGAAAAACCAATCGATAGTGTGATCTGAGACACCAACATCTGAGAGCTTATGGCAGAAGATGTCATGGTCTACAGTATCCAAAGCTTTAGACAGGTCTAAATAAAGTGCAACACAGTAGTCCTTAGTATCCAATGCTTCAACAACATAATTAAAAACCTTAAACAGTTGTGCTGTGTCGTTTCCTGAAACCAGATTGAAGGGGATGAGATATTAAAAGAATCCAGACACTTCTTTACTTGAGTATTTGTCAAATTTTCTAAAACCGTGGCTAGAATACAGAGTTTAGAGATTGGCTGATTCAGGAAAGTGGGGTCTCCTCCTTTCAGTAAAGGTAGAACAAAAGCGGTTTCCCAATCGTTTGGAACGGTATTTTCACTTATGGACAGATTAGAGATGTGAAACACCGGTTCTGCTATGATTTGTACAGCTAGCCTTAAGAAACCAGGAAGAAGCTCGTCTGCTCTGTGTACTTGCAGCACTTGCAGGAACAAAAAAGATATGGGCAGATGGCACTTTAGACAGAATCCTAACAATTACCTTCATCAAAATCTATATAGTTTTGGTTTATGTTGTATTGTTGATACAATACACATTGCATCATAGTGTATTATATTGTACATCGTATGGAGTACTCTATCATACTGTGCTGTACAGTATGTATCATATTTTAACACATTATATTGTATTGCACTGTATATTGTAATACATAGTGCAGACACACTACAATAAATAGCACTAGATATAAAAAAATGTTTTGAGAAACTCTCAAAGCTTGTGTGTACTTGTATGTACTTGCATTTTGTTTCATCTACACACAAGTACATATAGGCTGAGAGTTTCTAGAAAAATGTGAAACAAAATGCAAAATTCTAGAGGATATTGTTTTCCTGTCTGCAGCAATTTCTCTTTCTCTCTGGGGCTCTTTGTTCATGGCTGTTGATGGTTCCCCTGCGAGTAATGTAACAAGTGGGTGGATGGACAAAACAAAAGATCAAATCAATAGTTTCAGCCATTGCTTAATTGCACATTGGGAGCCAAAGGTTTTTTATTACCACCTTGGTCAAACTTTTAATATAACTCGAACCTCCAGAGAATGGGGCTCCTGTACACCTTGCATTGTCAAAAAAGTCTCTCACCATTTGTTTTATACGTTCTCCATCAACTCTTGGCAGCCTTCCGTTATCATAAAGACTTTCCAAACAGCACAGAATGTAATGAAGCCACAGCATCTTATATAAGCTGCTTATGAGATTAAAGTATCCAACCCACCTGTTTTATTTAGGAAAATTATTAGAAAACAAAAAAGGTTCAGTGAGAAAGAGGATGTAACCTGAGATTTTCATGTTCACTTTTATCAAAATGCTATTAAAATGAGTATGCTGGATCAAATTTGGAATGCAGTCTAATTTCTAATCATTTTTAAAGACACCACGGAACAAAAACTTCCTAAGCCTGACAGTTTAGCATTTGGGGTTATATGTGATTTGGAGCCTTGAATAATTTTACAGAAAGAATCCGAATTAAGCATCAGGGTGTTTACTGCAGCAATCACAACATCAAAAGAAAGCTCATGAATTTATTGCACTCCAAATGTGACAGTTTATTTTCCCAGGATTTCTGATTACATTAGTGGATACATCACTTCACTACAACATTCATATTCACATAGCTGAAAAGTCTAGTATTTTAAAAGCATAATCTTAGTTTCTTTATTGAACAGGCTTCAGATGATTCACTGGAATACTGACTCGTACAGAACAAGAGTACCATGTATGGCATATTATACACCTCTCGACAAACTTTTCTACAGAAATCTACAGCAATGGCCCAGTCATGCACATACCTTCTATAATATATGACCATGATTTGGGACTTTGACTTTGAAACTGGAATGAAGAAGTCTATACAACACTGACTAGTGATGATGCATCTGTGCTTGACTTTTTATTAAATTATCTTAAGCAGATCAGAAGTTATGGGCAGGGCAAGAGAAACTTTACATACATACGTACGTAAATACACATGTAAATTCCATATGTATGGAGACTATATCATAACATGGCCGCAATTACATCTAATTTTAGAACATATTTCTACTGGGCCTAGTGAACAAAAATGGAGAAAGATAGGAAGTCAAATAAAATGAAGAGCATTGCGTCGTAATAGACTCCAGTTACGCAAACTTTTACAATGTCTAAAAACCTTTTCAAACAAACTCTTCTTACGTCCCTGAACATTTGTGGCACAAATACAAATTGTACATTAAAACTGTAGGGAGCTTTGTGTTATTTTACCCACTGTGTCTCTCACTGATGTTGGATTGATGATTTCTCTGAAGTCCATCTTGAACGGAGAGATCGCGCCAATTTTTCAAAGGTTTTAGCTTCGTTTTAGCTCAAACTACACTTTTTATAACTAAAATTCTTTAACTTTTCTTAATATATCTCTTACAATAAACACTACTGAAACATAAGCAAGACCATCAAAAGTTCATGCTCAGGTAAAAATAATCCAACAAAGTTCAGTCAGGTCCTCTGGATGGTTTCTTTTTGTTGAAACGTTTCGTCTTTCATCCAAAAGACTTCATCAGTCTGAGAAGCCACAATAAACTCAGTCCCATAGGTAGCACACACAGTTGAACTTTGATGATTTGAACCACTTTGACCATGGCTGCCTCAGAAGAGTCAACGGGGGAGAGGGTGGACTCCAGAAACCATCTTATCACCATCAAACTGGTTGGCCCACTATGTCAGTGTGCTGCTTATGAGAATGAGTTTGTTATGGTTCCTTGGACTGACAAAGTCCTTTGGATGATAGATGAAATGTTTCAACAAAAAGAAACCATCCAGAGGACCTGACTTAACTTTGCTAGATAAGCAAGAGCAGTTCAAAATTTTCTAAGATCCAACTTATAGTTTTGGCACAGTCACATGCATAATTTTCAGTCAGCCTCTCATTAACTCTGTATTCAGGGAGTGACAGACACAGATCTTTGATTACTATAGTTACCATTTGATTTTGTTTTTTTCTGACACTTCTTGTTAAGCTCATACATCCAAATAATAACGTTTTACCTTAACTTCGGTTTTTGCCAAACTGATTTTCAATTTTGCGTATTTGCACCCAAAAAACATTTGAAATTCTTCTACTTTATCATTTCTGTTTACATATTTGTTTATGTTTGTGAAGGATGTGTAAATCTATATGCCCATGGGGGATCTATAAAAGCACCAGTTTTAATGCTGGATTGAGCTTCTCACAACGTCAAGTAAAAAAAAAAAAAAAAATCACTCTTTGAGCCTTTAACCATTTCTCCAAACACTTCGACCTTCGGAATAAATCACATCCTTAGTTTTATGTATGGAAATACGTGAACAGAGGGTGACTATGGCTCACCGCCAGGCGAAATAGGCTGTACAGTCCCTAAGCATGATGGATTGGTAGCACTGGCTTGGCATAATGTCTGGTCCCTGAAGTGGACCGGACCCCTATACGTTGAACAAGCTTATACATCACTACACTGCAGGCATCCAGCGAGCACACTCCTCCCTCCGTGCTAACAAAGGCGCTGGTTTCTACATCCACAAACTTGATGGATTAAGAGAAACAGGTTATTTATGGACCAAGCAAAGCATCGGGAGCTTGTTTGTGCTGTGCCCACACATCTGTTTGCCGGAGGGGAAAGAGGCTGGACACTGAACACCTCTGAATCCAGCGTTACTCAGAGAGCGGCTGGCATGAAACGCACCCAAATCAAACGGCGAACTTGAGTTCTGTAAAGGGAGCTGATATGGAACAATAGCCGGTCTGTCTTTAAAAGTTGAAAAGATCCGTTTCTTCAGAGGACGCATGTGGGTCGGATGAGAGAGGTTTATAAGTGAGCTTGTTTCAGCAGGGAACGTTAAAGGGGGAAACAAATATTTTTATGTTCCTGTTGCAAAACATAGCTTTTAAGTAGTTAGAATCTTTTCCAAGAATTTTCTAGGTGAACTGTTTAACCATCTGTGGAGTTTAAAGCTACAGGTCGCAGCAGTGGCAACACTTTCCTTTTACATAATTATATTATTGTGTATACTACATAATATGTGTCAAACTCAAGACTTGGGGGCCAAATGTGGCCCTCGTTAACATCTTATCTGGCCCTCAATATGTTATTTTAACTTTTTTTTTTCAGTAATCTTTGATTATAAATGTTGAAAGTGCAACAGAGAATGTCAAGTGAGACCAATCAAACTCTTGTTGAGGAACCTGTGACCAAGAAAATACGTTGGGTAACTTGAGTTAATGTAGTTTCTGAAACCGGCCCTTAGTTTGAAAAAGGTTTTAATTTTTGGTCCCTTTTGTTAGTAGGTTTAACACGCCTGTAATCAGTGTTGAGTCGAGTCTGGCAACTAGGTTGCCTGTAGGGATTTTTAAGTTCCAGCAGGTGTCAGTATTCAGTGACACAGTATCAATACAGTTTGGCAATGTGTTGAAACGCTTCATGACGCCTCATCTACCCATCACTACAAGGAAACCAGGCTTAGTCAAGGAGGTCGGGATCCGAAGAGCCTTGGGCATGGAGACTGAAACATGGAGAATACAAGGCAAGTTAACCACTGTTGCATAACACACAAAGAGGCCAAAAGCACGAGTACTGGTAGGCCTCAAAATGCTCCAGCTGAGAGTTGAGCTCCTCTGCAGCCTTAAATACTCCTGGGTCCTCATCAGGGGGAATCCGTTGCAGGTGCGCTCATCAGATGCCACCTTCGAAGTCTGTGGCTGCAGAAGGCTGAACCTTCACAATTACGTGCACTAAAGTCAGGGTATACTTAGATTAGTTGATAGGCCCTTTTTTTGAAAAAGAGTTGGCAATATGCTCTGAAAATTTATTAAGCGTAGCAACAAAGTTGCTAAGTAGACAACACTTGTTTCCATGACTATGGCGCAATCATAACGCAGTTAGCGATATTCAAATTCTTACCCTTTTTATCAGGTGATCAGTGAGAAATTTGTCAGAAAAGAACGGAATAGCAGGAGAAAATACCTGTTTTTGTTGCCTCGCCCGGGAACAAAGCGAGAACTCGGTTGTTAAAATGTTTTATTAGTTTCGTCCTGAAAGTTGAGAAGTTGTGCCGTGACAATCAGCCCCTCGTCTTTCAGGAACTTCCATTTGCTTTAACACATTCTGCAAAGGTTTTTTTTTTTTTGTGCCAAGTATGTTTTTTCTTTGTTTTAAATTCCTGTGGAACTTTGTTGAAACTGGGATTAATATTTTTCAGAAACCCAGCTGTGTAGTTTGAACACTTTCATGGAAATATATATATATATATATATATATATATATATATATATATATATATA
>NC_056498.1:32164324-32167416 GCF_014905685.2 Nematolebias whitei | reverse complement strand
ATATATATATATATATATATATATATATATATATATATATATATATAACTGATAATAATCACTGAAAGATTAAACTTGCTGGCTTCAGAGGAGTGTTGCTGTACCAGCAACGTCTCTCATGGGGGTACAGTTCTGTTTAAGTTCTGAATTGTTCTTTTTGTTGAAATTTACGAACAACTAGGTGGGCGAATGTTTTTCACTTAGACATCATTTGGGGTCACATTAGCACTGCCAGTAAAAGATGCTTTAAAGCAGTTTGGAACAGCTTCTTTCTTATTTTCTCGATGTTAAACTTTCAGTCTAGTTTCTCTGGTTTGACTGTGGTAGATTTTTTTTTTTTTTTTTTTTTTTTAAGATTACTTGTGTAAAGCTCTTTAATGTATTTTTTTTTCTTAACATGTTTTTATTCCCGAATTTCAGATCTGCAACACATTGGAAAAAATCGTGTCTGACCTTACACATGCTATAACTTGTAACATGGATTTATCTAAAATAATGATTATTGCTTTTCTCTAGCATGTCCTAAACAGTGTAAACTTTAATCTGACTTGTGCACTGTTAAACAAATTCAAATGTACATTTTACCTGTACAAAACATTTCTCATGTATTGTTTAAAATACAAGATTTACCTAAATTACATGAGTCACCCAAACATTTACATTTTGTAAAGTATCATGCATTTATTTGTTACAATCTGTTGTATTTGTTGTTTTTGTGTGACAGTTTGTTTTCTGTTACTTTGGTTAATTGAAATCCATGCCTAATTGGTAAACACAATAAGGATTAAATACATGCTGACCTCTGCTAAAACACACACTCTGCCTATAATACTGGATTGTAAATGGTCTGTCCTTATCAATGTTCAAACACATTTTGAACATTATTATTGATATTGTTTATCTTATTTATTTATATATTGTATTGTTTATTATTATTTAGGAACTTTTGTGTGAAATATTTTTATCTTTTTTATCTGTTGCTGCTGTTACACTTGAATCTCCCATCCGTGGGACAATAAAGGCTCTTTCTATTCTATTTTATTCTATTCTAATTGTGTTTGCTCATTTGTGTTCAGTTTTTGTTCCCCGGTGTTTCACTCCTCCCTCAGTCAGGACTTTTCCAGTCACATTGCCACGAACATCCACACCTGCTTCCTGTTTCACGTCACGGCTGCAGCCACTTCCCTCATCAGCCCCAGTTCTTTCAGTTCCCTAGCTTCACCCCACCCACCAACTGAGCTCTGTTTCTTCTTCATGTCTGGTTTTCCCTACGACTCACTGCGATTCCTCGCACTTTCAAGTTTTACTCTTCAGTTTTGCTGCCTTCTGCCAAAGTTCATGCTCAATAATCCAGGCATAAAATTCAACAATGTTCACTCAAGTCATCTGGATGGTTTCTTTTTTGCTGAGACGTTTCGTCTTTCATCCAAAGGACTTCTTCAATCCGAGGAGCCACCAAAACAAAACTGATTCCCACAAACAGCATACGCCATAGTCAGGGCTGGATTTAGGAGGATGGGGGCCCCTGGGCTGGAGTTAGGATGGGGGCCCCTGGGCTGGAGTCAATATGTGGGGGCCCTATATATATATATATATATATATATATATATATATATATGTGTGTGTTTGTTTTGTTTTAGAGGATGAGCAGAAAATGACCGAACAGTAAGTTTGCACAACTTACAACTTTAATAAGCCAGTTGTCACAACCTACAAACAACTCTGAACTCTTTTCTAGAAAGACTAAACCACATGTTGGGGTTGAAACTAGAATATGATGCTTGCATCATATTCTAGTTTTTTCATATTCTGATTTTTTACAGCCCACTGTTCTCAATAAAAGCAGAGGTGGGTGCAAATGAACAATTTTCATCTTCTAGACCAAGGTTTTTACAGAGAACATCTTGAAAAATATGAAGAACATAATACAGATTTCCATTTATTAATGACACTTCTGCATTCATCTTATTTGGAGGAACTAGAACCACAAACACGACCTACATTTACTCAAACGCAAACGTTTGATGGATGGATGGATGGCAAACCATGTAACCCAAATAAGAAAACAAGTTCCCCCCAATGCCCAGGATCGGTACTGTACGGATCCACAGTTGTCTTTCCATCTGCCGAAGAAGATCCCGCTTCCATCGACTCTGACTCCACAGACGCCAGTCCAGCCACCGACTCAGTCACGGTTAAAGGTTCTGGCGGGATCGTAGTGCCGGTGTTAGCAAAGCTAAGGGTTTGAGGAGCGGGGGGTAATGATGTTTCTGCTCCATCTCCGCTAACAGATTTAAAAAAGCCTGTCAGTTTAGGCATTTTGTTTGTCGCCTCTTTGTCGCGATGCTCTTTTTCTTTTCTCTTCCTTCTTTTCTGTGCTCCGCTGTCATATTTTCTGTTGTCCGCCATTGTAAAATAATATTCCCTGACGCTCCTCCCCAATGCGTAAGATGCGTCAAAAGTGGACCAATAACAAGCAAGCATTCAAGATGGACGTTTGTCAGAACAAATTGGAACATTTTTCATCCGTGCTGTCAAAATCATCATAGTCATTGATTAAATTCTGACACTATCCATTCACAAAAACATAAAACATCCTTCCGGGCCCCCGAAATGCCGGGGCCCCGGGCTGAAGCCCCGGTAAGCCCCTGCTAAAATCCGGCCCAGGCCATAGTGGGGAAAAAAAGTTTGCTGATGCTAAAATGGCCTCTGGGGCCCACGCTCATGCCAAAGTGGTTCAAAACATTAAAGTTCATGCTCAATTATCCAGGTATAAAATCCAACAATGTTCAGTCAGGTCATCTGGATGTTTTTTTTTTCCTGAAATGTTTCGTCCTTCATCCAAAGGACTTATTCAGTCTGAGGAACCACCAAAACAAAACTGATTCCCACAAACAACATACTCCATAGTGGGCAAAAAACAAACAAACAAACAAACAAACAGTTGCTGGTGCTAAAATGGCTTCCGGGGCCCGCTCTCTCCCCCGTTAACTCCTCTGAGACAGTCATGCCAAAGTGGTTCAAAACACCAAAGTTCATGTTCATTAATCCAGGTATAAAATCCAACACTGTTCAGTCAGGTCATCTGGACG
>NC_056498.1:32130036-32164314 GCF_014905685.2 Nematolebias whitei | reverse complement strand
TATAAAATCCAACACTGTTCAGTCAGGTCATCTGGACGGTTTATTTTTTTGCTGAGACGTTTTTTGTCCTTCATCTAAATGACTTCTTCAATCTGAGGAGCCACCAAAACAAAACTTATTCCCACAAACAGCATACTCCGTATTGGAAAAAAAAAAAAAGTTCTCTGGTGCTAAGATGGCCTCCGTTTTGTTTTGGTGGCTCCTCAGATTGAAGAAGTCCTTTGAATGATAAAAGAAATGTCTCAGCAAAATAAAAAATAAAAAACATCCAGATGACCTGACTGAACATTGTTGGATTTTGCTCTTTTTGTTTTGTTTTAAAATAAAAGGTAATTTTCTCAAGCTCGTGTCGATCTGCATACTTGAGTCTAACATCGCAAAACCAAAGCTTTGTTTCGTGATAAAATAACAAAATCGTGTATTTGCTTTTTTAGTGTTATTTTATTGTTTGTTTGATTATTTTGCTGACACATGGTGCTTCTCTCGTACAATGGGAATCACATAAACCTGCTGTTAATCACGTGTAATCCCATAAATTCAACATGGGAAATTCCATAGGTTTCAAAAGTTATGCCCCTAAATGATTACAAAGACATGCTTGTTATGTACAGAATATACTTTACTATTAGGAAATATTGTAATCTTAAAAAATCACCTGTAATTCCAGAGGATTTACATGGAAATTGATTGGTAGCACCCAAAAACCTTGTGTTTCTTATGTGAAAACATACTTCACATGCGAAAAATCGTATAATCTTTTATTTAACATGTACAAATACACGAGTAAAATAAAACAAACACAAAAAAAAACTTCACTCTCTCTGAGAGTTCCTGAAAATCTGAATCGGCCACAGCATTTCTTTCTTTTCAAATCTTTTGTAAAAGGAGCTCCAGATGCTCCCTCTGGGAAGAAAATGAATCAGACAAAAAAACAAACAAACAAAAAAAAACCTGACAATTATTTATTCCAGATTTCAGACAGTTGCAAATGACTTTGCGATGCCAGGGAACATTGTTAGAAAGCAGAAAGATGCCAACTGTTTTGGAAATGGCAAAGACAAACAGCTGAAGCTCGTTTGTTGTTCGTTTATCAGAGAGACGCCGTCGACGTCTAACAAGAACAAAATTGATGTTAAAATATAATCTCGCGTATTCGCACAGGTTTACTGTTCGATGCGACTGCACACCAGTTAGTGATGTTGCACCTTCAGTTTTAAGCTCAAACCCCCCCCCCCCCCCCCCCCACACACACACACACACAGCCTGCAGGTTCTCTGCAGTGTCTATGAAATCAAAATTTTACATTTTCAGACATTATGCACAGACTCATGGGCTAACCTTGGTTCACTTACAACTTTATTAAAATAAATAAATCGCATTAATCTTCTAGATGAAAACGATGAGATGCAGGCTACCAGTTTCCCATCAATCACGTTGAGCCAGTCAAACATACTGGCAATAAATTACTGCATATATGTTAAAAATAGATTTGAACAGAGCCCCCTTTTCCCCATATGAACCTTTTTTTCTTGTTTTGTTTCTTCTAATTACCTCACCTGGCAAAGATCTGTTTTCTTTACTGTATAAAATCCATCTGTCTTGTTCGCTTGATGTAGCTGATGAGACAGGCCTCTTAAAAATTGTTATTCTGCAAACAGGCTTTGGTTTTCATAAAAATTGGAGGACTCGTCTTGGACTGTTTGGACCTCGGTTAAAAGTGATTAAACTGCGTCGGTTGATGTCAACAGACTTGACTGGGTTGCGAATGCTATGGCAAAATGAAGTCAAAGAATCTGGTTGATTGTTATTCCTGCAGTGGTAGGCAGTAGGATAAAAAGAGACTTTTGAAAAAGACAGAACAAATTACTCCCATATTCTGTAACTTCCTTATTTATGTTACTAATT
Organism: Nematolebias whitei; assembly: GCF_014905685.2. Lineage (NCBI taxonomy): Eukaryota > Metazoa > Chordata > Actinopteri > Cyprinodontiformes > Rivulidae > Nematolebias > Nematolebias whitei. The sequence goes on along the minus strand of NC_056498.1, from coordinate 32,162,409 downwards.
AAAATACCTTTAGGAACTACACCTTATATATGTATATGTAAAATAAAATAATGCATCAGTAAATATGAAGTGTGTCTGACTCATTTCTAAGAGCGTATATCTTTACTAGTTTTTTTTTTTTTTTTTTACTGTCCATTATAATTTCAGTTCAATTCAGTTTATTTCTATAGCGCCCAGTCACAACAGAAGTCATCTCAGGGCACTGTACAGAAACATTCATATATATAAAAAGTAACTTAATGAAATGATTTATCTGAGGAGCAGACTGCTTTAAATGTAACTCCATCACAGAACTCTCATCTTGAGCATGAAGGTGACAGTGGAAAGGAAAAACTCCCTCGTGAGGAAGAAACCTTTAGCAGAACCAAGCTCAGGACGAGCGGCCATCTTCTTCGACCGGCAGGTTTGAGAGGAACAGGAAGGAGGAACAGATACACAATGGCAGGTTACGAATCACGTGTTAAGATAGAAATAATATAAAATGAAAACTATTCAGTTAACAATTCATTTTAAGAAATTAGGTCAATTTGTCCTCCAGTAGTCTAAGCCTATAGCAGCATAACAAGCCAACCCTAACTATAGGATTTATCAAAAAGGAACGTCTTAATCCCAGTCTTAAAACTGGACAATGTGTCAGTCTCATGGACAGAAACTGGAAGTTGGTTCCACAAGAGAGGAGCCTGATAACTGAAAGATCTTCCTCCCATTTTGCTTTTGAAAACTCTAGGAATCGCACGTATGCCCAGTGGCGGTCCTAGCCTATTTGGCGCCCTGGGCGAGCAACCCCAACGGTAAGCAGCTAACCAGTTAGCATTAGCAAGCTACAGCCTACACAGTTCACACAACAAGAAATGACAGTGACACACAGCTCTTCTTACCTTTATCTTTTGCTTGTTTCTCCTCTTCTTCTTTTCTATTTTTCCTAAACTGCACACCCTATGGCTTTAACCTTTTCCTTTCCATCTTCCATAATTTGCATTTAAGCGGAATAGATTAACACCGCCACCAACCCAGGGTTGCCAGCCCAGATCTGACAGTTGCCAACCCCAAAGCCTCCATATACACAGCTATGGGTGAGTTGTTAGAATTGGGGCTGTATTTAACCACATTTGGTAGATTTTCAGCAAGTTTTTATTGGAAATTATATATATATATATATATATATATATATATATATATATATATATATATATGTTATGCCGCCCCCTGCTGGAGGCCGCCTTGGGTGGCCGCCCATATAAGGAACCGCCACTGCGTATGCCTGCAGTCTGAGAGCAAAGTGCTCTGTTAGGAAAATATGGAGCAATAAGATCTCGACTATAAGATGGAGCTATGTTGTTGAGGGTTTTGTAGGTTAGAAGTAAGATTTTGAATTCAGTTCTGAATTTGACAGGGAGCCAATGGAGAGAAGCTAAAACTGGAGAGATATGATCTTTCATACTAACTCCAGTTAAGACTCTGGCAGCAACATTTTGGATCAACTGAAGATGTTTGAAAGAAGTATTTGGACACCCAGATAATAGACCATTGCAATAGTCCAGTCTAGATGTGACAAATGCACGGACCAGTTTTTCTGCATCATTTTTAGGTAAGATATTTCTAATTTTAGCGATAATACGCAGGTGGAAGAAGACAGTTCTGGTAATGTTGAACCAAAGTGCAGGCAGGACTCAGAACATGGTGGATTATATAACTAAAATCAATCAACCTTTATTTATACAGGTAAATCCCATTGAGCCTCGAGGACTCATTTACAAGAGAGACCGTTTAAAATGTTTAATGAAAAAACAAAGAGCTGTTGTAGGAGCAAAAACGTACAGGATGCAGGAGACATGGAGGGAGGAAATGCAGGAGCTAGGAGACATACCAAAGACAATACCTAGACCAGTGTTTTTCAAACTGGGAGGCGCGACCCCCTGGGGGGGTCACCAGAGGGCACTAGGGAATACTCAGAAAGCTGGAAACACGATTTAACTTTTTTTAAATTGTTTTCTCAATAATGTTTGAGATGAATGTTAGATTAGTTATAGGTCTATAATTGGCTATAATTCTTGAATCAAGATTAGTTTTCTTAAGTAAAGGTTTGATTACAGCAACCTTAAAGCGTTGTGGTACGTAACCATTCATCAGAAATCAAATTTCTACAAAGTAATACCAAATAAATAAAACGATGTAATGTAAAATAAATGGCTGCATGACCGTTCACCTCCTATAAAAAGGACTGCCCTAATTTAACTCGGAGAAGAAAGAAAAAAAGTTTTAAAGTACAAGTCAGGATGGTTACAAAATGATTTCCAAGGCCTTTAACCTACCTATGAGTTCTGTTAAATCCATCACCAAGAAATGGAAGGAATAAAGAACATGTGTAAATCTACCAGGAACCGGTCGTCCTCATTATCTGACTGACTGTGCAAGAAGGAGAATAGTGCACGATGCAACCGAGACACCCTTGACCACTCTGAAGTAGCTATAAGCTGCAGCAGATGAGATGGGAGAGACTGAGCATACAACTTTCCCTGAGTTCTTCACGTCTAAGCTCTAAGAGAGAATAATAGAAGAAGCAACTGTTGGAAAAAAAAAAGCATGTGAAATTAATTAAATAAAATATTTAACTCACTTGGCAAAATCTTGTTTACGGTTTAGAGTTTTCTTTAAAGACAAGAAAAGCTGTCTTACCTTCCAAACAATATAGAAGAAATATGAGTGGGATGAGAAATATGATGAGTTTCATATCATCATCTTGGAAAATAAAAAAAACAAATCTAAATGCCCAAGGACAGGTTATCATTTTCTTGCTATCTTTGAGACTGATAGCTGTAAATTCCTGGATCTGTTTACCACACTATCATCATGGGACCTCGTTTACAAAAACAAATCTGAAAACAGCATCTGAGAATATACTAATGGCTCATCCTTGCAAGGCCCACACGGGTCAAATCGATGGGATGCTTTGGCTTTGAACATCCTTCTAATGTATTGCCAAGGGTTTTCCCATGTCGCCCAATTTACAAGTTGGGAGATTTGTATACGTCAATAATGCAGAGCTCAAACTTTAGATTTTTTTTTTTTTGCAATGTTTGTTCTAAAATGGGCTTTAACCGAGCATTACTTGCAAATACAGCTTTGAAGCGCATGTTTCTGTTTGATGTGAATGTTTGCTAATCTGTCGTGAGTTTATAATTGGGTTATGCACACACACATTTATAGTTTTTTTTTTAAATAACATGTAAAAACTTTGGACTAAAACATATTTTCTCTTTCCATTTCCTTCTTTTTTTACAAAATGAGGTGGACGGTCACCCACTAAGAGCTCGTATCTGCTGAAGGAGTTTTCTTTTAACTTTTTTAGTGTTCAAAATGTGGTTCACTAGTGCTCACTCAAGAGAGAATCTTTGGGTTGCTATCAATATTGTCAAGCATTCTTAACATACTTTTTAATACTTAATACTGAATGCAAAAATGTACACTCGATGCTTTCCATAGCTACTTCAGTCTTGTGTTGCAAAAAAAATAATAATTGAGCCCTCCGTACATTCTCAAGTGTTTACTTGACTACCATAGAAGTCATTCTTTAAAGTGAAGATGTTATTCAACCCTCTTCCACGTCTTTTTAAAGAAACATATCCCTGCAGATCTTTCACTCATCTTTACTTTTCAATCTCAAACTGGAAAAACATCAAGATGACCCAGATTTTTTTTCTTCAATTAAAATTGCTTTGAGAAAAACTCTAAGGTGAGTTATAGGTCATGTAATAGGGACAATACGCAATGTTTTAAACCCCCATGGTGTCTTTAATACCTGAAGTTTTGTAGTATTGGTTTTAAAATCCCCATATCATTACCGGCTCATATTCAGGTGCGCTCAGTAGTCCAGAAATTACAGAAAATATAGACCAATGCTGCTGAAGAGGAACCTTTTTTTTATAATAAAGCAAAACAAATTTGAGAACAGCACATCTTGATGTTTAATTTATCATGGTTAGGCTTTGACATACCATGGTGCTTGAAAGTTTGTGAACCCTTTATAATTTTCTATATTTCTGCATGAATATAACCTAAAAGATTATCAGATTTTCACACAAGTGCTAAAAGTAGATAAAGATAACGAGAACCCAGTTAAGTAAATGAGACAAAAATATTATAGTTGGTCATTTATTTATTGAGGGAAATGATCCAATTGTCATGATCTGCGTAGTGTTGAACCCAGATGTAGATGGAACTCTGGGAAACTCAAGGATAAAATAAATAACATGCATTAAACTTAAAATACAAAATCAATTAGCTGACGCAGCAACGAAAATCAAGAACACCGGGTGACACAGAGGATGCCGAGCGTGATGGCTAGGAAGCACAATCCACGGACGGGGATGAAACACACTGACACTAAACTAAAGAGAATCGAATAACAGATAATGACGAAGACCTGGGGAAAGAAAAAACAAATACAAACAGAATCAAATTAATAAATCACAAGAAGACAAACAAACAAGGATCCTGACAGTGGCCGACCCCCACAGAGACACATTGAGAGTGGTACCTTGATGCCTGGGACTAGAGCAGCTGCTTCTGCAGCTGGAACTAGAATTATGTAGGGTCAGCCTCTCTTGGCTGCTTGGGAACCCCTGGATGTTCAGTCTCACCAGGTTACTCTGGGACCTCTGAAGGTTCAGTGGACTGGGTTTAGGTCTACCGTTGGCTCCTCTTATGGCAGCATGACCCAGGAAGAGGGGTAGACCAGGAGTCATCAGTGTTGGACTAGATATTCTCCTGCTGGCCACTTGGGGCACACCAGAGGTAAGCAGGATGGAGGAAGGCAACAAGGTGCTGGAGAGATGTGGAGCACCAGATGTGAGCGAGGTGGTAGAGAGGAGGTAAAAGGGTTAAATGTCAGATGGCTACCCCAGAACTGTGAGTTATTCCTCTTTTCTTCCTCCACCAAAAGAGACGAGGATCTCCACCATCACCGTTTTCGGGCAGGTCCTCTCGTCTGAAATCCACCTGGTTGCATGACAGACTGTGGACACTGTGGCTCTTTCTTCTCTCGCTCCTCTAACTCACACTGGGCAATTTTTACTACCTCTCGAGCCAGGTACTCAAAAAGGGTGATCTGTCTGTTGGGTTCTGTACAATCCATGGATTCTATCATGTTCAGCATAATTTTGACCCCAGATGTAGACAGAACTCGGGGAAACTCTAGAATAAAATTAATAATTTATTTATTAAACTTAAAATACAAAATCAATAAATAAAAAAAAACAAGGACATAGGGAGACACAGATGAAGCCAATCATAAAGGCTGGGAAGCACAATCCATGGCCGTGGAGGAAACACTGACACTGCACTTAAAGAGAAAGTAATGAAGATAATGACGATTACCTGGAGACAAACAATGAGGTACAGGTGAGAGTGGCAGGAGCAGGAGCTGACTACATGGGGACAAAAACACTAGGAGAGATGAAAACACAAATACAAACATGCTCAAGAAAATAAATACAATCACAAGAAGACAAGAATCCTGACACCATTATTATATATCTGAGAGTATCAAAAGTGTGTGAACTTTACTCTCTCTATCTCTCTCTCTCTATCTATTCATTAGTTTGAAAGTAACCAATGACGAGAGGGGAGTTGGTCCATTGAATCACTGTACAGTGGTCAGGTATTCTTAGACCCACCTTCAAGAAGAGCTGGACCAATGGGTGCACCCACAGCACCGCTAACACACCCAAAATGGATTCTACTGCGGAGTCAGTCAGAAGATATGTGCCACCCATGGCCTTATTGAAAGATTATTGAAAGATTATTGAAAGACTATTGAAAGACTATTGAAAGACTATTAAAAGACTATTCGGTAAAGCAGGACAGATTTTCTCTCACAAAAGAGCCAGACTGGACTCAAAAACTTTGAAAACCAACTTCTTCTGAACTTTAACAATAAATTATTGCTGCAATATTAAAATGTGTCAGTTCATGGATGTTAGGACAGGAGACAAGAGATGTCTCCAAATGTCTCGACACTTGATGTCTATAATGTCCATTTCTCTTGATTGTCCCTAATCAACCTAATCTGTGTACTTTTTTGTGCCAACAAAAAATAAATTGAGACGTATTCAATATGGGTTTAAGTTACTCGTAACAACTCTGACTATTTTGAGAGAAATAGGTCTTGCAAATGCTCGCTTTTTTCAAAATTCCAGAAGAGCTTGAAGCCCTCCAACTCATGAGGAAAGTAAGAACCCACACAAAAATTTAGACATTTTGGAAACTCACTTGCAAAGGTCATTCACAATCTGTGGCCTATTGTAGGTCAAAGACACACTGTACTCTTACAAAGCAGGCATTAAGAAAGATCTATTGAAATGTTGCAATGTTTTTAAAAACTAATTAGCTTAGCCATTCAACACGTGTTATGTCCATGTTTCAAAGTTATAAGGTTGGTGTACCAGAGCATTGGTGTCCTAATATACCATCACGAGTTTGACGTTCATTAATCTTTTAGGTACGGCTTGAACTTAAAATAAAGACAAAAAAATGCAAGGGTCAAACAGATTTGCCGTATGGAAAATTAATAGTTCTTTACTTCTAGTTTGTTTCAAATTTGTAGACACTTTCAAGTATGTTTTTTGGGGGGGTGGGTGTGTGTGGGTTGTATGCGTTGACATGTATTGCACTGGCATGCACACGCAGTACTCAAGGGTCTCTCAACCGCAGCATTCACTGTCACTCATTTTCTTTGCTTTAGGAGTTCCTCATTCCTTGTGGACTCCAGAGATGTAAAAAAAATACCTGTGTTGTTTTTTTTTTGTACACTTCATAACTCAGCAGCAGTCGTCTGTGAGGGACCTGGACTGTTATCCCAGCAGAGAACAACACACATCATTTTCTCCTGTCAAGCCTTCTGTTAGAGCTCATCACAGAGAGCAAGCACTCAAGATCCGTGATATTATTAGTCTCCCGGGGAGGTTTGTTCATTCAATTTTCCCTACAACATTACACCGTGGCAAGGTTCGTCACAGTGGAGCCCAAAAAGGTGAAAAATAGGTGACGCTTGTCTTAATCTGGTTTCTTCGTACTGTGCTTTTTGAAAACAAGGTGATTCAATATCCACCATCCTTACCCATGATCAGCTCAAAAGAAATGAAAAGTTTTACCTAGTGTTCGCTCTCACGCTTGTATCTGATGATTTTACACTTCCGCTTACGGCCTGCTTTTGCTCTCAGGTATTTGCTGGAACCGATGTTAGATCAATGAAAATCCTAACATGCACAACTTGGACAGGGGATGAAGATTCTCTTCTCGATACAAATATTTGCACCTCAGTGGAAGCAGAGCAACTTGCTTGCAAACGACAATGTATATTTTTATTTATTTATTTCCTTTAAAGAAAGTCTCTTCTACCAAAACTTCTGATTTACTTTTACTGAACACTACACACCTGTTTGTGTTCAGTTTGTAGGCATTTCTTTATTCTGCTATAAATTCACCCTTTCCGAAATCTTCTGTCACACCAACTCTTTGCTATCTCCCTTCACTACATCCAAGAACCTACTTAAATCATCCTCTTTTCTTCCTCCTATCAGAATAAGCTTTCTTATCATTGTACTGGGATACAGTGAAACTATGTTCGTACAGTTGTCAGAAAGATGGGTGGAGTGCACGTTGCACTGTGCAGCTCTCTATTAAACATCTTTTGGCCCATAGATATTAAATAACATATGGATGAAGAATGTGTCTGTTTTTTTTTTTGCTAACTATGTATGTATGTATGTATGTATGTATGTACGTACGTACGTACGTACGTATGTATGTATGTATGTATGTGTGTGTGTGTGTGTGTGTATATATGTATATACAGTATTAAGGTCCATCCATCCATTATCTTTTACCCGCTTCTTTCTTTTTGAGTCGAGGAGTTCACTGTCATTGGTGCCCATGTCCATGTCCAGCAATCACTGTGCGAGGGTGTGGGGTACACCCTGGACAGGTCTCAGTCCATCACAGGGCCACATAGAGACAAACAACCATTTACTGTCTCACTCACACTTAGGGACAATTTAGAGTTACCAATCAGTCTAACATGTATGTTTTTTGTCTGTGGGAGGAAACTGGAGTACCTGGAGAAAACCCACGCATGAACAAAGATAACATGCAAACTCCACACAGAAAGGCCCCCAGACCAGGATTTGAACCGGGGTAATCTCGCTGAGAGGCGGCAGCTCTACCAGTTGCGCCACTGTGCTGCTCAGTACTACTACTAATTACCTCAAGTAACTACCTCTACTGCTACTACCACCACTACTACCTCTACTGCTACCTTTTCTACTACTACCACCTGTACTACTACCTGTACTACCTCTACCACTACCACTACTACTACTACTATTATGGTGTGCATGCATGTATGTATATATGCTGTATGTATGCATATCTGTGTGTACTTTTTTTTGTACATATTTCTATATAGATTTGTGTATCTATGTAAGAAGGTATAGTTGTATATATAGTGATGGGTCAAATGTTCAAAAAAAGGTCAAAACAACAAAATCAAAGACATTTGTTTCTAGAAAAGTAATATATTAATTATAATTGATGTTATTATTGTTGTTATATAACTTATATAGAATAAGTAAGGAAACTGATTATTGTTCAAGTCATTATTGAACTCATTACTGTGTAATGAACCAGAATAACTTACTGTTAGCAAGTTTTTGAGAAGGGTGGAATTAAATAAGCTGTTGCTTCTTCCCACTCTTTTTTCAAAATATGTTTCATTTTATTTATTTTTGTTACATTACTTCATTTTGTTTTTTGTTCTTATATATGCTTGAAAATAAACTAAGCTAAATTAGATCCACCATTTTTCTTCTGACCATGTCCAAACCAAACAAAATATTAGCTCTTGTCTCTAACGTTGTCTCCAAACTGCTCAAGTTGAGAGACAACCACTATTAGCAAATGGATTTGTTAGCATTTGATCAGACATCTTGCATATTCAACTAAAGGTTTTGGTCTAATAAACTATTTTTTGAATGGTGTTTATGGGAAAAAGCTCATATGAAATTTGCTTTTCACCACCATGCACAAAGTCAAAAAACTGCGCAGACAAGATAGCTCTGCGCAACGTTGGGCTTTTTTCATTCAACATTTATTTATTCAGGTTATTCCCATGGAGCCTCGGGGACTTGTTTACAAGAGAGACCTGGAATAGGCTACAAGACTATCAGTAGGAATCAAAGAAGAGTTGATGGCATCTTTATTTGGAAATGAGAAAAACATGTAATAACTTTCAATTGCCATCCTCTCAAGATTTTTTCAACACAGGGGGAAGGTGGTTATGAGAATGGTAAGGGATCAGCCTACCCTACAGCTGCACAAGAGAAGATTATAAATTAACTGAAGGCACTTGGGATCACAGTCAGCAAAAAGACCATTGGTAACACACGTGATGTACTGACTAGAACCTTTGCCCTACATCTATGTTCCTGGCAAACTTTAGACAGGCTTGTACATGTGTCTTCATGAACAAGACTAAATCCTCTATACTGGTATGTCCAATCTGATTCTGATGTAATGTGATTCGTATCTTTGGCGTTTCATGCCAAAGTGTGTTTTAGGTTTCACAAATTGTTTTACACGCTAAATATGAGCATGTTTACGGGGCATCCATTTACCTAAATGCAACTGGTGACAACTGCTGACATATTTAGTTCTTGAAGGAATACCTCATGTCACAGTGAAATATTCTAATTGAGTCCAACAATGTTCAGTCAGGTCACCTGGACTTCTTTTTTTGTTGTTGCTGAGAGGTTTTGTCCTTCATCCGAAGTTCTTGAGCATGCACTTTGGTGTTTTGAATCAATTTGGCATGGTCTGCCTTGGAGGAGTTGACGGGGCAGAGGGTGGGCTCCGGAGGCCATCTTATCACCAGCAAACATTTTTTTCCCCCCACTCTGGGAGTGAGCCGTTTGTGGGATTCAGTTTGGTTTGGTGGGCTCCTCAGACTGAAGTAGTCCTTCGGATGAAGTATAAAACATCTCAGCAACAAAAGAAACCATCCAGATGACCTGACTGAACATTGTTGGATTTATACCTGGATTAATGAGCGTGAACTTTGGTATTCTAATAGAGTCTGAATTAGTGGCCAATGTGGTTGATGAGTAAGGGTAGGGTTCTAGGAAACAGGATTGGACTTTAAACACGTGAATGTTTTAATGCAATACAGTTTCACATAATGCAAAATGTAGAAATGCTCCAATTTTCGAAGAAAACCAAACTAAATCCAATGTTTTATTTTGTATTGGTCTTTTAAGCTTTCTTAGATTAATAGTTTTTATGGCTTATGTTTTCTTTGAAGATCCACCTGCCACTGTGGTAATAATTTATTGGTGATAATGTTACATAAACCAATTTGAACAGTTAGATCAAAACAAGTCACAATAATTGAAAGGATGCCACTTATGTCAAATAAATACCTCTAACACTGATAGTCTACTGTTGATATAGACATATTTTATCCTTTTTTTTAAATCAGACCTTGTTTCTTGCGACTCATCAGGGACTTCAGTACCAGTGACCGAACAAGGGTGAGCCATAGTGTGGGCAGTTATTAATGTCATCCAAGCTCCCCATCCAATCCCAACTAGCAGACATGATGGTTATCTTCTGAGAAATTCTCCGGCTGCCTAACCAGGCGTTTAAGCGGCTTCTGTTGAAACGTAAGGACTCGGAAGGACGAATAATGTCCTTCTACAGATTTGACATGCTTAAAGGAAAATGCTGACCACTTTGAAGGAATAAAGTGGGAAGTGGCTGAGGGAGACAGTCTTACAAATGATTTTCATTCCTATTCAGCAATTTCGGACCAAGCGGGTATTAGACTGGAGGCTTTCTTATTAGATTTTAGCATAGCTTCTCATCAGGCTCCCCAGAGAAATCCCCCAATAGGTTCTCGAATCAGGAAAAATAATCTCAATCTTTGCATCATTTTTCATCACTTTTCACTTGAAGCAGGAAACCAGTGCAGTTTTTTTTTTTCTTCTTCTCGAGCCATGCATAAGAGATAATAAACAGACCAAATGAAAATGACTCCATCAGCATATAAATTTCTCGACGTGACTTATAGTTTCAAAAGAGAAACTCCAAACTGCAGACACAGGATTTAAGGAATAGTTTTACTAATTGAGTTGCCCACCACCATCTTGGAAATGTTTAAAATATAAAGCAAAAGCAGAGTAAACATCGTTGCATTGACAGCCCGGAGAATGTGAGTTTCTAAATCTCAAAAACATCCAGGCTGACTCAGAGCATCAAGCAGGAGACGAGGGGGGGGGGGGGGGGGAGCTGCCAGTGATTGATGGCTGAGCTACAGAGATGAGCTGTAGAAATGGGGATTGGGTGGTGGGGTGTGGGGGTGGGGGGTGCTTGGATTTGAGAATATGCCAGTAACTCGTCTCAGAAGAAATAAACATCAATTGCATTTACTGTAAATCAGAAGATTTCTGCAAAGGAAAACATGTTCTCTTTGATCTACAAATGCCTGACAACGCCTGCACCACACAAAACAATCAAGTCATAAAATCACTTTTATAACAGCAAATCTATCCGTTTGGATCGCAACCATAAATCCAAGGTGGCAGCTTAATGGCTCTTGACCTTTAATGCAAATGTTATAACTCAGTAAGAGGATATAAATCTTGTATAGGAGGTGATCTATTAAACGTTAATATCAGGTCACCCTCTGAAGAGGGACGCAGACCTAACGGCTTCTACATGTGGCGATAACGAAGGCCTCCGTAGACGTAATATTTGTGTATTTTTAAACAAAAGTCTGAAGAAGGAGGTAAGAAAAGAGGTTTACACTAAGGCTGAGATGCACTAAAAAAATCATTGAGTTATTTACAGGCTTTGCAAATAACCTTGATTAATATTTTATAGCAGTTTTTTTTTTTTTCAAACAGCAGACTTGGACGCAATAAGGAAAGGTTTTCAATTTAAAAAATATGGTTGATGGTTGAATCATTGAATGATCATAGTTGAACATAAACATGAGTGTAACTATCTCACATATTCAGTTGCAGCATGGTGGCACAGTTGGTAGAGCTGCTGCTTGTCAGCGAGAAGGTTGCTGGATCGAATCCCAGCTGGGGGCCTTTCTGGGTGGCGTTTGCATGTTCTCTCCGTGCATGCGTGGGTTTTCTCCAGGTACTCCGGTTTCCTCCCACAGACCCAAGACATGCATGTTAGACTGATTGGTAACTAAATAGTCCCTATGTGTGAGTGAGAGAGTGAATGGTTGTTTGTCTCATTTGTCCCTATGTGCCCCTGTGATGGACTGGAAACCTGTCCAGGGTGTCCCCTGCCTCTCGCTCAGCTGGACATGGGCACTAGTGACCCCCGTGACCCGAAAAGGAAAAAGCGGGTAAAGATAATAGATGAATGGATGGATAGATGGATAGATATATTTGTACCCTGCCTCTCACATAGTGATGGCTGGACATGGGCAATAGTGACCCCCGCGTTCCGAAAAGGAATGGATGAATGGATGGACGGATTTTCTTAATAACCAGATAGTAGTGGCTGAATGGAGCAACTCCAAGACCAGAGAATAATTTAAGTGTGTTTATTTACAATGCTATTTAGATCACGCATTGTTAAAACCAGGTCTCTCTTGTAAATGAATCCCAGAGGCTCAATGGGATTAACCTGTTTAGAAAAGTTTGAATGAATGGGAAAATAATAGACTACAACCCGGGTGGGAGGGACAGCAAGGGACAAAAGTTAAAATGGTGGCTTGGTTCTTTGAGGATGGTTCAGATTATAGTTAGTTGCTTACTGTAGAAGGAAAAGGGTTTCTCTTAGGGGTGAGAGTCCAATGGTTCCAGTAGTTGTAACGCGGAGGTCCCAGAAAGGTTGCAAGGATCGGTGGGCAGGTGGCGGAAGGTGAGGAACGACTGGAGAAGGTAATAGGAGGTTCACAATGGACACAAGGAGGTCCAGGACACAGGAGAAGCACAGGAACAGGAGCTGTAACACGCAGGAACAAGGTTTTATTTTTCACACAAAACTCAAGCAACACAAATGTAGCCAGGAACACAACTACCGGTAGGCAGATAATGCACCAGCGTAGAGGAGAAGCCATCACTGATATTTATACTCCTACAGCTCATCAAGGTAATGGTATGCAGTTGTGAGCTTGTTGGCGCCATCTGGTGTTGAGCTGTAAGAAGGAAACACTGGAACTCCTACAATATTCATTTTTAGTTCATTCAGATTGGGGCAAACTCAAGCTGCTTTTAAAGCTATATTTATAATGAAAATCATGACAATTATGATAATGATAACAAAAAGAGTATCGCTTACGGCACATTATACGTCTTTTGAAAAATGTTTATACAGCAATCTGTAGCAACGGCCGGACAAATAGACCATTGACCTTAATTTGTGACTTAGACCTTAAACCTGGGGTGATGAAAAATTATACAAAATGCTGTCAACTGTTGATATGATAACCCTCTCTCTAGTGATGATGCATATATGTATGAAGTTGGGTTAAATTATCTTGAGTAGATCTGAAGTTATGGGCAGGACAAGCAAATACCTTGTTTTACCTTGACCCTGATTTGTAAACTTGAGCTCGGACAAGACTGAGCCCCTCATTGCCTCCGATGTGTGTCCCATTGGTGTACGAATGTGATAAAGCACTGATTATTCTTTATAGATCTAGTAGAGTGCAGTATGAATGGGTAAATTAGGGCATAGATTGTATTGTAAAACAATGAGTATCTTGATAAAATAGAAAGGTGCTATAAAAGTACAGCCCATTTACCATTTATCAGGCAGAGTGAGCAGTAATTTTTTGTATCAACATGTATATATGGGAACACCTATTTATTTGTATGAATTAATTAATCCCAACTTTTTTTTGTCCTTTTCCCCCCCTTTTTCTGTCAGTGCCTCTGACTTTTGGGTTGTTTCTCTTGCAGTAATCGAAAAATCTGAGTTTGTGTTCAGTGAACCAACTCGGGTGTCTGCTCAGTACCAGAGGTTACCGTGTGGCTCGGAGAAACCTTTTCTCACGCAACAACAGTTTTGTTTATGCATGAGTAGAACCTTGACACAACTGTAGAACAGGATAATGCAAGCATACTTGGTAGGAAGGAATGTTTTGCCACTTGCTTACCCCACCATCAAACTCTTTCAGAGAAAGCAAAATAAAATGGAATTGTTTCAGCAAGCTACGTCGTGTGCTTTCTTGAAGAAAACTACTGTGAGAGTTGGCATTTTTAAAAGTTTTTAGACTTTTATTAACATACACTTTATGAATTCATCTGTTTGTTTGCAGTGGTAAACCTACTCACCTCAGGTGATGAGATACAACCCGTATACAGAGGTGTAGTACACCTGTTAGTACAACGTAATCGTCAATTTATTTTGATTTTTTAAGCATATTGAACATTTTCACAATTTTATATTATTATATTATTTATATTTGAATAAATGTACAACAAACTTTGTACAACAGTTGTCTTTGTATGAAAAACGTTATATAATTTATCAAAGCAAAACATGTTCAAGTATTAAGTCCTAAGTACAGAATTATACAATAATTTGCGGAATAAGCAAATGTAATAAACAAGTGCTGCATATTGATTGTTACAGAAGCATTTAACTGCCATTTAACATATCAATGACACATGCCTAATGATATGGCATGTATCATTGGGCACTTTTAAGTGGGTATACTGAAATCCTCAAGATTTTCTAGAGGGTATACTCCGTATACCCGCGTATCGCATAGACTACACCACTGCCCGTAGAGCTATGTAAATACTACAGTACAGTCTATAATATTAAACCACTGCAAGCTGCTCTTTATTTTAGTACTGAATAGTTTTCAAACATTTGAAGCTGGAAAAGCTTTAATAAAAATGGCATTTAAAAATTATTAAGTAAACAATCTAAATATAATTGAAACAGAAAGGACAAACAGCTTTAAATGTATGTAAATATATGTTCCCACCTGTCATATGTGAGGGAATTAAAAAATAGGAACTAAAATATAAATCATTCTGCTTGTAAATTCAAAATCTCTACTTTTGTTGTTTAGAATATATTTGCAATGCTTTTATTTTGAAGGTACGAGTCATGCTTTTTATGACAGCAGCCTGTGTGTGTGTGTGTGAGTGTGTGTGTGTGTGTCCTTGTTTATGCTACTTTGTGAGGCCCATTTTTCCAACTTGTACTACATTGTGAGGACCAACTGCTCCTTATGGGGCCCAAAGCCCGGGCCCCATAAGAAGAAGTCCCGTTGGTGGGTTAGGGGCTAGGTTTAGGACTAAGGTGTGAATTGAGGATGTGTTAGGTTTAGGGTTAGGTATATACTGGTAATGGTTAGGTTTTGGATAAAGGTCATGGTTAGGCTATAGAAATGAATGAAAAATGAATGGAAGTCAATGCAAAGGCCCCATAAAGATAGCAAAACAAACCTGTGTGTGTGTGTGTGCACGCACCAGCATTCGGGAATCTCTTTGCTGATGAGCAAAGTTAATCAGAGGGTTGGAAGTTAGCATGTCAGCACATGTCTAAAAGACAAACGCTGATACTGTATAGAATGTAGAACTTTTACCAAACCATGAAATTATTTTTTATTATGTGAATGCTTATTAAGTATTCACACTGTTGTGATCCTGTTTATATTTCTTATTATTATCCTGTTTTTTTTTTTTTTTTTGGCATCTTTGTTGTTCCACAATTTTTGTGCCATTTCAACAAATCATATCAAAATGTTCAGCTCTTTCAGAACAATCCTGCTATGACTTTTGGTTTTGGCACAACTTTAGCTTTTTGAAATATTTAGCCTTTTCTGCCATTTTCTTTCTCATAGTAACTGAATTGAACTCAGTTTACAACCTTCAGATCTTTAGATCTGTTTACAGCCTTTTACTGCTCCTTTCACATTTTGTTCTGGATCAGCTTCTTTCAGCTAATTTCAGCTGTTTTTACAGTGTGTTTTTTTCTCCTTTCTGATTCTTTCTGCTTATCACAACATTTTTGTGCTTCTAACCTGCTAATTCCAGTTTGCTATGCTCCTTTCATCTAATTTCTGCATTTTAGCTTTTTTAGTTGCCATTTTGACTACTATTTAGCTGTTTTATGCTAATTACACATTATTTGCACTCATTTAAACTTTTTCAGCCTAATTCAGCTAAATCTGCTCTCTCCACTTTCTTCTGGTAGTTTAAGCATTCTGACTTTTGGCTATTTTTCAGCTGTTTTTTTGCAAATTAATTTTTTTTCCCGATAATTTGCACTTTGTCTTTCAGGCTAACTGGGCAAATGTGTTCTTTCTGCTTTCTTCTGGTATTTTAAGCTTGTTCTATCTTTTCAGCTACCTAGCATTTTTTAAGCTAATTTAAACTGTTTTCAGATAAATTAATTTTTTTCTGGGTAATTTCTGCTACTTTCAGCCTCATTAACTTCTTTACACTAATTTTTGCTTGTTATGCTCCATTCTTTTTCGGCTAGTTTCAGATTTTCTGCTATTTCAGCTAATATTTAGCTGTTTTTACATAAATTTTAGTTTGTGTTTTTCAGCTAATTCAACATTTTTTAAACTCATTTCAGATCTTTCTACTTCCTTCTGATAGGTTAAGCTTCTTTCTGCCTTTTCAGCTGTTTTAAGCTACAGTAATTTCAGTAGATGGAGAAAAGTTTCAGGAGTGATTTGTGACAAAAGGGTGGCAGCAAAGGTCAAAGGAAAAGTTTACAAGACCGTGGTGAGACCAGTTATTTGGCAGAAATGAAGATGTTGAGGTTCTCCTTAGGAGTGACAAGGATGGATAAGATTAGGAATAGGATCATCAGAGGTACAGCACAGGTTGAACAACTGGAAGATAAAGTTAGAGGACAGACTGAGATGGTTTGGACATGTCCAGAGGAGGGACAGCGGGTATATTGGTAGGTTGATGTTAGAAATGCAGCTGCCAGGAAAAAGGCAAGAGGAAGGCCAAAGAGAATATATGGATGCAATTAGAGATGACATGGACGTAATTGGAATGAGAATAAAAGATGCAGACCACAGAGTGAGATGGAGGAGGATGACTTGCCGTGGTGACCCCTGAAGAGCGAAAAGCCAAAAGAAGAAGAAGGAGGTCAAAAGCTTATAAATTTTTTATGTATGACTGAATATAAAATTCTTATTTGGCAGAAGTGAATTTGGCCTATTTGTTCAGCCCACTGCAACAGCTGCAGCTTCTTATAGCCCTTTGGGGAATTAGTTGTTCACCTCTGAAGTAAATGTCTATCTTGTCATCAGATTTATTTTATCCACGTATTGACCTTTGTATGATGAGTTAATATCAGCCAGGTTTTTTTTTTTACTAGAATTGTATGTCCTAGTCTTATTACAAAGATAGGACCTATTAGGGAGACAATAGAATTCTGTTGATAATAATATACCGGTAGTTCCCAAATGCATCTGTCATATTTAGATTAACTGCAGCTCATTTAACTGTTGCAGTTCTGACACCAAAATACAATTAAATGTTTAAAAATAAGCCATTGTAATGAGCATAGTAGCCTACACAAAGCTTGCAGCTTAAGAAAAAAAAAAACATGCAGGTGTTGCGTCAAGATCTTTTCACCCACTTATTTAAAAATAGCAAATTTGCAGACTTCAAATCGATACTTGATCCATCACCAGTACAGAGTTACTGGTCAGTGGCTCAGACTAAGTTTCTCTGTAAAATGCAGCAGACAAGCAACCTGTCCAACTTCAAGTGCTCATTTGCTCCTGTGCTGCTGTGATAAGCCAAAGAAACCTTGCACAACGTACAAACCACTGTTGTAGTCGGTTTAAAGTACTCTTGTACTTCAGATCTCATCAGCTTTTGAACACTTTTATAATCTGGCTTGTTTCACAATTAAACACAAAATGACTATATATATTGATATGCACCAGGAGTTATGTTGAAGGTAGCACCCCATCTAAAAAAAAACACCAAGGTGATTAGAATACAACTTGGAGTAATCTCTTGAGCTCGTAGTAGCATTAGCAGTGTGTTACCACGAGGTACTGATAGGAGATTTTAGAGGTAACGTCTGTATTTTCCACTAATTTCTGACAAAAGCAGAACTATCATGTTAATTGATTTTAGGGACACTGCAAAGTGTCAAGATTGAGAAGGTCTGATTTTCTTCAGAAGTTCCTTCAAGACCTTCTGTGACACGCGGTAACACTTTAGACCCTTACTTTTAAAAAGCAATCAGACGTACTGTAACGGTCACAAGTCTAGATTTCTATTTGGATCCATCCATCCATCATCTTTACCCGCTTCTTCCTTTTCGGGTGTTGGGGGTCACTGGTGCCCATGTCCAGCCGTCACTGTGCAAGAGGCGGGGGGCACCCTGGACAGGGCTCCAATCCATCACAGGGACACATAGAGACAAACAACCATTCACTCTCTCACTCACACCTACGGACAATTTAGAGTTACCAATCAGTCTAACATGCATGTTTTTGGTCTGTGGGAGGAAACCGAAGTACCTGGGGAAAACCCACACTTGCATGGCGAGAACATGCAAACTCCACCCAGAAAGGTCCCCGGCCGGTATTTGAACCAGGGTGACCTGCTCGCTGAGAGGCGACCGCTCTACCAACTGCACCACCGTACTGCCGCTGGATCCATTCCTTAACAGTACATTATATGTAAGGTTAAAGCTAAGAAAATGTACAAAACCAAACAAATCCAACGTTATTGTGACAATATGATTCCGTCACAGCATTTTCTATCCAGCAAGAAAAAGGCAGAGAAGGTACGACAGTACTACCAGCTTGCATTCCTATGACTGAATTACATCAAAGTGGAAATAAATTGTGTTTGACTTGAGAGAAGAAAAGTTCTGAGCCGTGACGCCTCAGAGGAAATGAACATCTGTATTTGATCCATTTCATTTCCCCTTTAAGGTCCTTTCCGTCTCCCTCTGGACTGAGAACAAAACTTGTCAAATACTATTTGTTGACATGTTTTTTTTTGTTTTTTTTTAAACCTCCTCAGCTCGTATGTATATCATGTTTGAGCCCTCAGATGGAGCGACGTAAACCGTCTACACAGGGAGGATTTTCAAGTCAATTCAGGGCGTGTAAAGTTACACAACTTGTTGAAAGTTGGTATTTACGTGTTCGCATATGATAGCTCAAGTACATTTTAGCTTTGATTGAGGCTTAAGTTCAGTTGAGTACACACCAGAATCAGGGTATATAATGTACATGTCAGCTTCACTGAGCAACAAAGACTAAGATACAGTCTATCTGATTGAAGACAGTTTACTCGCATGCTTTTGTTACTGTATCTCCTTCACTCCCACACAGCATTGCTGCATAAAACCGATAGTCCTCTGAATCCGAGTTGATGTAAACAAGAGAGCTTCATGTCCAGCCAGAGCCTAGCAGGGATAATGGATATCAACCCAACGACATGTGATTTGCATAGACAGCACAGAGGGATTAGGGTATGATCTGTTGCGTCTCAGAAAAAAAACGGCAGAGCAGAAAAAAAGATGCGCCGCTGTAATTCATGAGCAACCGAAGCCCTCGGATTTGTTTTTATGTGATTCCAACCAGCAAATCCTGATCAGACAGTTATCCTGATAGGGAGGGGGGCAGCCCAGCTTCACATTTAAATATCAGCTCTTGCAACTTTTATCAACGACACACAGACAACGTGTATGTCAGGCAAGCATCATTTGTTTGGTATTATGCACTCCTTCGCTCCAAATCTGTGAAAGCTCTGTCGCCAGACAAATAACAGGTCTCTATCTTGTGTCTGTTTAGCCTTTTTTTTTTTTTTTTTACATACATTTAAATTCAGTGTTGCTCTCTGACAGGCCTGCAAGGAAATCATATTTTACTTTAAGGGAAAGCTGTAGCATCTATCTGCTCACTTCCATCTTTTTTTTTTAAGGTACAAGACGAGGCTGCCATTTTAACTCTTCCTATCGCGCTTGCTGAAGGGAAATCCCCAATGGCACCTTGTCGAGCGGCCATGTCAACTGTTTGTTTGCATATGGAATACCCTCAGGCACTGTGCTGTTGAGCTCAGAGAGTAAACTGCTCATCACTATCCATGGACCATCATGGAAGCTGAATGCCAAACAGGAATATTCACAGGGACTGACAAGAACGTATCCATCAGTGCAGGTAATTTCATACACCTGCATTTCTGAAGGGCGAAAACTACCATTGCAGTCAGAAGTTTCTTACCCCACTCAACATGGGCGTGAATTACATTGCCAGGCTTTGATTGGCAGTTTTGAACCACTATCTTTCCACAGTTAAGTGATATGACTCAACTAATGTTTTCAGAACAGCAGTAGTGGCACAAGTTTGAATTTATTGTGACCTTTCTCTGATTCACATATCATAGCCGAATGTGTGGGATTCTGTTCTAGTCCTGTCGTTGCTGTAATCCTTGAGTTTCCTGCACTCCCCAGTGTTTTTTCCTCCTTGTTGTCAGCTCCTCTCACCCGTCTCCAAATCCAGTCACCCCAAGTGTTTGTCATCATGTCTCGTTAGTGTCTCTATTCAGCATCTGTCTTTTCGTTTTGTCGGTGGATTATGCTCCTAAGCCTTTCATCTTCTGTTTCCGTTTGGTCGTCTCAACATGTAAGTTTTGCTGCACTGTCAACTTTTGTAAAATAAATTAGTTCTTTATTTTTACCTCAGAGTCTCCTGTGTCTGCCTGCACGCAGGCTCACCAACATAACCGCAAATCATGATAGTATGCAGGCTCAAGAAATAAAGTCACATTAATATGTGGTTAAATATCCCTTAACAAATTCTACTTCATCTGCCTGCTGTTTGTAGCCGTTGACAAACTTCTAGTATCATGCTGGTTAGATATTTGATCTCTTATACTAACTGAACTGTTAGAGTTCATTTAAATTAGATAGGTTTTCAGCAGGGTTGTGGTCGAGACATTTGAAAGGCAAGTCCATAAGCTAAATGCCAGCCTGTTGTTTTCAATCAGAAACCAGTTCTGATTAGGGATGCACGATATTGGAATTTTGGCCGATATCCAATGTTAAAACTCATTTCGCTGATAACCAATACAGATACCAATATTTTTTTATGTACTTTCCTTTGTCAGAACACAGTCCTCTTATTTAGGCTTATTTGCTACAAATTTGTGCAACAGCTGTAAGAGCTGGTGACATATTCAGTAACAACTATATGCGTAACACTAACTTATATTAAATGAAAAGTGTTAAATATTATTTATTAGCATTAGTCACCTGCAATGCGGTCTCATTAGGGGAGGCTTGTTCTGGGTTCCTAGCTGCAGTGTGGGATCCTCTGCACTCTTGTGCATGAAGGACAGACTTTTTAAATTAAAGTTTTTGTCTATCCATTGTGCCGTAAGACTAATCATGCTAACGGGGCTAATGCTTGACGTCCATATGTCTGTAGTAAAACTCACCCAAGTGCTATCGGCTATTAACTTCTCAATGACGTCAGAAATGACTGCTTGTAACTTGGGTAAGGCTACGTTGGAAAAATATCTCCGACTGGGGACGAAGTAGCGAGGCTCAACGTAGTCCAAAAATGGTTGAAATCCAATATCCTCAACAGAAAAAAACTCCCACACCGCCAACTTTTTTTTCTTCCCCTCTCCACCATGATCAGATCAGATCAGGTACGCGCGCGTGACGGCAGCACAACTTTGTCACTGGGTTGTCGTACAAAAACAGCACCTTGTATATTGGCGAGTTATTTTTGATGGAATGGCCAATGTCCGATATTGAACTTTGATGCTAATATCGGCCGATAATATTGTGCATTCCTAGTTCTGATATCTGATTATTGTTGGAACATTCAACCATCTTCCTGTTGATTTGAGGTGAAGAAGAATTTAAAAGGTAGACCTCTTTCCGCATCATTTAATAAACTTTGTGCAATGTGACAGTACACTAGCATGATGTTAAAACTAGTACAGTTCTTAGAATTGAAAGCCTCGTGGTCACCCTTACAAGCATCATTGTGGCCAAAACGCTCAGTTTTTGTCTTGTGTGTCCATGAAACCTTTCTCCAGAACGCATTTGGCACCTTCAAGCTCCAGTTGAGCTTGAAAGTATCACTTTAAGCACATATTTTATTTGCTTTTGGTCAACACTTCTCTGTCCGTGGTAACATAAAACTAGCTTCATTGTGAACAGCAACACTGCTGTTCCAGTAGTTTCTAATTCATAATAGTTTTGAGCATGGGTTCTTCTTGAACATTCTGGTCAGTTTCCTATTGTTTCAGGTAATGGTCCTTGGTCTTGTCTATTTCAGCACCACTAAAAAATATTCAACTTTTATCCATACAGGTTAATCCCATTGAGCCTTGGGGACTCATCTATAAGAAAGACCTGGAAATAAATAGATGGATAGATAAACATTTTTGTATGTGTATATTTAGGTCTGTAGAATCCTGAACTTATGTGGATCAGAAAACAACAAAATTATAACTTCTGCACCAACATATTTTTATAAAGGATTGAAATTATATGTTATATAATCATACCACCCTGTCAAAAGAACAGATTAAACCAATCATTAACATGACATTCATGCTCTTGATGGGCGAATGTAAATGTCTAACAGCAACTGTAATTGGTACAGACATGCTAAAACAAATAATTAGCCCTTTCTTAAAGTGTACTCAAGATATCACATTTATCACAAGCGTTAGATGTAAGGTTCTGTACCAACATACGCCAAAAACAGGTTGCTGCTTAGCTTCCTTGGCTTTATTATTGCCCTTGATCTTGACTAAAAAAAGTGGTGGTTTTGAAGATTAAAGCAACTTATCAAACTTTTACT
The DNA here is from genome assembly GCF_014905685.2 of Nematolebias whitei. Taxonomy (NCBI): domain Eukaryota; kingdom Metazoa; phylum Chordata; class Actinopteri; order Cyprinodontiformes; family Rivulidae; genus Nematolebias; species Nematolebias whitei. Next base: position 32,139,548 of record NC_056498.1, on the reverse strand, counting down.
TTATTGTTGCAGCTGATAAGGTCAGAAAGTGCAAATTCTCAACATAAAAGCCATTCTTACCCTTTAATATGATAATAAACTATTTTCAATTAGTGTTACCCTGGAGCTTAAAGGCTAAAACTTCATGAAAGGACTGGATGGAATGATAAATACGAGTTGCAGTATTTGCATTAAGGACTTATGGAAAATGTTAGCCTCCGTTTAGTCAGCTTTAGTAAAAAGTCTAGTATGACAACTAGTTTATCAAACAAATATGAGAACATTCTGAGTACATTACTGTAGGTTGGTTTGGTTTCATTCATCACCAAATCAGTATTTTCATCAAAGATACTAACATAGCCAGAACTGGAGTGGTTCAAATTCACCGTTTCGAGTGTTAGAATATAAAAAGGAGGATATTTAGGAGCTCTGCAACATTAAACAGCCTGGAGGCTAAAAAAAATAAAACAAAAAAACATAAGTGCCAAATAGTTTGGGCATAAACAAAAGATGTTGCCACAAGAAGGTTTATTCAAGCAATTATAGATCTGCAATCACAAAATAAAGCATTCATATGTATATCGTTTACAAAAACCAGACAACACCTTCTCCCTTCTTGGCTCCCTAATAAGAACAGATCTGATCCTGATGCACAATCAGTAATCCAGGTAGATAAATCTAACAAGGTTAAGTCGTCCTCTGGACGGATTCTTAGAATCCGGGGTTAAAGTCCATGGCAGAATCCATCCAGAGGACCTGACTTTACCTTGTTAGAAGAACCAATCTTCTTTCAGCTTTCCCCTTTTCAGGGGTCACCACAGCGAGTCATCCTTCTCTATCTCACTCAGTTGGAGTGAGGACAGAGGATGCAGAGAACAACCTCCATGTCCTCTAACTGCCTCCATAAAGCTCCTCTATAGTCTCCCTTTGTCTTTTTTTTTCTGGCAGCTGCATTTCTAACATCCTTCTACCAATATACCTACTGTCCTTCCTCTGGACATGTACAGGTACATACTATCTCCATCTGACCTCTGTAACTTTATCTCCCAGTCTTTCAACCTCTGATACTGATCTGTACCTCTGATCTCATTACTAATCTTACCCATCTTTGCCACACCTAAGGAGAACATCAACATCTTCATTTCTGTCAATGTCTTTTTGTCAGTGTCTCCAGACCATACAACATAGCTGGTCTCATTACTTTCTAGTAAACTTTTTCTTTGACATTTTCTGCCACCCTTTTGTCCCAAATCATTCCTGAAAAATTTTCATCATCCACCCAATTCTGTCTGGACTCTCTTTTTCACCTCTTTACCACACTCTCCATTTTCAATTTCTGGACAGTCTGGACAGGACCACATTGGCCATGACTGCCTCAAATGACTCTGTGGGGTAGGGCAAGGGAATTACTTCTTTTTTTTTTTAAATATAGGTAACGTAAAATAACTATGAATATAATGTACATATCTCAAGGAAAGTAATCTCAATCTGTCATGATGCTAAAGCTCATGCTATTGCTAAAATTAGCTTTGGCGTGTTACACAATTTCTATAAAGAAACTTGTGAATGTCTCATAAGTTTCTGCAACATCAGGAAACAACACAATACATGACTATCTTTTTTTCTGCAGCTGGCTATAAATACACTTGTGCGCTATCAGTTTATGAAATTACATTTCATGCACAATTTTAGCTTTTTTCTGTCACAGCTCCAGTAGGTGTGCTATGTGGTTGGTCCTCTGGGCTTCCTGCTACATTTCTCCTGGGGATACATTCTTATGCATCTCATCTCCAAACGCTACTTAAAACAGCCCTCTGGGATGTAAGCCTCTGAGGGGCCCAATCTGTAGGGAAAAATAACCACTTCTCCTTTGGTTGACAACATTTGAATGAGGGGTGGTGTTGGTGGGGTGCGCTTATGTAGGCTAATAGCTTTGCACCATACAGCTTTTTTGATCACAGCAAAATGTTTAACTGTCTCTTTATGCAGCTATCAAAAGCTATGTACCAAGACTGTTATGATCACTTTACAAATGAAGGTCTGCTACACCTATTCACAGTTTGAATAAGAATCTTCTTTTGGAAACAGTGTTGTGACACCAGGAGCACTGCAGAGAAACGCAAGGCATGCATATCACTAGCACTGTACCAAATATCTAGTCACAGAAAACACAAAATGTTCCAGAAACTAGAGAAGCTTGGGTTTCTGTGAAAATTAAATTAAATACTATTTGTTGATTGACTGGTGAAGTTGAAATTGAGTTGTTAAAGCTAAACATGTCAAACACTAGCTAAAAGAAGCAGACTGCTAGCTGAGGTAGCACAATACTAGCTATGAGTAGAATAGTAGAAACACTAAAAGTAGAAAAGGGCTACATAAAAGCTAATAGTAGCAAAGAATTAATTGAAACATATCCATCCATTCATTATTTTTACCCACTTCTTCCTTTTGGGTAAACATAGAAAAATGCTAGCCGGAAGCTAAAATTAGCAGAAGGCTAGCAAAAGGGTGGCTCAAAGCAAAAAGAAAAATAGCAAACAGCTAAATAAAACTAACAAAAGCAAAACGTTAGCTAAAATTAACTAAACAAACGTGTAGCTAAAAGCAAAACCATAAGCAAACAGCAAAATAAATGCTGAGTGGCAAATGCTCAATGTTAAAAGCAGCGAAAAGCTTGTTAAAAAGGCATCACATCTTAGCATCCATCTTTTAATTGAAATGAACATTTTGGTAAATGAATGGAGCACACAGGAAACAAATAGCCTACTTAAAAATAATAACAAACAAAAAGAAGAAGAAGAAGAAAAAAAAAGGAAAACAATAGTTATGTTAGGAGTCTGAAAATCCTACCTGATGCCGAAGTGTTGATCTAAAATCATCTACTTCTGAAAAATGACGGACATTAATCCAATTTGGTCTAACCTTGGAAATCCACCACGAGTTTAAGTTGATAAATAAATTAGGCCATTTCTGTGTTTGCTATGGTCAGTTAGCTGTGGCAGCCATCTTGAATTGGGTTATATCCAAAAGTTGGGTCAGCTATAAATGTACAATCAATGATTACCATCTGATAGTTTTATTTAAATACGTCCCTAAGATATTTTGCTAACGTTAAGACAGACACACCCACACAGTCATGGGAAAAAACTATCACCTCTTCAATTTCACCCATGAGCAATAATCAAAGAACAATCAGATCTTTACTATCTTTCGTTGTGTTTATTCTTTTAAATGCCTCCAACATAGGTACAATTAATCAATGTAGCCACCGTTCTCCCCCCTTGCTTGCTGATGCTCAGCGCTCTTCTCTGCAGTTCAGTTGTCTGATACATCCCAAAATAATCTGATGGGAAATTTATTTCATTTATGCATCATACCATACCAGCTTTAATTAATTGTTTTGCTGCTTGGCGTACAATAGTTCAGTGACTCCTTTGTGCAGCTTCGGGGTTGTTACTGTTCTGTGATGTGTGGTACCATGTAGAAATTGGTAACAGATGCCGCTGTCATCCAACGTGACCACACAGATCACTCCTGAACAAAGAATTCCTGGAATTAACAAACAGAAGCAGCCTGTTGCAATCTATTGCAACTCTTTCTGACAGGAGAGCCTTGTTAGTGGAACACAACACATTTTTTTCAAATCGTTTCGGAACTGATATACATCAGATATTGGGTATGGTTTCCATTTGATCTGACCTGGAAAGAATAGTTTCGATTTTTTGAAGTGGGACTCAGGTTATGAACAATTAATATCTCATCTGTTATAGATGGATGCTTCAACAACCTCAGTTTGGAGAAATGGTTTCATTCTGCTTTGACACGTTAACAGAGTTCTCATCTTAAAACGACTGCAATTTAACATTTTATTGTGCTCCAGGCAAAGACTACTTTAGAAACCTTTGCACCACCATTAATTTCTGATTACATGGTCACTCTAACAGAAATGTCATATTTTCTTGCAGAAATTACTAAAGAACGCACTGCGAAGGCTAAATCTAGCTGCTGCTGCAATTTGTACCAGTAATTACCATATTTATCCACTCTCATTTGCCCCACTCTGGGCACTTGAGCAAGGCCCTTAACCCCCACCATCTGCTCCCCCAGGTGCCCTAGATGGCAGCTCTCTGCTCCACACAGAGGGCTGTGGTAGCTCGGTGATCTGTGGTTGCATCAGAAAGGGCATCCAGCATAAAAACAATTGCAGAGTCTTTGAGCGAGTTAGTTCACTGTGGCGACGGCTCAAGACTGGAGCAGCCAAAAGAAAGATCATATTTCTTTGTTTCTATGTATTAAGCTTGCAAAAACACAAAAATAGCTAAAACCTGGTTAATGCTACATATACAGAGCTACTATTAAGGCTCCCACTGTCAGGATTTTATCAGGCAGGAGTGAACCCTACGGTGTAGACAAGCACTCAGGACCGCATTAATGATAATAAAACAAAAGGGCTGACGTGGCAGCAACTCACACTCTGGAGAGAAGACTGGAACACATCAGGACAGGACAGGGTAGACCCTACGATGACGCGACAAAGGACAAGACTCACAGACAGGCTTAAATACACAGACAAGACAGGACGTGATTACAAACAGCTGAGAACAGAAGGTGCAAATAATCAGGAATAATGAGACATACAAGGGCGCACAAACAAGGAAGGCCCACAAGATGGCGCCATCCTTACACCCACATACTCGGGCGTGCTTCACTCTGCAGAGGTCCATGCATACCCGATTAGACTTAGTCCCAATGCAGACTCGAAGTGGATGTCCACAAGCCATGTCCGCCCAAAGATCAATTTTTACGACCATGTATGATTACTCTGTGTCGCACAATAAACTGCCCAGCGAAGAACTGTTTTATATGCGACACCAATGTATGAAATTCCCCTTCTTCATCCCTTATTTGGTTTAATGGCCTTTTCTTTTGTTTTTTGTTTTTTTGCTAAGAGGCAAGCGATCTCTCCATCCTCGTCTGTTGACACCATGACTGAAATTGTGAGACATGAAGGAATTTGTCACGACCGAATTAAAATCAGGCACGGCGTGGCTGCGGGAGGGTCTGGGGATTTTGTGGCTGCTGCTGCTCCTGGGCTGCCAGCTGCCTCTACCCAGGGCCGCCGGTAGCTCTTGTTTCTTTCCTTTTTTCTTTTTCTTTTTGCATCCTGTCAATCAGTCCAGTAGGCGCAAATGACCAATCGGCAACCTCGGTTTCTTTCGAAGGTAAACGCCCCTTGTCTGCGGAGCTGGGCTGCAGCCCCTCAAGGTGTATGCTCAAGCATGAAGTCTCAACAGTTTGTGGACAGTACGCCCAGTGTCCGCGCGGCTCACGGAGTACACACAGTACACCCGAGTACGTGGGAGCCTTTAGATGTAGTAGTAGTGGAAATGTACCCTCAACTCAGACTTTTTACAAACAGACCACACAACAGTTTTGCTCAAGACATTGGCATTAACTGTTCGAGACAACCCTGCAAAAGATCAGTCCATCATATGAGCGTTTATCAATCCAAAGCCTTAGAATTGTCCCCCTGAAATATGCAAGACCTCCTTTGAAAAAAGACATCTGGAAGGTGGGGTATACACTGTTCTAAAACCTGCATATAGTTTTCCTTTATATATGTATAAGCTGCTCCTACCATAGGTATTAATGCATCCTCATACCATCAGAGAGGCAGGCTTTTGAATCAGCAATGCCACACAAAAAGTAGAGGCTGAATATTAGTGTATTTAGCTTTATTTAGACATTCTTTTAGAAAGATTTGAACCTTAGAAACAATGTAAAATGGGTCAGAGTTTGGCTAGCCTAGCCTGGATGGAGACTTTTGCCCCTTTGTCTATACTTGATATTGTATGCAATGGTTGATAATGTACGTTGCTAACTATATGATGAAACATCACTTTAAAACTCATCTGACCATCTGTTTTAAAGAGGTTGAGTAAGGCTTCAGTGGTACATGGATGCTAAAACTGATGACACATAGGCATGAAAGTAACCTTAAGAAGCTGTGTGCTACCAGCTTTGTTTAATTGGAAGCAGGTGGAAGTCTCACCTTGACTGCAGTGTTCAGAACGGGGCAAAACACATCATGTTCGGCTGCTATATTACCTCGACTTCAAATGCCCTTCATACTCCACAGCTCCCCTTATTCAGAGCGCTTACTCTGAACACTTTGCTAGTTTATTGAGTGGCACTGTTCTGCAGCAGAAACAAATTCCTTCTTGCTGGTAAACATGCCCCTTGACCACTGGTTTTCTTTGTGGAGTCTGTTGAATTACACAGAGCACTCAGCCGTCCCGCCTTTCATTCTTTACAACCCGTTGCCAGCACAGTGCCCTCCTCATGTGTGTCCTTTGGTTATTAGTAATGCTTTGTTAAGTTGTGAAAATGCTTCACATTTTCAAACCTAAAAAGATATATTATAAACTTAGACATTAATAATGTGAATGCTGATTCATCAGTCACACTATTGTTTTTCTGCTGTTTATTTTTTATTTTATGTATTTTTTTTTGCTATCAAACTACTTCTGCATACCTTGGGTTTTTTATTTACTCATTTAAATCACACCATTTACCTCAATTAGGAATAAAGTGTTTTGAATTTTAGTAGGCTATTTATACATTTTTAAATATTTAACTTTATTTACAAAACTTTTCCACAGAAATGCATTAAGATCCTTTCAATTTGGACAAAACTGTTTTCTGAAGTCTACGTCAATTTTCCTATTCTTCTTTTTTGCACCTTTTGGCTGCTCTTTTACAAATTTTATATTTTAGCAATGGTTTCTCGAACTTGAGTTTTTAGTTATTCCTGCTTGTTTTATTCTCCTTTTATACTCCTGCTTATATGACGGAGTATTAGGGCCACCCTAAGAAAACAAAACGAAACCAAAAAAACAAGAATAAAAAGGTGTAATATTACGAGAATAAAGTTGAAAAAATACGAGAATAAAGTTGTAGTATTGCGAGAATAAAGTAGAAACAATAAGAGAATAAAGTCATAACATTATGAGAATAAACTCGTCATATTATCAGAACTCGGAGACTAAACATCAGTCTTACAACTGCTGTAAAATGATGAATGTTGACGTCGGCAGTACAATAGCAGGGGGCCAATGCACTGTTGCATATGGTTATGATCAACTGAAGCCGTATGGCATTGCAATCAATGGCTGCAGTCACGGATTTAATCATTACATAATGTGAATGGAGGCATATTTCACAAACAGTGACCCAACAGTGATCGCGGATCTACTTCATAAACACAGTTACTCGCCTTGGAGGCTGTCCACAGCAGGTGTGAGCCGACCCAGGACGTATTACAACTTTATTATTGTAATACTATGACTATTCTCATGCGACTTTATACTCTTACAACTTTATTGTAATATGATGTCTGTATCCTCGTACAACTTTATCATAATTTACGGCTTTATCCTCGTACGACTTTATCCGCATACGACTTTATCCTCATACGACTATTCTCCATTCATCCATCCATTCATTTTCTTCCACTTATTCGGGGTCGGGTCACGGGGGTAGCAGCTTAAGTAGGAAGGCCCAGACTTCCCTCTCTCCAGCCACTTGGTCCAGCTCCTCCAGGGGAATCCCGAGGCGTTCCCAGGCCAGCTGAGAAACATAGTCCCTCCAGCGTGTTCTTGGTCTTCCTCTGGGTCTCCTCCCGGTGGGACGTGTCCAGAACACCTCACCAGGAAGGCGTCCAGGAGGCATCCTCACCAGATGCCCGAGCCACCTCAACTGGCTCCTCTCGATGTGGAGAAGCAGAGGCTCTACTCTGAGTCTCTCCCGGATCACCGAGCTTCTCACCCTATCTCTAAGGGAGAGCCCAGACACCCTGCGGAGAAAACTCATTTCGGCCGCTTGTATCCGAGATCTCGTTCTTTTGGTCATAACCCAAAGCTCATGACCATAGATGAGGGCAGGAACATAGATCGATCGGTAAATTGAGAGCTTCGCCTTTTGACTTGGCTCTCTCTTCACCACGACAGACCGGTACAGCGCCCGCTTCACTGCAGACGCTGCGCCTATCGATCTCTCGCTCCAATTTCCCCTCATTTGTGAACAAGACCTCGAGATACTTGAACTCCTCCACTTGAGGCAGGACCTCCTCCCCGACCCGGAGAGGGCACTACCTTTTTCCGGCTCAAGACCATAGCCTCGGATTAGACGATTATTCTCATAGGACTTCATTCTCATAATATTGCAACTTTTCACGTAATGCAATTTTTTTCTTAGTGTGGCTCTAATACGCATGTATGCTTGACAAAAAATACTGTAATGCCACTTTAATTGGTGATATGTGACTTATCTGTGCTGCTGATTATCTCATGCTGCTGTATTCATTCATACCCATCTGCTCACCACAAACTCATGTTCAGGCTGATGTTTTTACACTGTATTGTTTTACATTATTAGTATTTAGCGTATATCAGATATTTTAGCGTATTGTTTAGCATATATCTTAGAGCCTTATACCCGGTTTCTTTTTATACTTTATATTTTTGCTATTTTTGGGTATAACTGGGACCTTGAGTACATAATTTCATTCCACCTCATGTACCACATGTGATGCGAATGACAAAGATACTTGAACTTTTAGTTATGGTTATAATTTTATTTAGCTTCTGTACTCTTTCTTTTAGCTATTGCTTTGTTACTTTTAGCTTTTAGATTCCTTTGAGACTCCCTTACCCTATAGCTAACCCTTTTAATATTTTCACATTTCTGTCCTTTAACAAAATATCTCATGATTTACTATTTGAATTTTAATAAAACTCTCAGAACGTAATCATTGGATGTACATTTACAAGTGATTAACTTTTGGAGTCAGCTCAATTCAAAAAGCCACCATAACTGTTTGACTCTGGTTTTCTCAAAAAGGCTATAAGTCAACCAATTTTTATAGAGATCGAGTTAAATTTCGGTATGGGTGAGAGGAATCACCAGCACATACTTTGAATATTAACAAATCTTATGAAATGTTAGCAATCCATCTTAATAGAAACTTTGCTACAACTATCTAGATAGATTGTTGGATAGAAAAGATGAGCACACAAAGCAAACCCACAACAGCAGTAATAATCAGCCTTGGTGAATATACAAAAAAAAAAAAAGTAGACGATTGCTCAATAGAGAAAATGAAAGAATGAAATCAAGTTGACGTGCTCTGCTGAAAAGACTTCCAGTTTACAAAAGAAAAAAAAAAACAAGAGTCTGAATAAACTCCACTGATTGGAGGAGGCAACCATCATTTTCTCAAAACACTGATTTCATATTGTTTGCTTCGCAGCAGAGTCGAATTTATAATGTTTGCGAAGTTTTCCATGATACAAAAACTTGCATCCCCGCTGCGCTCCTGACGGCGCTTTTCGACTCATCACTGCATTGTGTGGTTCGTCTGAACCCAGACATCACAGGAACAAAAGTTGCCGCGCTCTTTGGCAGACACACAAAGTGACTTTGTCATCGCCGTTGCTGAGCTGTGGATTCACTGCTCACTGAAGCAAAGCAGA
>NC_056498.1:32119328-32129636 GCF_014905685.2 Nematolebias whitei | reverse complement strand
AGATATATACATATATCTATATATATATAGGTCAATAATTATATATTGAATGAGTGAATGAATGAGTGATGTTGGTTGCCATCTTGGATTTAGATATGGCCACCCAGTTTACAATAATGACCTTTCTTTCCCCTAGCTAGTCAATCACCAAAGAGGAAGTTGCACATTGCTTATTTTTCTACAATATCCTCAAGTTATCATGCTCAAAACACAGACAGACGGAAGATATTCCCTATTCCCCCTCTTTGCTCCGTGATGGGGAACAATTAGGGTTCAATACAATTTCAATAACTTTCTTAATGGTGGTATCTCATTGAGCTATGACTGTTCCAGAATACTTTGTGATTCAAAATAGAGAAAAGATAAAAACATTTTCTGTTCCATCCATACAAAGTTCTGTTTGTGACCAAATGATTAGCAACCAATGTATTTTGAATAGCCATTTTTTTTTTTTAAATAATGGTACGTTTTTCTGAGTACAGCTTGCAAAACTGTACCACTGGAACTAAAAAAGTCCATGCTCAATAATCCAGGTATGCAATCCAACAATTTTCAGTCAGGTCATCTGGACAGTTTCTTTTTTTGCTGAAACGTTTCACCTTCCATCCGGAAGTCTTCATCAATCAAGGAAACACACAGCACAAAACTGATTATTTCCCCAAACAGCTTACTCCAAAGTGGAACAAACCAGTTATGTTGGTGCTAAGATGGTGTCTTTGGCACGCCCCCTCCTCTGGTGCTGGCCCTCTTCCTCGTCGACAGCCATGTCAAACTGGTTCAAAACCAAAAAAGTCCATGCTCAATAATCCACGTATACCGGGTATTACCACTGGAAATTTTAAACTTGTACGTTCAGGATTATAGCATACATGTAAATGTTTTTATTGTAAAGTTACCAGTTGACAAAACCAACCAACCAGCTTTACTAGCCAGGGTCATTTGTTTTTCTGTCTACTTCTGGGAGGGACACTGTATGCTCAAAATTATTTATTGTAAAGTTTGATATGAAAGATAAGACATTTTTTTCAAGCAGTTTTTTTTTCCTAAACATATTAATATGCTATCCTAAAATGTGAGTCCACATATTGCATTAGTTTGAATCCGCCAAAATCCAAGTGGTATCTGGAGTCGTATCACCGACTGGTCATGGTCTCTCTAGACAAACATGGTGTAATCGAACAGGTCCAGAATCTCGGAAAGGAAAGGATGTTTAGAGGCTAATATAATAGTAGTTTTTCCTGATAAATTCTAATTCTTTTTCATGATATTCCAATGGTTACCTTTAAAACAAATACTAGTATTTGACATGTGCCTCTTTTTTATAAAAACATACCAAATCCACATTGAATTGTAACCTTAAAACAATGGTGCACACCAAACCATAACTTATGTGCACCTTTACACCTCTAATTACTGCCCAGCCCTCATACATCCTTGTTCTAGAGAGGTTTGTGGTTCTTGATGAGCATGTACCATAGACAACATATAAAAGCTGGAACACACATGACTTTACAAGAATTCATGACCTTGCAATCCGTGAGGGACCCCCGGCTCGGTAGACACATTATTGAAGAACGATGAGCTCCTTTTTTTGCTGTGTGTAGAAATGGGGACTGCAGAAGTGAAGCAAAGGAGCATTATGCTAAAATATGTATCATTTCCACTGTGGTCCACTGTGCTCGAGTGGCTGTTTTTGCTGCAGTGCCTGTCTCGGCTCTTCTGGTTTACTTCGTTTCTTGCTTGGGCCTCATTATGGGTGACAGCGCTATGAGAAAGCAGGTAGAATGAAAGGAGGAACGGTAGGAGGCTTGCTGTACAAAGATAGTCCTTCTCCTCCTCCTGATATCATGGATGAATCAATTGATGCTGCTTTGTGCACTTTTTTTGCTGACCCAGCAAGAAGGTGGGAAAAATATCCGGCCAGTCGCCTAAGGCATGACAGCTAGAGTTTAAGTTTAGCTCTCTCTGTCACCATTATATCCTCCATCTCTGTGCTTCTTGTTACTGCAAGTGCACATACACACTCATCTATGCACACCATTCCCTTCATCTAAAATGCATTTGTTACCCGTGGAGTTATGGCATTAGACTGCCTGCTAGATATTAGGGTGGCGAGGGTAAATCTTGATGATGGATGATTTCTGTTGTGCAGTCAAAACCGGTGCTTGATAAAAGAACAACACAAGACAGATGCCAAGACAAATGGTTGTTGGAGCAAAAAAAACAAAACAAACTCCCATCGATATCTGCTCTTCACTAATTTGTACAACTGAACCTATTTGAAATCAGCCACATCAGGCATCACTACCTCTTACACAGAAGAACATTCAGATACTTAAAAACAATCTGTTGCTTTACAGCAATGAAAACTGTATTGTAGATCCTTAATCAAATGTTTGTCTGCATCATGTGTCAACTCGCAGGCATCTTTAGCTGTGGGCCGAACGCACGCACTCCTGTTTTGTCTGTAAGAAAAAAAAAATATTGATATGCTCCAGCAGCCTAGTATGTTAATTAAATACATGCTTATTGAAATTCAGTGACAGCTGGAATTTCACAGTGAACAGGGGCTCCTGCGTCTCCCCAAGAGTGTAAAACATAATTGGTTGACAGCAAAAAAGTAACAGACAATTAGTTGGGAAGGTTTAATTAATATTATTCAAGCGAAGTCCCCAGTTTAGATGCGTCCTAAAAGAGGGTTGCCAATCTGTTCTAAAGAAGCATGAGACAAGAGTTTAAGGGGAAAAAAAACATGCCTACAGCTGTAGTCTGTGGCTGGAACTAGAACATTCATTCAAAACTGACATTTTCAGAGGGAAATGCTAAAGTGCATTATCTGTTTAAATGTGGCAAAGAGTTCATCTGTAACAGTTTGTTTCTTCTTCTGTCATGATCACAAATTATGGGGGATGTTTCAATAGGGGGCAGCACGGTGGCACAGTTGGTAGAGCTGCTGCCTCTTGGCGAGCAGGTCGCACCAGTTCAAATCCCAGTTCGGAACCTTTATGGGTGGTGTTTGCATGTTCTCTCTGTGCATGCGTGGGTTTTCTCCGGGAACTCTGGTTTTCTCCCACAGACCAAAAACATGCATGTTAGGCTGATTGGTAACTCTAAATTGTCCCTAGGTGTGAGTGAAAGAGTGAACAGTTATTTGTCTCATTTGTCTCCATGTCCCTGTGATGGACTTGCGATTTTTCCAGGGTGTACCTCGCATCTTGCACAGTGATGGCTGGACATGGGCACCAGTGACCCTCATGACCCAAAACGGAAGAAGCAGGAAAAGATAATAGATGGATGGATTTTCCAATAGGACTGTAAGTATCAGGTGTATCAATTAAAGCAGTTTTGTAGTGATTGCTATCAGTATAGTTGACTACACTCTACTCCCAATCTTCATTGTTGACTGACTTTCGGTATTTTTTTATGTCAGCTGTGCTGTAATACAACTGCCATGAAATGACTGCCAAAAAAACGTCAGTGCCAAGAAACATAGGTCTTAAAATGACTAGTGTAAAAACGATGGCCATATTCTGACTAATGTAACAGGACTACTGTAATATGACTTGCGTAAGACCACCACATAAAACTGCTGTCAAATGACAGCTATAAAATGGCTGCCATTAAAAGAAAAAGAAAGAAAAAAGTCTAAAATACAAATATTCCCAGCCAGGGATCTTTCTGGTAGAGTTTGCATGTTCTCTCTGTGCATGTGTGAGTTTTCTTCACACAGACCAAAAACATGCATGTTAGACTGATTGGTAACTCTAAATTGTCCCTAGGTGTGAGTGAATGTTTGTCTCATTTGTCTTTATGTGTCCCAGTGATGGACTCTTGCAACTTGTCCAGGGTGTACCCCGCATCTCGCACAGTGATGGATGAACATGGGCACCAGTGACCCCCACTACCCGAAAAGGAAGAAGCGGGTAAAGATAATGGATAGTTTTTTGGAAACGGGACTTAACTTTTATTTTTAATAAGTTTACAAAAAAGGGTAGGGTCAGAGCACAAAAACTAAGACAAGGGATGCACAATTTCATCACCCTCCCGCTTGACTGATGTCCAATGACCATCTTTTTGTTTGCTAGCTTTAGACCTAAAAAAAAAAAAAGAACACAACAACAAATCCTCCTACCCATCAGGAACTTTTTTTTAAATCTGCTTTTCTTTTCTAGGTCACAAAGTAACTGGTATCCATCTCCAGCAGTCACTATGTAAGAGGTGGGGGTACACCCTGGACAAGTCTCCAGTCCATCACAGGGACACCTGGCCAGGAACACCTGGACAGGTCTCCAGTCCATCATAGGGACACAGTGACAAACAACCCTTCACACACTTACACTCTGGGACACTTTAGAGTTACCAATGATCCCAACATGCATATGTTTTGTGTGTCAGAGGAAACCAGAGTATCCAGAGAAAACCTATATGTGCATAGGGAGAAAATGCAAAGTCCACACTGAAAGACCCCAGGCTGGAAGGGCAACCTTGTACTTTCTTGATGTGAGGTGATAGCTCACAAAAATAAATTGAATGTATCAAAAAAGCCTAATAACCCAGTATTGATCAATGTTATTGTAGCAGTGTTCATATATAAAATGAAACATAAATTAATCAGATACTGCTGAATTGAGGACGAATTTCTATAAGTTTACAAGCCGTCTTGGAAAATTCTACTTTTGCATATTTTTATGCCTGAGAAAAGTATTAGAATACACATAATATACCGGTATGTAATGCAAAATTGAACCGGCCATGATGAAAGTTTGTGTCAAGGAAGATGTTCCCCCCTGATGTGTACCATATTCATCATTTGAATTTAAGATAATATATTAGCATGCTATCAGCTGGTACATCTAAAACAAAAACTACCTTAAACCATCTTGCACTAAACATCAGTACATGAGGTGAAGTAGAATCAGATTTCTAGCCTAAAGTACATCAATGAAACTAATCAAGGCCTAATTGTCTCATTCAAGCGTGTGTTTAGGAATTTTGTATCAGCATAACTACTCCCTAAGCATCCCCCCCACAATACAACCTGTAAATTCCAGTACCTGTCCAGTTAATCCATGCTTGCCTCCCCCATAACTCCCTTTTCTTTGCACTGTGTGTCTTTGACACCTGGAGTCCTTTGTGAGCCATGTATCAAATGAGCTTAAGTGGCCTCGAATGGCCTATGGTCAACAATCCGCTTTGTTTTGGGCTATTGTACAAAACATTAAAAAGCTATTTGCTGTCAGGCCTATCGAGCAGACCTGCAATCACAGCCCCCACCGTTCCTCCCCCAACGTCACTTCCCTGGTGGATTGTTATTGTCACCGAGTGGTTGAAGGGGGGTGGTGCGTGAGACAGTGGGCGGTTGGAAAATTGCAAGCTTTATTGAGCTGGGCCCCACAAAAGGCAAAATGGAAGTGAGTTAAAACTGAGGATCACTTAGCACGCATATAAAAAAACAATGAACAACGGTTGTTTAAATTACAGCTCTATATGGAGAGAAATGAAAGTGGAAAGCTCAAATATTTTGAAGTGGGATCTTTTAGAGCAGCTATGAACATTTAATATCTTGCCCATTGTGGAAAGCTTTTCTCAGTCTGGAGAATTAGGAGTTTAATTCTGTCCAGATTGATGGTTATTCTGAGCGGTGCCAACACCGATGTGGACGGTAGCCATCTTAAACCAACTCCAATCTCAAAATTTCATGGCAGTTCATCGTGCCATTTTATAAACCTTCTGCCATCAGTTTTGCATTACAGAGTTATTTTGGCTAAAACTTTCCAATATTCTGGCTTGAATTGCCCTCGGCTGTGGGAGAAGTGCTACAACTAGCTGCTGCCACTATTTGCCATGTGCAACTTGTCATCTTGTGCTATTTTAAGATTT
Organism: Nematolebias whitei; assembly: GCF_014905685.2. Taxonomy (NCBI): domain Eukaryota; kingdom Metazoa; phylum Chordata; class Actinopteri; order Cyprinodontiformes; family Rivulidae; genus Nematolebias; species Nematolebias whitei. Next base: position 32,123,756 of record NC_056498.1, on the reverse strand, counting down.
AAGTTGACATTTTGCTACCTTTAGCTAGCCTTTTGCAACTTTTAAGTCAGTTTATCTTTGATGGCTTGTGCTACTTTGTTTTAAGCAGACGTTTCGTTACTTTTGGCTAACGTTTTTACTTCTTTTACAAATCTGCAAATTTTAGATTAAAGCTAACCTTTTGGTAGGTTAGCTTTCCAGAGTACCTTCAAGTGCTTACCATATATACCACTTTGCTTATAAAGCACTTAAAAACAGCATCAAGGCCAACCAAAGTGCTGTAAAGCAAAAAAAAAAAAAAAAACAAGCAAAGGACATAGCAAAACAAAAAAAATCCCGTAGATCTAAATAGGTAAGAACTAAATGACCAACATTATGACTAACTAGCTAATAGCCAGTGTTGCTCTTCTTATAGCTTTAAGATAGCAGTCGGCTTCTTTAACAACCCAGTTTCAGTTTCTTCAGCGAATTTCAGCAGTCATTCAGCACTCAGCATACACTGAATTTTTCTTGTTACTACAATTTTTGAATGCACTCAAATATTATTATCAGTCTCCAAGCTGTTAAACACTTTATATTTTATTTTCGCTTGTGGCCGCTCTCTACTTCAGGGGTCGCCACAGATAACTATTGCACTGGAATCCAGACCCGGTCCGTCCTTGAAACCCGTCCGACTCCCCTTCTGGTTCTGGCGTCTGGTTCTTTTATTCCCAGATTGAGAGAAAACTCACTCCAACTCAAATAAATCAAGAGATATAATTTCAGTTTACCAATTTAATGTCCATCAGGCAGGAAAAAAAAGTTACAGGTTCAGCGCTTAGGCGTCCGTCCGACTTGTCTTGACATGGAAGAGGAGGCCCCGTGTCATAGAACGCCCCAGCTTATATTGGCCCTTGGCTCCACCCCCACATCCGGGGCAGGCACAGCCTAACAGAGTGTATTAGTGGAATGACTGTGTGACATCATTGGTCTTTTTTGTTTCTGATGATGAAAAAATGGGGTGAAGTTCAGTTTATCTACAAGGCAAGCCAGCAAAATAAAAAAGTGACTCATCAGGTGCTGACCCTGGGAAGCTCACTCAGAGCAGCTGGGCCTGTCTCATCTGTACAAAACCGGGCCAACTAGTTTGTCTCTGTGCAGACAAGACCGGGGGTCTCAGCATGATAAAGTAACTAACAATACGGACTTGGCAATTGTTTTTACACTGGATGCCCTTCCTGATGCAACCACAGCCCTCTGTGCCCTATAGTTAGGGTCGGCTTGGGTTTCCTGAGCTGTCCCTTAGTTATGCTGTTATAGGCTTAGACTGCTGGAGGACAAACTGATGACAATTTTCACTCTACTACTGTCTTTACTTACTCTGCTCAACCTGTTTTGTATTTGTAATTATTTTTTCTATCCTTAACATGTGGGTTTTTTTTGTCTTTCAGATACATCTGGACCTACCATTCTATGTTCTTTTGTCTCTCCTTCCTGTCCTCTCAACCAGCCGGTCAAAGCAGATGGCCGCTTGTCCTGATCCTGGTTCTGCTGGAGGTTTCTTCCCTTTAAAAAAGGGAGTTTTTCCTTTCCACTGTTGCCACTGTGCTTGCTCAGGATGGGAGACCGTAACGAAGCCAAGATTCAACTTGTCTGCTGGATTCCTTAGATAGAGAACTTTACTAATTGGCTTTTATGTGAATGTTCCTGTAAAGTGCCCTGAGACAACTTTGTTGTGATTTGGCGCTATATAAATAAACTGAATTGAGTGGAGCAGAGAGCTGCTATCTGGGTGCCTAGGGGAGCAGATGGTGGGGGTTAAAGGCCTTGCTCAAGGGTACAGAGTGGGGCAAATAAGGGTGGAGGCAGGTGTGGGTATTTTACCTATCCCACCCACATTTTGATGTCAGAACGGGGAGTTGTCCGGCGACCTTCTGATTATAGCCCCACAGTCTCTAACCTCTGCACCACCACTCCCCCACGTCTCCACATTGTTAAACTGTCAAAATTAATACAATCAATGCTGTTACATGCTTCTAAAACTTCCGTGGATAGAAACATCATTCATCACAATTCATCCTAAAGGTTTGCGGCTGCCTTCATGTCTTGTTCTCAAAGATAAAATCTGAGAGAATTTGCGTCCAAAGACAGTTGACTTTAGACGCCTCACCAAACTTTAGTTTCTACTTCTGGCTTTGCCTGCCTCCATATACACAAACATGTCCTCTCATTGTTTATTTCCCCAAACAGAAGAAACCAAACAAATATGACCTGGGTCTGTCTGTCACAATATGATATCACGCCAACCTCCTAGATATTAAATCAAACAAAACATGAAATGTGGTATTTCACCCGCTGGACATCAAACCAGACGACATCTTATATGCAGCTTTTCTTAGTAACAAATTACATTTTTGCGTGTCCCGGGGAACCTCCCATGAAAATATATGTCTGCAAGAATAACCATATCAGGAAATTCAAAGGTTTACAAAAAAAACAACATTTTTTTTTAAATACAGGTAGTCTCATTGAGTCACAAGAACTCATTTACAAGAGCGACCTGTTTGAGAGCAGATGTTGGGGTTAAGGGCCTTGCTCAAGGGCCCAGAGTGGGGCAAATAAGGGTGGAGGCAGGTGTGGGTGTTTCACCTATTCCACACACACATTTTCAAGTTATCAGTCCGGGGAGTTGAACCTATGACTTTCCGATCGCAGGCCATCTTCTCTAACCTCTGCGTCACCACTCCTCACACTTGATTGAAACAAATAAGTTCTTTTAGGATGATGACAATCTATTTCGGCCTTGGTCTCTTTGAACTACCTCTTAATGTTAAGATTTACTTTTTCCAAACTTGGGCCATTCAAAACCACATAGTACAGTTAAGACAATCTTTTCACAACCACTAACCTCAGAAGACCTGAACTGTGTTTTAATTAAAAGATCAAAACCCACTTTATATATCACTGTAAAACTCAGTACTTGATCAACTTGATAAAGAAACTGAAATGAAAATTTGGTTTCTCTTTCAGAAATAGATCTTGCTCAACTCTGAATGCTAGGAAATGCCTTGAAGCTGCTACTTTCCTACCGGCCATCGACTATGGTGACAGTCAGTGGCCGGTATATCTTGGCATAGGTATTTACATGAATGCTCCTGCAAGCACCTTGCAGATGTTGGACGCTGTCTATCACGGCACACTAAGATTCATAACTGATTATAACTACTGTATCCATCATTGCACCATGTATGTATTGGTCAGTAGGTCATTAACTTCATGCAGACTCTTTCACTGGTACATTTTCATCTTTAATTCACTCTTTGGTTTGCTGCCTTCTTACATCTCCTCCTACAGATCCCGTCGTCAGTGCAATTATGGCGTGTGCTCTCAGGGATTCATTACCTGCTGCGTCCTGAACTTGGCAAAAATGATGATAAAGAACCCTGAACCTTATTTAATTTTGATTTTATGGCCATTTATTGCTGTGTGTACCGTCTCTGTGGTTTGTCTGAAACAGGTCTCTCTTGAAGGCTCTGTTCTATCTGTAACCCTTCCCACCCCACGAGAACTTCTGTGAATGCTTATCAGAGCTGTACCGGCTGACACCAACATCTTATCAGGACTATGGTGCTATCTGGAAGTGCCTCATGGACAAATCTCACTGTCTTGTCATCAAATGCATACGTAATGTGTCTATAAATGTGCTTGCTGGTAAAGATTTGACGTCTTAAACAGTGTCCTGATAAGGACAAGGTGTGAAGAGATATTTTTTTTGTAACACCACTATCCTATCCTCATGGCCTTTCCCCCTTTTCCCCCTAAAGAATAAGGGGCCGCGCTCTTAGGAGCAGCAGCAACGTGCACTTCACCCATCTTTCGGACGACTGTACGAACATAATCTCACTGTATTACGGTGCAATGAGACTAACCTGTACAAAAAAAAAGGTCAAAAGTACAATGATTTAAACAGATTTACATCTTTGAATTCATCCAATACAGTATATGAACACTTTTTGGTGCTGTATCACAGCAACACAAATTCCAGATAGAAATCCCATTTTTAGAATGATCATTACATTGGAAGCATATTTTTGTCCTCCAATTAAATGTAAGCGTGTAAACTCCATGACCAATGATTGGATGTCTTCATGTGATGATTAATTTCACATCTGGTCACAGAAGTGGTTTTGTTATTGATGTAGTCAAAGTCAATTTGCCACGGCTAGATTAGTAACATTGGTTCTTGGCAAATGATTGTATTATTAACCGTAGAAGGAACAATGGAAGATTAATGTTTGTCGAGGCTGCCCGGCAGATAATGTGGTAAAAGATCACCTCATTTGTGCTTTTTCCACTGGCCTGGAATACATTTTATTCATTGCACAAAATCATATCTATCTATCTATCTATCTATCTATCTATCTATCTATCTATCTATCTATCTATCTATCTATCTATCTATCTATCTAT
>NC_056498.1:32090132-32118928 GCF_014905685.2 Nematolebias whitei | reverse complement strand
TCTATCTATCTATCTATCTATCTATCTATCTATCTATCTGTTTTTTTCATGTTGGGAGTTGATCAGAAAAAGGACTTTTTTTTTTAGAATTAAAAAAAAAATTTAATCTGAAGATGCCTTGCATGTTAAAGAAACGCTCAGAAGTAAATCACTGGATGCACATCACATCTACAAATGGTTTAGTTTTGGCATCACCCCAAATAAAGATATCCAACACAGCAAAGCAACTTCAGCAAAGATAAAAATGGTTGTATTTCAGTTAATCTTGAAAACACTGAGCTACAATTTAGAACGGCAGTGGCTGAAGATTGTCTTCAAATGACTTAAGTGCAACACATTGATATTTGCTATAAATGTTGGCATAAACTTTTGGAGTCAACCTTGCATGTCTGCAAGCAAAATATCTCATCAATTGGATGGATTTGAAGCAAACTCAGAATTAAGTGGATATTCATCTACAAATGTTTACCTTTTGGAGATAACCAAACCCAAAATGGATGCCAAAGGCATTTGACATTGGAAAAAAACACAAAATATGACTATAACTGTTCGTTTTACAGACATTGTGCTAATATTTGATCTGATTGCTGATGAGCATAGTGTCCAACATATTTTGAGGGCACGTCTCTGTGAAATCTTTGTTTAAAACTTTGGCATTAATTGTATGGAACACCAAAATGATCAAAAATTAATTAAATAAAACATTATGAAATAAGAAAAATATTTTTATTATTTTATTTCGTAATTGTGTTTTCACGATGGCTTATTTATTTCATATTGGCATTTTTTCAGAAGAAGGACTTCAGCTGTCAATCAACGTTAGTGGGTTGGACCTGCACACCCATTGGCTGATCCTTCACATCCATTAGTTTTTTTTGTTTTTTCATAATAATGAGTTTGGATACTTATTTCATAATGCTTTATTTATTTATTTTGAGCATTTTGGTGTTGCATATAATTGTTGGATCCAACCCCATTTAAAAAATTCTCATAAACTACTGGATAGATTTTATTGAAATATTCAGAAAACACTAATACAACTGAAATACTTTTGCAGTCAGACCGATTTAAGATGGCTGCCACAGTTAGTTGACCTTAGCCTCCACAAAAAATAGTTATATTTTCAGCTAATTTTACACATACAGAGCTAAATTTTGGTGTGGTAGTCGCTGACATTTACAACACACATCCTAAGCACCAAGAGATAATGTGAAATATTTCATGTGACTGTATTTTTCAGCATGAAATGATCCCCAAGCAGCAGGCGAACCAAATTCCTTGACTTTATGTGAGGTTTATAAAAAGATACAGCTTGCGATCATTTTGCTCACTGTTTTGAGCAGCTAAAAGAGTCAAATGTGCCACAGGCGAGTCTGAAAACACTGAGGTTCGGTGCACTAATTAGCACACATTTACTCGCGTTTGGCTTTTTTCTTCTTATGCCTTGGACAGAGTCGTCACAGAGCTGGGACAGAATGAATTAGGACAGTCTTTGAGCCTTGTGCTTCTCGGCACAGATGATAATTTTCCAGGCAATTAAGACGAGCTGCACTTTGGAAAGTGGGGTCAGTTGTGAACTTGTGGGTAGCGTGATAAAACCAGCACAGTGTTGTTTTGGTTGATGTAAAATGCTGCTCGTCAGCTGTCCTACAAGCTTGGCTAATTGACCGAGTTTTTAGACGCATCGCCAATATTAAAGAGTCATTAAGTTCTTTAAAGTTAGATTGCCCAATAAATTGTTTTTTTTTTCCCCTCCCAAAGTTTCACTTTAAGAATGTGCAATTTCTCTGGTTCCTCTGTCTCTGTTAGTGTCCACAAAAACCAGCAAGAGACAGGAGATTATCCCAAAAAAGGAATTAAAATGTATTTACAAAAACTCAAAATACTGCAGTCCTGCGCCCATAAAAGATAACAATAATTTAACAAAAGGTACTAACTGACACTCTTATTGAGATGAGGGGAATTTATAAAGTGGCTGATCAGACCATTCTAACACGCGGGTGTGGGGGGAGACAAATTAAATAGACAAAAAAAGTAATGCTGGCAACAAAACATATGATCAAAGTAGTGCTAAACAGCAACCTACGGGAAAATAATAATAATAATAATAATAATAATAATAATAATAATAATCTAGACAAAGATGTAAAAAGAAAAAAAAAATCCAATTACAATATTTAACTTCTCCCTCTGCTGACATGCATCATGGTACAGTCCAGTTAGACTGATCTCTAGATGTGATACAGCTGGGGCTCTTCACAATGAGGGGCAGAACAACTTCAACAGCTTCTCCACATGATCCGGCAACTCAAAGAAACAAAAGTGAATCATTGCAAATGACAAACAGCAGCAAACTTGATCAAGGAAGTTATAACTAAATGCGTGCCCTCCAAATAGTAAACAACTATCCATCCATCCATTATCTTTACCCGCTTATTCCATTTTGGGTCACGGGGGTCGCCGGTGCCCATGTCCAGCAATCACTGTGCGAGGGGCGGGGTACACCCTGGACGGGTCGCAAGTCCATCACAGGGCCACATAGAGACAAACGAGACAAACAACCATTCACTCTCTCACTCACACCTAGGGACAATTTAGAGTTACCAATCAGCCTAACATGCATGTTTTTGGACTGTGGGAGGAAACCGGAGTACCCGGAGAAAACCCACACATGCACGGAGAAAACATGCAAACTCCACCCAGAAAGGCCCCTGGACCAGGGTTTGAACCAAGGACCTGCTCGCTGAGAGGCAGCACCTCTACCAGTTGCGCCACCGTGCTGCCCAGTAAACAACTAAATGTTGCTAAAGTGTGAAAATAAATTACATAAACATAAATGCTCAGTTATTGAACTTGGGTTTTGTACATATTTACAATCTGCAAAAAAGAAAATACCAAATTTATTACCTCAACTCTGTTTACTGTGTGGCTGCAGGTACTGATGTCAGTCTCTCTTTATTGCCTTTGCTCAGTTGTCTGATCAAACCAAAATGGTCTGTTTAAAGTTACACATGTTACTCAAGTGATAATTTTAGGTATTTATACCCCATTTCATCATTAATTATGGCTACGGCATAGAAACAAGTTTGTTGCTGTCCTATACGAACTGAAGCAGGAGACTGATCTAATTGAAAACTTCAGATAATATTCAGTTAGTAGACCACAGAAAAAACAAAAAATTAGTATTCCTTGAAGGAAGACAAATTGGCTGCATCATTGCATGAAGTCCAAAGTTTAAAATGAAGATCTCACACAATCTGTTAATGCTCAGAATCTGTGCTGGGGATGAGTCTCCGCTACTACCATACAAAATATGAACTCAATAGCTATAATGATAGCTTCTTTAGCCAAGCGAATAGAGTAAATACAGAAATGGTTATATCTCAGTCAGTTCTACAAACAATGAGCAATAATTTGGTGTTGGCATGGTGGAGAGTCAATCCCAACACATACCAAGTGCTTACTGATTGCACAGAATTTGTTGTTGCAACTTCAGAGTCAGACATGCAGCACAACAGGGATTAGTTATTCCAGGGCATGTGAGAATGTTGGGCTTATTATCATCTTAAACCTGAAGTAATGCACCAACCAACTCTAGTCAGGCAATATGTTAAACCCTCCATCATGGTACATGGGTCAAAACTGAAGGGTGGACAAACTCACATATTTGTCAAAGACAACAGCACATATAGATGAAGAGTTTAACAGTAGCGTAGCAAAATCCAGCATTGCTTTTGATAGATTCCCGTCCAAAGTCTGGGGGCATAGAGACATTCGTCTTGAAACCAAGATCCAAGTTTGCCAGGCATTCATCATCACCATCCTGCTGTATGGTTGTTAGATGTGGACTGTCTATTCAAAATGTAAAACAACTGAACCACTTACACAAGAACAAGCCTTTATCATCTGATGAATGCACATGCAAACTTTCCAACACATGCATTTCTAACACATGCAAACCTCCCATCAATATATACAATCTTGCACCAGGTTCACTGGGCAGGTCAAATTAGTCACATGGCAGATACAAGACTCCCTAAACAATTATTTTATGGGGAATTGGCATCAGGATTCATTGGAGGTCATTGTAAGCCCTACAAGGACAGTCTCAAGGCATTGTTGAAAAAAAACTTCAGCAACACAGACACATGGTAAAGCCTAGTGCAAGATAGAGCAGAGTGCCGTGCAGCTATGCACAAAGGTGCAAAAGATGCCGAGACAGAAAACCTGCAAAGTCTAGGAGGGAACCCAAAGTCTGCAAAAGGTGATGATAGCAAGAACTGGGTTTTGGGATTCGAACCAGATCACAGACAGCAGGGAGGTTTATTAATAAACTGCTTCTGGTGAGGGTCTGGGTCCTTGGGCTGGCACAATCTGAAGAGACAGAGTTAATAAGCAGTAGTTCTATGGTAGTAATCAGATTGTTCAGATGACAGCCACCAACCTTCACTGACGGGTTAGGGAGGGATTCCTTGAAGGAGTTGGTTGTAAGGACATCACCGGTGTGAAGATGAGCCAGCTTTGAGACAGAGTAGAGCAATGAGAAGCAAGGAGGGAGATCCAAACGGCAGGTCCAGATAAACAGCCGTGGGTCATACATGGGTGGTCAGAGGTTCGAAGCCAAACTTGAGATAAGATCCAGAATACGTGGTCGTTATGGAGGAAGCAGGGGTCGTTACCATGAGCAGAGCAGCTAATCCAAGCCAGACAGGGAACGAGCAAGGTGAGGAATCCGTGAAGCAGGCATGAGGTCAAAACCAGGAAGACAAACGACACTGTGGCATGAATGCTGGACATTTACTCTACTCACTGTGAGGCTTTCAACAATCTGGCACTGGAGGACTGAAAACCTGAAACTTAACTAGGGCAGGGAACAGGTGAGCGACATGAAGGCTATTTACAGTGGAGGTAACAAGGGGACATGGCATGGAGTGAAAGGAGCAGGTAGAGTTGAAGGATGAGTGATATGCAAAACGGAGCTTGGCAGTATAAACAAGGCATGAGGGACAGAAACTAAGGCTTGCTGGGGCAGAAACGTGACAGGTGAAAATCTTAACTATAGCCACCAACAACATATTTGATTTGTGGGAGGCTATTTCATACCCAGATTGGCACAATATGTCATTACAGGATGCATAAACCCAAACCAACTCCTAAACCCTGAGCATCATTGGTAATTTTCATGATTCAATGGACAACCATCAATGGATTGCTCAAAATTTGTTAGACAGTTCACTTAAATGCCAACTATCCATCAATTATCTTTTACCTGCTACTTCCTTTTTGGGTTGTGTGTGTCACTGGTACACATGCCCAACTATCACTGTGTGAGAGGCGGGGTACACCGTGGACAGGTTGCATAACTGCAATACTTATTGGCAAATTTATACTGCCTCTTAGCAAAATATCTCATGAAACCACTGGATGTAATTTGATGAAACGTTTTAAAAGGTGATAGTTGTGTTGACATCTACAACAGATTTATCTTTTAGAGTCATCCAAGTTGAAGATGACTGTCATAGCCCGCTGATCTTAGAAAACACTTAAAAGGCTATAACTGAGCTAACTTTACAGATACTGAGCTAAACTTTGGTATGGTAGTGGGTGAGCATTGTGCCAAACATCATTTCATCGTGGTGGGGCCAAGATCGGGTAGAGGAAGGGCAGCTGACCTGGGACCAGAAATTTGCGGTTCGACTTCCAGCCATGCCTTCATTTAGTGGTGTCTTTGAGCAAGACACCTAATTCCTAATTGCTCCCGGGGCAGCTCAATAGCTGCCCACTTCTCCACCTGGGTGTATCCCAGTTGCAATGGGTTAAATGCAGAGAACTAATTTCATCATTGTATGGGAACATAAAATGATGACAACATATAGCACTGACACTTGTATTATAAACACATTCTTTGAGGCCAACACATTGTGCAACATCTTTGCTTAACATTTTAAGACAACTGTCTTCACAGTGGAAAAAATACAGGAACATACATCTTTTTAAGTGGAATTTCTGATAGACTAGAAGAGTGTCAAGGTCTGTAACACAGCTCATCCCAGATGAGAAGACACAACTTTGTTACCATTATCTTACTAAGACAAAACACATTTTGCTCATCATTTGCACTACATAATTTAAAACCATAAACCACATTTATGGGGGCGATCCGTCTCTGGTAGATAAGAGTCTGTTATTTATGTGTATCAACTTGGGGATTTCACATCGCGTTTCAAATGAAGACAAGTTGAAAAATAGCAAGATGTGAGCTGGGCTGTGCTGTATGTTATTCTCAACTGTGCTAGAAAACAGGCCGGGAGAGAAAAGTTGGACTTGAAACAAACAAAAGGAGTGGAAAACTGCCGCTTGCACAGACACTACTTTCATAGGAAAAACTTGTGGAAATAAACATGGCAACATGTTCTATGAGCAGATTGGAATATTGAAGCTTATGAGGCTGTTTGGTAAATTAAAACAGCTTTGTTCAATTATTCACAACTCATGTTGAGGATTTCTGTGTGAATACAGAGCACAAAATGAGTTTATGGTTTGTTCACTGATCCTTTTATGTTAATTACACAAAGGCATGGGTCAGTCTGAAATTCTGACATGGCTAGGTTCACAATGCAGACATTAATGCTCAATTCTGATATTTTGTTCAGATCGGTTTTTATTTTTTGTGTGCATGGTTCACATAATTTAAATGTGACCATCATAAGACTTTAGTGTAAATTTTCTATGGTCCTGATGTCACGCGCATTTTTTTGCCCAAAAGGAGACGTGACATCAAACGTAGCACACTGTGTTTAAATAGGTTAATATGGACGGTGTATCAATTTTTGAAGTTGTGCAATCAGAGCCGATTAAATTATTCGACATGCTGGTTGGTCCAAAATTTGTATTTCAACTTGCCTCTTCCCATTTCAGCTGGTGCAGCATTGAATTTTTGGAACAAGAGCAACTGAAGATAGAAATAAACGTAAATATCAGTCCCATCACATTTTGCATGGATACGGTCTGACACTAGCATTGGCATCACGTTACTGTAAATCTTAAGTATACCGGGCCATGGCGATTTAAAAGCTAAGACAAAGCAAAAAGACTTCTGTTCTTTAGCTGAACTCATGTGGAGTTTCTCAATTTAAACAGCATGTGGTTTGTATCACCATGTACTTAATAAAATAGATTACTTATGGGAGAAAAAGGATGAAATGCAACAAGACTATTCAGACAGGTCTCTTTTTAAAACATCAAATATGCATCTATGCATCCGATTTAGCACCACATGTGACAAAGAGCTGGGTCAGATAAACAAACAAACAAACAAAAAGGATTTCTTGTGTTGCGATTGTCTTAGAAATACTGTAAAAGATTGCATACATTTGTCTGCAGTGTGAACCAAGATAACCCTCCATTCTGGGTGTGGAGGCCACAAGTCCATGAGGGAAACCCAGATATCCCACTTCCAGAAAGCACAAGTAAATCAGCCATGATCCACGCCTCATAACCACAGGTGAGGAGCGGACCATGGATCCATGAACTAGTAAATTAAGAGATTTGGCTTTTTGTGTTGTGATAACCTTTAGCAAACCCTAACCTTAATCTGAAACATAAAATAAAAATTATTGAGTCCATATTTTCTCCACAACTGTTTACGCTTCTAGCTGTAACACTGTTATGAAATACTGGTGATTAATAAATATAATAATAATAATTCACAATGAAAGCCAACATGAAATCAGCAGAAAGATGGAAGACATCAGCCCAGGGGCAGAAATTAACATCCAGCAAATATGATTTGGCTTAAATGCAGAACAAACAAATAAAAAAAAACAAAAAAAGAAGCCACAGCAACCTAAACCAGAAAAAGTGTCTGCAGTTCATGTATTTAGACTGAAACTAAGGAAAAGTAGTTCTGCAACATTTACAGTTCCTTACTTGAGCTTATACGCAAAAATTGCTATGAGGTTTGGATTTAAAACGTAAATTGTTTTTCTATTTGAGTCAAGAAAATGACTCTAATGGTCCCTTTTTCGTATTAATGGGAGCTTATTGTGAAAACCTAAACCTTCCTAAATGGAGCCATGGTGCAAACACAGAACTGGGACATGAAGTATGCTGCTTGTGCACCGACTTCACAAGCACACCACTTTCCATTGCCTGGTTTTCACTTGAGCTCAGTGGATAAGAAGAGTCTGATAGGCAGCAAACTCTTGCCAAAAGTGTACATAAAGTTACAAACGAGTTAATTGCAAACCTAACATGCTACTTTTCCTTTTGCCACAACGCTCTCTTAGAGTAGACTACAATTAATGTAGTGCTGACTGCAGTCTACTACCTAACTGCTTTCAAGTACACTAACTGGTGCCTTATAGATGTATGGAGGAGGCATCATCATTAGATTCATTATCAGTAATTAACCTAGGATCCATGCTCTTCCCATAATAATATGCTAATAAGCAATGTAATACTCTTGAGTGATTTGTAATGTGCACAAGTCATTAATCATACAAAGTGTCTGCGTTCAATTACAGGTGGTCTTTCATGGTCTATTTCAGAATTGCCTGTATACTAAAAGATTTGTCACTGTTTAAAATGTACTATTTAATTTTTGGTACAAACAGGCAGTGCATGGCAGTATAAAAGTTGAATGAACATAAAAACGATTGTGACCATTTTATCTTTGAGTCTCTGATGTACACTGCATAAAAATATGCATGCAACACTTTTCACATGCTCCATTTTTCGCGAGGTGAACGCAAAGCTCCAAGACTTTTTCTATGTACACAATAGGCCTTTTTCTCTCAAATATTGTTCACAAATTTGCATAAATGTGTCTTAGTGAGCACTTCTCCTTTGCTGAGATAATCCTTCCACCTCACAGGTGTGGCATTTCAAGACGCGGATTAGACAACATACTTATTGCACACGTGTACCTTAGGTAGGCCACAATAAAAGGTCAATCTACAATGTGTAGTTTTATCACAGCCCAATCCCACAGATGACCCACACTACACCATACACACATTCTGCCATCTGCCCTGTACTGTAAAGAGAACACCTCTCCAACATGCTATACGAACATGCATCGAATGTGAGCATCTGTGCACTCAAGTCGATTACGACAACAAACTGCAGTCAGATGGCAACCCCGATGAGAATGATGAGCATGCTGATGACCTTCCCTGAGACGGTTTCTGACAGTATGTGCAGAAATGTTTTGCTTATTCATACCAGTTGTTGCAGTAGTTGTCCATATGGCTGATCTTAGATGATTCTGGAGGTGAAGATGTTGGATGTGGAGGTCCTATGCATTTGTGAAGATGTAGTCTGCGGTTGTAAGGCCGGCTGAATGTACTGCCAGATTCTCTGAAACACCTTTGGAGATGGCTTATGGTAGAGAAATAAACAGTCAGTTTGTAGGCAACTTCTGTGGTGGACATTCCTGTAGTCAGCATGCTAACTGCACAACATCTGTGACGTGCTGTGTGATAAAACTGCACATTTTCAAGTAGGGGTGCACTGATTGCAGTTTTCTGGCCGATCAACGATTTCTAAAAAGCCTGACCTGGCGATTCCGATTTTGGCCGATACTGATTTTGTTTTATAAGCGACGCTGTCAGGTGTTATAAGGTCACAATGCACATTCAATTTTCCAATCTTATATTATTGAAAAACATGCCCTTGAACAATATCCTAGTAACAATACAAACTTGTTTTAACTGGCCATGAGGTATAAATGAAGTTCAAACAATTGTTAAAACTACAAAAAAAAAAAATCAGTAAACTCGGTTTCTCATGCAAGTATCGGACGATTTCCGATTTCCCAAAATTAAGGAAATCGGGGCCTATTTATCGGTGCACCACTATTTTGAAGTGGTCTTTTATTGTGATCAGCCTAAGGCACACATGTGCAATAATCATGCTGTCTAATTAGCCTCTTGTTATGCCACACCTGTGAGGTACAGATTACCTTGGCAAAGGAGATATGCTTACTAACAGATTTACGCAAATTTGTGAACAATGTTTGAGAGAAAAAGGCCTGTTGCGTTCATATGAAAAGCCTTGGATCTTTGAGTTCAGCTCATGAAAAAAGGAACAAACAAAAATGTGGCATTTATATTTTTGTTCAGTTTAGAATCACAAAAATGTAGGTTAGCCACCTCAGTGTCACTTAAACTTTGTCCACACAAAAAATGTAAAAAAAAATAAAAAAATAAATAAAAATCTGATTCTGAAATTCTAGGAAATACAACATAATTTTAGGGGATGTCATCATCACGTCACGTGATGAGTCGCGATCCAAGATGGCGCCACAGACGGCAACACTGGTTAGGCGCTCCATCATGTTTGCTTTGTTTTTCCTTGTTTGTTTTGCCACATGTGAACCAAATACTTTCACATACAGCGCAGAAGACCTGCTGAATATCGGACAGCTTGTGCCATCAGGCATTACTCCTGATTCTTTATTCCCCAGCAGCTTGTTGGCATCATAGTGAGCAGAGTAGCTACTCTCCTCAGCAGACACAAGTGCTAGTGGACACGCAAACGGGGGAAGCACGCAGGAGTGCTTGTTAAACTCTGGCAACGTGGACTACATACACCATTAACAAGCATCTTTCTGGCTACTGTTCGCTCTATTAGTAACAAAATGGATGAACTTTCATTGCTAACCAGCAACATAAGACTTTTCTTTCTCTGCTGTTCTGGGTTTTACTTAGACTTGGTTCACTGAGCCCTTTCCGGACAGCGCGTTCCAAATCCCTGGCTTCCATCTTCACAAAGCAGACTGGGACACGTCGCTCTTAGGGAAGAAAAAAAATCAAGATCTGTTTTTATATCAACCAGTGCTGGGGCACAGATGTCACAGTGTTGACAAAAACCTGTAGTCCCAATCTGGTCTGTTTTTTATTAACTGCAAACTGTTTTATTGCCAGAGTGAATTCTCATCCGTTGTGCTTTAAGGAGTCTACATCCCGAGTGTGCACGTGAGGCACTGCATGCTCTTACAGAGCAGATCATCAGCACGAAGCACAAACACAAACTCAGTTTTTATCATTCTGGGAGACTTCGATTTAAACTCTCTGACGAACTGCCAAAATACAGACAGCATGTTTCCTGCCCCACCAGGGAAAGTAACATATTACATCACTGCTACCCTGTGTTAAAGGGCACATATTGTTCTGTCCCCTGTGCTGCCCTGGACCTCTCTGACCACAGTCTAATACATCTTCTCCTGACCTACAGACAGAAGCTCAAGTGTGCCAAGACAGTGGTCAATACTGTGAAGAGGTGGATTAACAAAGCCAGAGAGGCTCCAGGACAGTATGGAACTGACAAACTGGTGCGTGTCTGATGAAGCTACAAACAAGTTGGACGAATACACAGACACTGTGACATCTTATATCGGCTTCTGTGAAGAAATGTGTGTTCACACCTGTTTATTCCCACAGACCAAACACATGCATGTTAAGCTGATTGGTAATTCTAAATTGTCTCTAGGTGGGAGTGAGAGAGTGAATGGTTGTTTGTCCTCGTTTTTCTCTATGCAGTCCTCTGATGGACTTGCAATCTTTCCAGGCTGAGATTCAATCCTTTTCTCTGGGAAGCAACATTTCACTCAACTGTGCCACCATGCTACTGCTCTTATATCTTCGTTAACAGCAACAACAAAAAATAATACATGCAGTTTTTCTACTTGTTCTGGTTGCACTGACCCTAATATTCAGCAGATGCACATTCTGTGACAGCAAGAGCTGCACAGCAAAGAGTTATCTGTTTGTCCTGAGACATTTAAGTAAAACAACCTCACTGGCTCAAGGCAGAAAGATTTCCCCCAAATGTAAATGGATCTTTAAGAATGCTGCGAGTGATTTAAGAGTCAGTGGCATCCGCAGTGGTGTACTAAGTCAATGGAAGTGCTGAACGAAAGGTGTCTGGTCCATCTTTCTGTCTTCCTTTCTTCCAGTTGCAGTTTTGCTCTCCATCACTGTTGTCCTTTCTCTATCCAACCCTCTCCACTTTCCTTTGAAGGCAGCTGTCATAATTCAGAATCTCCTAATCCTTTCTGAGTGCACAAACACATGTGTAAGAGAGCAGAAACATGAGCGTTGACACACACACACACACACACACACACACACGAGAAGTCGCAAAAGGCATTTCTTTTAAGAGTGATCCTGTTAATCGGGTCTTTGACTTAAAGGTGTGAGCTCAGGCTGGGAGCCAACAAAGACCAATTGGGATGCAGTGTTGGCAGCCAGAGTTAATCGAAGGTCATTTGCTTTCATTGCTGTCGTAAACACTGAAGCACAATGAGACTACAACAAGTAGTCTTTCTCAAATATCTGTTGTTTTGGTGCCCTATAAAAAGAAAAATCCAGATCATTGAGTTATTTGTGTCTTTAAGTTATATAATAAAGATGGAAAAAGAGATGTACTTCTCCGACAGTGAAATGGTTGATTTAACATGTTAAAATGTACCAAAAGCTAGAAATGCATATCTGAGAGATACTATTTGTATTTTTAATGGGGAGAAGGCCTAATGGAAATACTTAAACTGCACTTTGAGAAAACTGTCATAATGTTCATCAGTCCAAAAGTCAAAACAAGCCATCATCTGAGAATGGCTACGATCATAAATATACAAAGCTGTTCTCTTTTTTTGAAACGGCCTGAGCTCAGTACACAGACAGCATTAATTACAGGCAATTCACTGGATGACATTCTACAAAAACCTCCTTTTTTATTCCACATACCTGTGCAGTTTTATGTGTTTTTCTCCCCAGTCATGGAGAGAAAAGGGGGAAGTGGAAAAATCCTCTGTCTGTCTGTGCATGCTGTGAGAATGATCGCTTAAAAAAGTATGTGAGGTACTGACTCCATTTTGGTTTGTTGATACATTTAAGCTTAAGAAAGGTTCCTTTTTCAATGAGGAGTGGTGGCGCAGAGGTTAGAGAAGGTGAGCCTGTGATCAGAAAGTTGCTAGTTCGGCTCCCCTGACTGACAACAAAAAAATGTGGATGGGAAAGGTGAAACACCCACACCATTTTCCACCTCATTTGCCACACTCTAGGCTAGAGCTGTCATTTCTAACCCGAACTGGAGCCTGGCCTCGCCCGACCCGGATTCGGACCAGGCCATAATAATGTGCTTAATGTGTGGGCTGGGTCGGTGTCTGGCTTTTTATTGCGTCAGGAACGTGTGTGGCCGGCCGACGATCCAATAAATGCAAACATGGCTTGCCATACTACACCTGCCTCATGTGGCCATTTGACCGTGCGCTGACCAGCCGTCTGAAAGAGATAAAAAGTTCATTTATGTATCAGATCTACTGCCAGCGATCCATCAGCCCAACTGGACGTTCATTCAGCCGCTGCACTCAAACAAACAGGTGAGATCACAAAATATCTGACGTGTCAGAGCAGGGTCCAATGCAGGTATTTAATGCACTTTGATGGCTCAACTCTGATCTTCTCTCCACTCAGCTGCGCACATCCGCCAAGCATTAGTAATAGTCAGTGGTATAAACAGTCAAAGCTTAATTTAAAATGTTGTTTTTTTCCCGGGTTCGGACCTGTAATTACTGTTAATTCGTCGGATTGGGTGGGGTTCGGAGATGATGGCTACGTGCTGGGGCCGGGTCGGAGTATTTGGACTTGAGATCAACTCTACTCTAGGTCCTAGAGCAAGGCCCTTAACCCCCACCATCTTCTACCCCAGGTTCCCTATTTGACAGCTCTCTGCTCCACACAGAGGGCTGTGATAGCTTAGTGGTTTGTGGTTGCATCAGCAAGGGCATGCGGCATAAAAACAGTTGTCAAGTCTTCGTGCATTAGTTAGCTGTGGTAACCCCTGAAGAAGGGAGCAGCTGAAAGAAAAAAAAATGTATATAAATGTGTGTATAAACTGGTTACCCCAATCACTTGAGGAACCTATGCTTTCTAGTTTTTATATTGCTTAAAAGTATAGTTTTCTCAAGTGACTGAGGTGGCAGGTGGAGTGACCAAAGAATAATCTACAGTATACTGTATAAGCCAACGCCACAAATGGGCACTCCCAGTTTCCGCCATTGCACCTGGCGTGAATAAAATTACTCCCTCCATTTACCAGGATTCCACACTTTGAACTGCCTCAGACTAGCAAATATAACAATAATAATTATAATAATAACCTACATGTGTTCTTATACACAGTCCAATACCTGCCCACTTCAGTATCTTGCATTAAGAACATTAAAGTTTACTTACCTTCCCTGTTCAATTCCAGTCCAGAAAAAACACTTATCTTGAAAACTACAAATATTCACTATTCAAATCCTTCAGTGATGAGGGACATCGCCATACCACTTGTCTTCACTTTTAAAGACACTATATCCGAGAAAATAAATGAAATTCATCTGACTGAAATTTCAATTTCCTGAACGTGGTACTTCAACATTTTTGTCATCATACCTCTAGTTATAGCAATAGTTTAAATCTTTATTAAAGTTAGGCTCTGTGAAATAAAAAGATATGGACAATGTATGCCTGTTGTAGATGCAAAGCTCTTTGAATGACCTTGAAAAACTAACGAGTGCAGCCTAGACCAAAGTAGATTGCTAATCTCTTACAAAAACTAATAGTTTAAGCTCTACTGTTTGTGCAGTGTTCTATTCATTAAACCCCCACACTACGTATAGCTTTGCAAATATTTCTGACAAAAAACAGTGTTTGATTTTGGATTTATACAATACCTAGTAAATATGGGCCCATTATCGTCAATATCAATACAAGTACATTTTAATTATTAAACTGGGTACATCATCATGACATTTCTGAATCTAAACTGAATTTTAAGACCTTTTGTGTGCCTTTTGTGCTCCTCCCCATCAGATTAATAATGAATTAAAATCTAGGACATAATGAGAAATGGTAGAAAGTACTTCCATATTTGCCATTATATCATTTTTGCGGTGGCAATACAACCACAAGCACTCCTCTTCCTTTCTACTATTCCTTGCCACAGTCAGGTCTGACTGTGACAAACCTTGCTTCCTTATTTACTTATTACAACTGAGTCACTTGACTGTACAATACCAAAACACAAGAGGAGGAAAGAGCAACGTCTGCCTGCTCAGTTATGTGTTGTAATAAGAATGGCATTTGGAAGCAGCAAGATATACAAACGGCTGGCAAAATGGCAGTATCCCATACTAAAACAATGTACTGTAAAATATTGATTTCATTACAGTAATATCTATTGATATCAATACTACTGTTGCTATCAATTTTATCGGTCCCTGAGCAGGACACCTCATCCCCAGTTGCTCCCCGGAGCTTCCAATAGGTGCCCACTGCTCCACCTGGTGGTGGATGGGTTAAATGCAGAGAGCCAATTTCACCATTGGGAACGATATGTTTACTGCTAGCAAAAACACATTTTGGCAGAAAGTGCCACATACTAAAAGTATTTGTGCTTCTAAAAAAAGCGTGGAATTCTATTAAAATAACTAATGTAAAATTGACAGTTGTTTAAGGGTTTGTCATAGAATTTGAATAATTCACAAACATTTTCTTTAGATTAGTGGTTTTAAAATGTGAGCAATTCTCTTGCTCAGTCTTTAGCTCATTACTCTCAGAGAAACCCATTGAAAACGTCTGATGTTCAACCTGCTCTGAATGCATGATCATTTTAACTTTTCTTTCTTGCAATGCACTGATACAGTTAGAAGCAACTGTAATATGGAAAAGCTGTTCAGTTATTTTATAAAGAACCAAACATACAATATATTTTGGTTTAACAGCTTAACATAAATTTGGCCTTTGTTGGTTTAAGATAACAGCCAGTCATTGTGTTATAGAGCCATATGTAGTGTGGGTGCACTACACAGTATGGACAACCCATACAGTTGGATAGGATTCCTATAGCCGCCACAAGTGTGAATCTGCATTGTAATTTCATTTATTTATTTTGTTATTTCTTTGTTTTTGACAGAGCTGGCATGGCAGTGAGAGATAAATGAGGTGCTATAGCATGGTAGACCGATATAATAATGATAGGACATTTTAAAGCGGCATTATTATCGTTCTTTGGTAAGAATCCAATGGAAAAAGAAGCTAAGAATAGATATTTCACATTTGACGAGGGGTGGGCGGTTGTGAGGATGACACTAGCCAACTGCAGTAGAAAGAAACTCAGTTCTTGTTAACCTAAAATATGCTGAATGCTTTCCTCTTCAAACAAACTTGTTCTCTTTGATCATTCTGAGGTCTTTGGAAGAACTAAGCAACAATAGTAAACATGCTAATTTATTCCAAAGAAACATTGTAGCATGTATTTTACAATTAAATGTGCATTACCATAGGGAGAACCAGCTTTCTTTAACACCTATAGTTCTTTTCATATTTGTGATACATTTAAAGTTCCACCATATCTGAATTAGGCTTGTGTCACCATAATGGAACAAACAGACAAAGGGCCCCATTGGTTTGTGGCCTTATCTGGCTCGGGCCAGCTCACCGCGCATCATGGGAGGCTATGCCTGTAAGAGATCCAGTGTATCACATCTCTGCAACTGTGGGGAGCCTGTATCTTACCTGATCTGCAGGTCATTTACCAGTGTGGGTGGTTTCATTAGTCTTCTTTGCAACAATACTCACTGATTGCAATCTTGCTTCATAGTGATTTATAATTCTCCTCCCTTGGAGTTTGCAGAAATACCTAAAGCAACTGCTCAAATAAGATAAGAAGGGTTCTTTATGTATGGTGTTGTCTGCAGTGTACATCAGAAAGAGAGAGAGAAGCCTCTGGGTGATGACGTACTTTCTTTTTTTTGGCAAGTATTTACCATTCTTACTGGAGATGCAAGAATGCAAGGGGCTATTGTTCCTAACTTCTGAAATGAGCACGGGCTGCAAATGAACGAGGCACTTGTCAGGTTCGATTTGGTTAACACATGATGCACGCCACCTTTAGAGGATTGCAGAGCATCCGTGAGAATAAAGCAAATCCGTCGACAAAAGGGTGGAATCATGGCAGTTTTGTCTTTTCAGAGAGAAAGATTTTGTCTTATCATCAAAGTGCCATTTACATAAAACTGTACAAACTATCAAATAGAAGAAAAAAAGGAAAGGGAAAAAGAAACAGGAGGCAGGGAGTCATACAGTAACCACAAATAGACTGTAAAAACACAACAGTTATGAGGACAGAAATAGAAAAAGTCTTAGCATAGGTGTGATGGTGTTAATTAGAAAAAGCAGAAAATATGTTTCGCCATTCAAGAAAGGCTGTTTTATTATTTTTTAAACTCTGAAATATGAAACACCTTTTCTTCTTTGATGCAATTAATTTTCCTTATAATATACATTATCTTTTAGATAAGTCAGGCAATCTTTATCTTGCTTTAATGGCTTATTTTTCATATGATATGCAGTTGACTGCAAGCTGCCACACCTTTACACCGATACAGTCGATGAAAGCGCAGAGACATGAATTATGTATAGGACTTTTATTACAGCCTCAAAACAGCTAATGGACTGTGTGTGCTCAGATTAACACTGGTACTACTTGCTGCTTCTCATTGTTTAGACTGGTTTTACTGCGTTAGAGGAATCTAAAAACTGACCTAAAATTTTCGGCGGTCCGACAGTTTTGTAAGAAAGTAGAAGCCAATAGCCATAATTGTAAAGGGTAATTTAATTGTCTAAACTTAGTTTTAGGGTCTGAATTAGATCAAGGTTATGCCCTTTTTACATTACTCTAGATTTTTTTTTAATGAAAATATTTTTGTTCATCTACATGTTCTGCTGAAATACCCATGCAAGTGGTGAGAGACTGATGTTCTCCTTGACTGTGACCTCTCAGAGTAGCTTCAAACATCTGCTAAATTCCTGGGAAAAACCAGCACAGACATGTTCTTGTTTTTAGTTTTCTACATCGCCTTACAACCTAGCGGACTTTGTTACATTTTTTTTTAAATACCATTTTATTTTCACTTGTTCAATTTGTACGCATCCTTTATGATTGTCTATTGTTGTCTTTGTTGTCCACTGTTGTCATCACTCTTTGTTAAAACCAGGTCTCTCTTGTAAATGAGTCCCCAGGGCTCAATGGGATTAACCTGTTTAAATAAAGGTTGAATGAGAGCATTCCCACTAACAATTTATCAAATTTTAGAGAAATACCATCAAAGTTCATGCTCAATAATCCAAGTAAAAAAATCCAACAAAGTTAAGTCAGGTCCTCTGGACGTTTTTTTTTTTGTTGTTGTTGAAACGTTTTGCCCTTCATCCAAAGAACTTCATCAGTCCGAGAAGCCACAACAAACTCATTCCCATAGGTAGCACACTCACATCAACCATCAAGACTTTGATGTTTTGAACTACTTTGATCAGGGGTTGATGGGAGAGAGGGCGGACTCCAGAAACCATCTTATCACCATCAAACTGTTTGGCCCACTATGTGTGTGCTACCTATGGGACTGAGTTTGTTGTGGATCCTCGGACTGATTAAGTCCTTTGGATGAAGGACGGAACATTTCAACATGAAGAAACCGTCCAGAGGACCTGACTTAACTTTATTGGATAGAAAAAGAAAAGTCTTAACTTGCCCAACAATTCTTGCAAAATCTCTTTGATACTGTCCAACAATTTTCAGTCAGGTCATCTGGACAGTTTCTTTTTTTTTTATTATGCTGAAACATTTTACCTTCCATCCAGAAGGCTTCATAAGTCAAGGAAACACACAACACAAAACTGATTCTTCCCCCAACAGCTTACTACAAAGTGGAACAAAACAGTTATTTTGGTGCTAAGATGGTCTCTTGGGCACGCCCCCTCCTCCGGTGCCGGCCCTCTCCCTCATCGACAGTCATGTCAAACTGGTTCAAAACCAACAAAGTCCATGCTTAATAATGCAGGTATACAATCCAACAATTTTCAGTCAGGTCATCTGGGCGGTTTCTTTTTTCAAAGAGGCCATCTTAGCACCAACATAACTGGTTTGTTCCACTTTGGAGTAAGCTGTTGGGGGAAGAAGCAGTTTTGTGTTGAGTGTTTCCTTGACTGATGAAGCTTTCTGGGTGGAAGGTGAAACGTTTCAGGACAAAAAAAAAAGAAACTGCCCAGATGACCTGACTGAAAATTGTTGGACTGTGTACCTGGATTATTGAACATTTACTTTGTTGGTCTTTGATACTGTGTTTGATTTCTTCTCATTTATTTTTTTCATTTTCATTTACCCTTTATTTATACAGGTTAGTCTCATTGAGCCACGATAACTAATTTTCAAGAGAGACCTGTTTATGGAGCAGATTGGGGTTAAGGGTCTTGCTCATGGGCCCAGAGTGGGGCGAATGAGGGTGTCGGCAGATGTGGGTGCTTCACCTACCCCACCCACATTTTCGATGTTGTCGGTACTGGGGCTTGAACTGGCGATCTTCCGATTACAGGCCCACCTTCTCTAACCTCTGCGCCACCACTCCCCCATTATTAACCATTTCAGCACAGATTCAAAGTTTGATAAAACAAGATGAGGATCAAGTGAGAAAGACCCAGAAAACCAGTAAAAAACAATCTAATGGGGCGGCTGTGGCTGAGTGGTTAGAGCAGTCGTCCTCCAATGCGAGAGTTGGGGGTTCGAATCCACCAGCAGTCACATGCTGAAGTGTCCCTGGGCAAGACACTGAACCCCTCATAGCCTCTGATGTGTGTCCCATCGGTGTATGAATGTGATCTAAAACACGGATTAGTCTCATTAGAATGATTTGTTCAGTTAGCTTTGTATAAATCTAGTAGAGTGCTGTACGAATGGGTAAATGAGGCACAGATTGTAGTGTAAAGCGCTTTGAGTAGCTTGAAATAAGATAGAAAGGCGCTACATAAGTACAGTCCATTTACCATTTAATTTCTATTGGTTTGTATGGCACAAATGGAAAGTGCAAAATGTCTCAAATAAAATTAATTGATAAGATACTTTGACATAAATCACTATATATATATATTTTTTTTTATTGATTTATTGAGATGCATTCGTTACTATGCATTCCTATTCCATTATAGCAAGTCAAAATCGTGAAGTAATCTTAAAGCCATGCTGATCCTCATTATAGTCCTTCAATATACCTTAAGGGCACATAAATTAACCTAATTCATCCTCTGGCAGACCTCTCAAAGCTGATTATGACTATGTCCATCAGTACTCTTTAACAAGCTGGTTCAACACACAGAACTTTGTGGTAGGTTTTTAGTTTCTTACCTATCAACATAGCCACTTGTCTCACTGTGTTACCTCACTGTACATGTGCACAGCTCATTAAAGTTATGTAGGCCAGTCCCTCCTGGTCCCCTCCCAATCGGAGTGGACAGGAATTAGTCGGGCCCTCAGCTGTCTGCAGAGTCTGTGCGGATAAATAGCATAGCCTGAGGGATGACTTTCAAGAGAGTTTCATGAATAACACTGCCTTCTACTGATGACCAAATAATAGACTGGACATCATGTATACAGTATGTAAACAAGATAACTTACAAGCTATTTACAACAAAACTAAAATAAAAAAATACATTTGACTTTGCCCCAAAGACAAGATTATCCAGAGATGTGTGTGTGTGTGTGTGTGTGTGTGGGGGGGGGGGGGGGCATGTCGTCCTGAATACTATTTGAATAAGTAAAGTTTTGAATAATAGTACACATTATTCAGGTAACACTTGGTTTGTTTTTATAAATAAATAAATAGATAGTTTTCTTTGTTCATCTACATTTTTGCAAACTCATGTAAGGAAAGCCTAATGCACAGCCTTTGCAAACTCATAACTTGTTTTGCATTAGAGGACAGTGTGCCATATTAGATTAATAGCCGTGGAATCACCTTTGTGTACCTTCGTTCAAGATAAAACTACAAATCTGAAACAGAAGAAAAGTAGAAAGTGCAAGGTTGTTCAGCAAGTTATAAGTTGGCTAACATAATGCCTTTGCCTCTACAAATAAAGGTTGCACTCAACATTTACTTGAGGCTAACATGTTAGCAATATGTTTAGTGGTAACTAACAGAGATGGAAAGAGTACTGCAAATGTGTACTCGTGGACAAGTACTGTTACACTGCTTAAATTGTACTCAATTACAAGTAAAAGTACTGGTGTTGTAAAATACTTAAGTAAAAGTACAAAGTACTCTTCTCAAAAACTAATCAGAGTATTACTTTTTAACCTATTGATGTTTCATTGCGTTAATAGAAGACATTCAATTTGATTCACTTTATTTAATAGCTACATTCAAATCACATTTCACAGACGCTCAGAAGCTCCGTCTTATTTTAGTACCACACAAGCCGATGGCAGTGACAAAGTCCAAGATCTTTGCATACTTAACCAAACTAATGACCCACACATACAAACAATAAAACAGCAATATCATACAGGTAGTTGTAAAACATAGTACACCACAATATGTTTTTTGAGGTTAGATGCTGAAGTCTTGGAAGCTGCTATCACCATAGAGATCAAAAAAAGTTTGCCTCTGGACACCGTCTCCTTTTCGCCCTCTGTACATGAAAAATTCCTCCAGGTACGGCCACGGACACTCGTCCTCAGCCTTTACCTCGTCATTTTCCTCTGTTGACAGTGTTGTCTTCTGTCTCCATTTTGTTTTTTTCTCTAAATCTTCGATCCATAAATGACTCTTTACTCTACAGAGTTGTCCTTCGCTTGCATCATAGGCAATTGGAGCGCTCTCGATCTGAGAGCCTTATTGGCTACAAAGATGCAGATGAACGGTTTGGATATTAATTCAAATTGCGTCTGTACTCAGTAGCGACTTCTGATCTCTTTGTGTTAATTTAGATTTGTAATAGTTTATAGTATTAGCAACAACTACTGTTTTGGCTAACTACAGTATGTTCCATTGGTATTCTAGGTGCCATTAGGTTTTTCAGGCCATAGCACACGTAGGTCTGTCATATTTGCCTGTCTTAACTTTGCCTGAAAAAGAAGAACATCAAAAAATAAATAAATATTGGGTTGAGTAAAAAACAAGTTAGCTTACCTAGCACTACTGTCTAGCTAGCAGCATCTAGCATAGCAAATCCAAATCTTAAACTTTATTCTATCTGTATATTTGTTCAGGCTGTAGTGCATATGAGAGATGTGGAACTGTCACCAGTTGGACATTTGAGAAAAGGAGCCTCCATAGTTCTTCTTATTTTAAGGCTGGATGTCTATAATTCCCTACTAGGTTGTCCCAACAGTTATCTGAAAAAACCTCTAGCTTATTCAAAATACTTAAACAAGATACTGGCTGTAACTGGCAAGAGATATTATATTTATCCTATTTAAGCTTCTCTTCAGCGCCTTCGTGTAAAAGCCAGAAAATAATTAAAAGTCCTCCTCAGCTGTTCGTCATCTTGCTCCATCATATCTTAATGGCCTGATTAGAGCACTTCTCCTGCAGTGCAGATTTAACTTGTGGGTTCAGAATGGGAGGCAGCTGCTGGGTTGTTCTGTTTGGAAGCAGTACATAATTTCTAGAATTTACTGCTTTTAGTGCCAGGTTTTGGCCTTTATTTTAGATTCAAGTTTTAATCTGATCTGGACCTACGTACTTTGAGTAATTTCCATATTGCACTGCTATTGGTCAAGGGTAGTGTAGATTTTTTCTTTTTCCATTTCAACTGCTACCAAATCATCAAACTGCCATTAGCAGCTGACCCTTAACGTGTCAGAGATTCTGAGGAATGAAAAAGTAGATACAACTAAGATAATCTTAATAAAGTCATGTTGAAACAATAATTTTCAAATTTGACCTCAACTATGATTTTGGATTTTGATGCCCAACCAAGGAAATAGTGGTTCAAAACCAAAAGTTTAAAACTAAAAGTAAACAACTATGACTCTTTAATTTTAGTCTTTTGGGTCAATTCTGCAACAGACTTTTAGAGAGATTTATACTTTTTCTAACCTACAAAGCTCTCAACAACCTAGCTTAATTTTATATTACAGAACTTGTTGTCCAATATTTTCCTAACAGAGCACTTCGCTCTCAGACTGCATGTTTATTTGCGGTTTCTTTCTTTTTTTTTTTTTTTTTTGGATGGCCTCCCTTCTCCCCTTACAGCCATCCTCTCAACACCATTATTATGAAATATTTATTCTAGTGATTATCTAGTGTAGTTTTTTTATTTTTTTAATAGGATAGAAAGAAAGAAAAGACAAAGTAAGACTCCAAAATATAAGAAATATACACAAAGAGAGCACACGGCAAAACACCTGGCCACTGTCTGTTCACCTGCAAAGAACATGACAAAACACAGCAACAAAATACATATGTATAAAGAACTTAAAATATTCATGGCTTTGCAGTAAGTTTCAATAAATATATATACCCATACCTACGCCTATATACATACATACATACACATGAATATACATTCATATACATATCTATATATCTACATATAAAGCCTACATAAGCATCCCTGCTTCTATTTGTGTGTGGTTGTGAGCATGCATAAGTGTATAAGGCTTCTCTAATAGAACATTTAATAGTAACTGTGAAGCAGCAGAGACCCGACCCCCAAGACCAGAGGCAGACAAAAAAAAGGGGGACCAGAGCTCAAGACCCCAGGAGGAACCCCGACCGCGGAGCCCACAGGGCCACCCACACAGGACGAACCACTCACCCACCCCCCAGATCGGACCACAGGGGAGAACCAGAAGATCCCCACCAGCGACCACATGTAGTGACCCCCCGGGGCCAACAGCGACAAACTCATAGGCCCCCGCCGGAACCCGCCGCACCGATGCAGTTCCAGGCCCGGGCACTGAGGCCCGGGCACCGAGGACGCACACCAACCAGGCCAAGGCCCGACAGGGCCAGAGGACCCGAACCCCACCAGGCAGACACCAGGCCGAGCCGACACACGCCCAAGCGCCCAGCCCCCGACACCAAGGGCCCCAAGCGCGCCAGCAGGCAAGGGCACACCCCACCAGGGGGCCGTGCGATAGGGGCGCGATGCCAAGCACCCCTCAGTTGTATCAAAGAGGGGGCAGTCCGAGTCTCGGCCTAACAAATACCCATTCATACACAGACACAATCACACGGTTTTCACGCGGTTTCTATAGTTTACAAAAGCAGAATGGGAGGCAGAGCTTTCATTTATCAGGCTCCTCTTTTGTGGAACCAACTTCCAGTTTCTGTCCTTAAGGCTGACACATTGTCCAGTTTTAAAACTGGGCTTGCATTTTGGATAAATCCTATAGTTAGGGTTGGCTTGGGTTCTTTACCTAGCCCTTAGTTATGCTGCTATAGGCTTAGACTACTGGAGGACAAATTGACCACATGTCCTCAAATGAATAGTTACAAATGAATAGTTTGTATTTGTAATTACATGTGTTTCCATCTTAAGATGATTTTTTTTGTCTTTCCTCCTATAGATAGTACATTTGGACCTGCCATTCTGTGTTTCTTTGTTTCTCCTTCCTGTCCTCTCAAACCCCATCTGGACAAATCCGATGGTCGCTCGTCCTGAGCCTGGTTCTGCTGGAGGTTCTTTCTTGTTAAAGGGAGTTTTTTCTTTCCACTGTTGCCTTTGTGCTTGCTCAGGATTAAAACTTCTGTTGTGAGTTCTATTAAGCTAAATTGGGGCCATAAAGTTTGTTCAAAAGAAAAATGAATTTGAAACTGAAAAAAAAAAAAGATCTGAAACTGAAAATGATCAACTTGAATCAGAAAAGTAGCTTTGAACTTTTTTTTTCCAGTTTCAAATTTATTTTTCATTTGAACAAACTTTATGGCCCCAATTTAAATCCATAGACTTGGTGCTATAGAAGTAAACTGACTTGAAAAATAGATTATCTTCCAGCACCTTTGGTACTTCACAGCAGGAGCTAAAAAAGTCCAGATAAACATGGTTATAAGAACTACAAACAGCTACGGTAGTGATTGTATGACTGGATCCAAAAAATATGAAATCAACTTGCACTCAACCTTTACTTGAGGCTAACATGTTAGCAATATGTTTAGTGGTAACTAACAGAGATGGAAGGAGTACTGAAAATGTGTACTCATGGGCAAGTACTGTTACACTGCTTAAATTGTACTCAATTACAAGTAAAAGTACTGGTGTTGTAAAATACTTAAGTAAAAGTACAAAGTACTCTTCTCAAAAAATAATCAGAGTATTACTTTTTAACCTATTGATGTTTCATTGCGTTAATAGAAGACATTCGATTTGATTCACTCTATTTAATAGCTACATTCAAAGCACATTTCACAGACGCAATTGTCCTTATATGTCAAACATCAGATAGTAAATAAATAAATAATAATGATAATTTTATTGTGTCCAATGGTGTGCTAATCTATGCAATGGATAACCCATATCCATTTGAATTAGAGGTAGTGGACAGTCACTAAATTTGGTAGAAAAACAATCATGAAAGCTAAAAAAAATAATTAATTATGCGATTATTTTCCTTTTCTGTTTGCAATGATCTGGCAATAATGATGAGCATATTTGGCATGTAGTAAATGACCACACTGCATAATAGGGTAGTCTGTTACCTCATGTTGACACACTGTAAATTCTCCTCAATGATGCTTCATTAGCAAGATTCTCTGTCTGCAAGATGTGCAAGTTCAACTTTATTTTAGTAACTGGTTTTCAGCTCCGACAACGTCAACCTTGTGCTTTTCACCAAGCGGCAAACTCACCGGCTGGGAAAAATGCCATCGTTGTGTGGTTCGAAACAGAATTCAGCAGGAATAAGTGTTTACTCAAGGTGTTCATTAAACGCTATGTTCGAGGCTAACAATGTAAGAGAAGTACACTGCTGTTGCTTTAACCTCTGATATTGACTTTTACCACTGTAAGAATTCATGCATCATTTAGTTATTAAAGAACACTTTACCCCAGCCCATTTCAGATTGGATTTTCAGCTTAAACTATCCTTTTTGTTCAGTCTACCTAAGCTGCTAACCGAACCTGACAGCCATTTGGCAAGAAAGGCAGAATCTGTCCACAGTTTGGGTTTGAAAAGAAAACATCCGACCCTATTTCACTGTACATTAAACCAATTAGAGGGGTTTGGGAGGGGAGAAGGAGGAGGGGGCGAGGTATGATGAAGCGTTAGAAAGATTTAGCCAAAATGACTCTCATCTGCTTGTTTTAGGATGGTTCACACATACTTAATTTTTCTGGAGCGAAAACCAAGAAAAAATAAATAAAAGAGTGCGACATGCTGATACCAGAGGCCGCCTGCAGTTTGGGGCTGGGAAATTTTCATTGAAAGAATGCAGACGGCTGCAAAATAATGATGTTCATGAATAATGATAGAGGAGGTCTCCGAGGCTTTGCATGCATCTCGGTGCCAGGCGTCTCCAAACTGGCAGGATAAAAGCTTATCGGGCGGATGCCATGAGATTCTGGGGGGAAATTCTACAAATCTGACTTGGCGGGAAAACAGTCGTGTGTGCGTGTGTCCCCGCGTCTGACTGTAAACACAGGCCTTCCCAACTGCATGTCCTTGGGGGGTGACGGATACAACGTGTATGCATAGGTTTTAGCAAACCAGCAGTTAAAGGGATACAAGTCAGGTGTTTTTTTAATTGATTTTCTGTCAAATAGTCTATAGTAGCTAGTACTGGTGGGAGTGGTGGTGCAAAGGTTAGAGAAGGTGTGCCTGTGATCGGAAGATTGCCGGTTCAACTCACAGTACTGACAACATCAAAATGTGGGTGGAAAGGTGAAACACCCACACCTGCCTCCATCCTCATTTGCACCACCCTGGGTAGAGTTGCATTCTGGCCTAATGAATCCCTTTTTTTTTTTTCCGACCCTACCCCGACCCAATGGATTACTGGTAATTAGAAGGCCGAAAACAAAATCAGACTGGTTTATATTAAGCTTTTATTCCTTTTGTAAGCTAATCAGTTTGACATGATAGTTTTTAAAATGTAATGAAAGGAAGCTATAAGATTTATTTTTTTTAACAAGTGACCAAATGGATATTAACATACAAAACGAAAAGCCTAAAAAATCAACTGTAAAAATAGGCTATTATATAGATCATATGTGTCAAACTCAATGCCAGGGGGCCAAATGTGGCCCTTGTTGACATCTTATCTGGCCCCCCAAGACGATATGTGAAACGTGAAATACTTCTATCACTTGATTTTATTCAGTAATCTTTGATTATGACGTCGAAAGCACAACAGAGAATATCAAATGAGACCAATCGAACTCTTGTTGAGGAACCTGTGACCAAGATAAGATGTTGGGAATCTAACTTGAGTTAATGTAATTTCTGAAATTGGCCCTTAGTTTGAAAAAAGTTTTAATTTTGGCCCCCTTTTGTAAGTGAGTTTGACACCCCTGATAGATGATCAAAAATATTTTTAAAGCTAAATTATTTGGAAAATATAGAACAAGTCTATTTTAATTGAACATTGCTCGCTTCAGCTTGTATATGCTGCTACTTCCTTCACCGCAGATGAAAGCAGGTGCGGAGACACGCACAGCCGGTGATCAGCTGACTGATCCATCCATCCATTATCTTTACCCACTTCTTCCTTTTTGGGTAGCTGGGGGGTCGCTGGTGCCCATGTCCAGCAGTCACTGTGTGAAAGGTGCGGGACACCCTGGACAGATCGCAAGTCCATTTCAACCGGCGAGTCAGCGGACTCGCATGGCCGGTGACAAGTTGTTCATCTGAGCTTAACACGACTTTTTTAAACCGGCCGGTCGAACCTGCCTCCTCCTCAACAAGTAGATTAACACAATTTTATATTGTGCATTCTTATTTAGTTCCCTTTGTGCTGTATGATTCGCAAAACCGCAGAAGCCTGAGAACCACATGTGCAGTTATTGCACACTGCGCCAGGGATCTCTTCCACAGTCTGATTAACTGCTGCACTCTTCTTTCTTTCTTCATCCTCTCTTTTATTTGTGCTGTATGATTCGTAAAACCACAACAAAGCCCGAGACCGGCCTGGCCCGCACATTAATCACATTATAATGGCCCAGACCAGCCCTAATCCAGGTTGGTCCGGGCCGGGTTTCGGTCTTGGGTTAGAAATGACAGCGTTAACACCGGGCCCTTGAGGAAGGCCCTTAACCCCCACCATCTGTTCCCCCGGCCACACTAGATAGCAGCCCTCTGCTCCACACTGGGGGCTGTGGTAGCTCGGTGGTCTGTAGTTGCGTCAGGAAGGGCGTCCGGTGTAAAAACGTTTGCCAAGTCTTTGTGCAACTTAGTTTGCTGTGGCAACCCCTGAAGAATGGAGCAGCCGAAAGAAAAAAACTGTATTGCTCTGGGTATGGAGAACAGGGCACAAGTCTTTGTCCAGTAGGCTAATGGCTAGCCAAACAATGGCTCACTTTTCAGGATTTAAAAAGTCTTTCTGAAATGTGAAAAAGCACTTCGATGTCAAATGTTGAATCTCTAAACCTATGTATGGCAGCATTTGTTAGTTTGTTGTTGTTTTCCCTACTGAACAATGGTACTATGCAAATAAGCACAGATTGTGTATAGCATGTTGTTGGTATTACATGTCAGCCTCCCTGATCAGCTTATTTAGTCAATCAAAAGTTTACTCAACTCCCAGTGAACTCAAATTCACCAGTATTCCCAACTTAGCGATGCTGTTGCTATTTTTAGCGAGTATTCAGAATACTTTAGAGACTCATTTTCCACAAAGCAGCTAGCAAGAAATCGAGTAACATTTTTCCAGATGTTGGGGTCTTTTTGAGACACTGCCGCGGACCTCTAGTTCACCCCAAATCATTCAACAGCAGTCCAGTCCTCTTGCAACAGTCCTTCCTTGCTGCAGTCAT
>NC_056498.1:32085569-32090122 GCF_014905685.2 Nematolebias whitei | reverse complement strand
TCATGCAAAAGTGTAGATAATGAATACTAGCTAACTTAATTTGGATTTTCCCCGGCATCTTTATGTCATTTTTGAGAAAGAGTTGCTTTATAAGCCTGAAAAAGGTAAAAAAAGAAAAAAGGGGGGCCCTCATTCGACTAGCCGTTAGCCTAGCCTGAAGGAAGACTTCTGCATTTTTCAATGTTTGATCTCACAGCTGATAAGGTACTTGCGTACTGACAACTTAAAGAAAGAACTTCACTTCATAAATTGCAATACTATTCCTTTAAGAGAGTAAATTTCAGAGGAGACGAAAAATACAAGCTAATCCTTTGGGTGCTTTGGGATCATGAGGAAGGGGGACCAATACAGCCATGGGGGTGTTACTCAAAATGTGTGCGCCTTTCAAGTCCCAGACTGGCACTAGTACCCAGGGCGATGGAAGGAAAGGGCATCTCCGTAAAGCATACCAGAAGCCACACAAATCAAAAACAAGCAACGGGCACAGGGAAGGGAAACGGAGGGAGAAAAACAATAAACAAGCGCGTGCAGTTATGTTCCTCAAGGAGATAGCTAAGGTCACTCCACCTCTGCTGAATCACTTAGGAGGCAACTAGTGCAGGAGATTGGATTATTAACCCCAGTGGGACACTGACTGGCAACACATCAATGGGATCATCACAGGGCTGCAAATTCAAACAGCACGCTATGTTTTGTTCAACGCCTAATCAACAGATAAAGAGCACTTTCCTTTTGACCTCGGCGTGAACCTTTTGCATTTCTTGGAAGTCTTTTTTTGCCCGATAACTCCTACGTCTAGTCTTGTTTCTATCTGAACTGTGAAGATGAACTTTAGCCTCCAAGTTTTTCTTTCCTCTTACTTCATGGAAGTGAAGATATTTTTGCAAAAAGTACACATAAAAGAAATCTAAACACATATAACGTGGTGTCCCAGATTTCATAAATCTTGTAAAGACGAAGGAAGTGAGCACACACGGGGGGATTGTGTCTTCTATTTCTCTTTCTGTCTCTGTTTCAGGAAAGGCTCCCTTGGTTTGAATTATTAATTTTCTGACTGCGTTTAGTTCGTGCTGCATGTCACTTTTATCAGGTTTTCTTGTGGAATATTTCATTCTTCTGAACACATTCTTTAAATTTAAAAATTCACAGGTACATTTGTAGCCACTGTCTGCTCTGACTGTATTATTCTGTATTACAGGTGCATCTTAAAAAAAAAAAAAAAACTAGAATACTGTGTTAACTTCAATATTTTGCCAATCATTTCACAAAGGGAAACTTATTTATTACATAGATTCATTACACATAGAGTGAGACATTTCAAGCTGTTGTTTCTTGGATTTTGATTAACATAGCTTACAAATAATGAAAACCAAAATTCAGCATCTCAGAAAATTAGAATATTACAGAGCTTGAAGCTTTTGGTACCTTTGTCAGTGTGGGCAGGAGCCGTGTCCTGCTGGAAAATGAAATCAGCATCTCCATAAAGCTCGTCAGCAGAAGGAAGCATGAAGTCTCTAAAATGTCCTGGTAAATGTTGCGTTGTCTATAGAGTCACAGTGAACCAACACTAGCAGATGAAATGGCACTAAAAAGTCATCACTGACTTTGGACTTCAAGCAACATGGATTCTGGACATCTCCACTCTCCACTCCATTGAGGGTGGGGTGCCTGGGGGTCCTCCCCCAGAACATTTTGAAAAAGCAGATGTGATTTCCTGCATTTTGGTGTATTTTAATGAATTGTTAAACATCTACGTTTGTAAAAAATGTACCCCCCCCCCCCCCCACAGTTAACGGTTCCGCGCCCGACTCTTTGCTGAATTCACTGTTCATGGCCGCTGCCTGTGGACTCCTGCCTGTCATTCCCCTGTCTGTTACGGAAGCAAGATCCGTAGCGTACTTCTGGGTCACATGGATCACCGTTGTTTATGAATAAAAACTGTCTTAATTTACTTTAAAAAGTATGCGCTCTTTCTCCACTGATTTTCATGTAGCTAATTTATGTCACTCGCATTTCCGTTACAAATCATTGGTTAAGATGGTATGCGACGCATTAGACCTGACCCCCAGCCAGGACTGAATGAGAAAAACCCTGCAAGATACAGAATGAATTATTTCCATGGTGAAACAGCGCCGCTCAGTGGTGAAGCTGCATGTCATTTTAACCATGACGTAAATATGTTAATGATTCTAACGGAAATACGAGTGGCGTAAATAAGCAACATGAAGATCGTCGAGGATAGAGCACATACTTCCATCCATCCATCCATTATCTTTACCCGCTTCTTCCATTTTGAGTCACGGGGGTCGCCAGTGCCCATGTCTGGCAATCACTGTGCGAGGGGCGGGGTACACCCTGGACGGGTCACAAGTCCATCACAGGGACACAGAGACAAACAACCATTCACTCTCTCACTCACACCTAGGGACAATTTAGAGTTTCCAATTAGCCTAACATGCATGTTTTTGGTCTGTGGGAGGAAACCGGAGTACCCGGAGAAAACCCACGTATGCACGGAGAGAACATACAAATTCCACCCAGAAAGGCCCCCAGACCAGGATTTGAACCGGGGACCTGCTCGCTGAGAGGCAGCAGCTCTACCAATTTCGCCACCGTGCTGCCCTGAGCACATACTTTTCCAAGTAAATTAATACAGTTCTTATTCATAAACCGAATTATATTAGTACATTTACCCTCATCTAGCATATTCAACGGCAATCCGTGCGACCCGGAAGTATTCCTTTTAGCGCATGTGCAAATGAGCAACACTACGGATCGGGTTCCGTAACAGATTGGGGAATGACACTGCCCGAGTACAACTGCCTGGTTATCTCGGCACTCACCCCCGCCACTCTTTTAGGGGCAGAGATTTTTTTACGGGCAAAGGCAGAAATGTACATCAGGCAGTACTGAATCTCTTCCCAATATTCTAATTTTCTGACACAAAATTTTGGGTTTTCATTATTTGTAATCATCATAAATACAGGTTTGAAATATTTCACTCTGTGTAAGGAATCTATACAATACTGTATACAGTAAGAGTTTCACATTTAGAAATGATTGAATTTTTGGTAACACTTAACAATAAGTTACACAACATTTGATTAACTACAAGGGAACGCCTCAGGAACGAATCAAGAGCTAGTTAATTAGTACTTACTGGGGAACACACAGCCAAGCCTTATTAGGGGACTACTGGTTGTTATCACAGATACAGAGGAGAAAATCTCTGTGGGTTCTGAATAAACGCCACAATTTTACAATGAGGTCAAGTGGTAACATGACTCTGTCTTTTTATATCATGAAACCTCAGCTGTGGACAGAGTGAGGGCACTTAACCCTTGTTGCCTCCTGATATTAGGTCTTCAAAGAGCAATAGCAGTCTGCCTCTTATTTTCCCATTCTATCTTTGGTCCAGATCTCTTCATGGCAGACTCTTGTTTTTTTGCTGCAAGGCATTCAAAGTTTTCATATCACGTGCTCTGAGGCGGTTTACTACAGATGCCACTACATCCTCTGTAGCTGTTGTGTTCAGCCAAAGTTCAATGATGTCCACCCACCAAAATATCTATATTCAATTCAATTCAGTTTATTTATATAGCGTCAAGTCACAACAGAAGTCATCTCAGGGCACTGAACAGAAACATTCATATATTAAAATAATAATTTGACTATTTACCTGAGCAAACTGCTTTGAATTTAACTCCATCACAGAACTCTCATCTTGAGCATGAAGGCGACAGTGGAAAGGAAAATCTCCCTCATGAGAAAGAAATCTTTAGCTGAACCAGGCTCAGGACAGGTGGCCAACTGCTTCGACCAGCTGGGTTTGGTAGGAACAGATACACAATGGCAGGTCAAGAATCACATGTTAAGATAGAAATAGTGTCAAATGAAAACTATTCAATTTTAGCAAATCATTTAAGGAAATTAGATCAGTTCCAATAGTAGTCTAAGCTTAAAGCAGCATAACAAACCAACCCTAACTATAGGATTTATCAAAAAGGAAAGTCTTAGGACCAGTTTTAAAACTGGACAATGTGTCAGCCTTATGGACAGAAACTGGAAGTTGGTTCCACAAGAGATGAGCCAAATAAGTGAAAGAACTTCCTCCCATTCTGCTTTTGGAAACTCTAAGAACCACAAGATAGCCTGCAGTTTGAAAGCAAAGTGCTCTGTTAGGAAAATATGGAACAATAAGCTCTGTAATGTAAGATGGAGCTAGGTTGTTGAGAGCTTTGTAGGTTAGAAGTAAGATTTTGAATTCAATTCTAGACTTGACAGGGAGCCAGTGGAGAGAAGCTAAAACTGGAGAGAGATGATCTCTCCTACTAACTCCGGTTAAGACTCTGGCAGCAGCATTTTGGATCAACTGAAGATGTTTTAAGACATATTTGGACACCCAGATAATAAACAATTGCAATAGTCCAGTCTAGATCAATCAACCTTTATTTATACAGGTAAATCCCATTGAGCCTCGAGGACTCATTTACAAGAGAGACCTGATTTCAACAAAGAAAGATGACAACAATGGACAACAGCAACAACAATAA
>NC_056498.1:32080238-32085469 GCF_014905685.2 Nematolebias whitei | reverse complement strand
TTTTTTTTAACAAATAGGATGGCTAAAAGGAAAAAGGTAACAAAACCAAAAAAACTGCTAGATTCCGAGACAAATGTATAAAACTAAAAACAGGAACATGTCTGCATTGGTCCCTGCCAGGAGTCCAACAGATTCTTAAAGCCACTTAGAGAGGTCAAGGTCGAGAGCTTCAAATCTTTTTGTAAGCGCTAACTTTTATCATACACTGCTGTCGCTGACACAGTTAAGACTAACTCGACAATGTTGTAAGTGAACACAACTCAAAACGGTTCATAAATAACAAGCAAAGCATCCATGTTCTGTTCAGAGGTGAGCTTTCAGAAATTAATCCAGTCCATCAGAACCAAAAAAAGCGGGGCAGAACTCTGCTGAACTGAAGCCGAATGATGCATTAAATGTGTCAGACGTCTCCCTCGTGTCATTTACTATAATGAATTAACTCACTTTGTGATTAACTACTTTTATGAACTAACTAGGCTACAAAGTTGCTGCATCATCAATATTCTCTTGGTAATAGATCTGTTTGTATTAAAGTAAAGATGTGTGAAATGTGTGAGGGTCATGCCCCCAGAGACACTGTAAGCATTGCAAAGCAAGCTGGGTATTATGTGTGCAATGTTTCTGACTGTTTACAATGTTTCTGAGTGTGAAAATGGGTTTTTCAGGTCATTTTCCTGTTTTGGTTTGGTTGGGCATTTATGTTAAAGTCTCTGTTATTGTCTGTAAACTGACACCATGAGTCAGAGAATGTTTGTGGTAGGAGGTGGGGAAAAACACTCCAAAAAGTGTTCACGTCACTGGCTGGTGATTAACTCTGCATAAAATAAGATAGCAATGCTTTGTGTAAATTGCCATTCTCTACCCTTTTAATGTGGAGAAATGTCTTTTAATTTTTTTTTTTTGCTAAATTGAATTTAACCTTAGCAGAAGCTAATTCCGCTAAAGATTTTCAAAGTCAGCAAAAATGCTAATCAGCTAAACAGAAAGTTAGTTTTGATATCAGTGAATTAGTGGAACTATGCCCACCACTGCTCTACGGTTTGTGGACCCTCCTCATCCAAGCAAACAATTATGACATCAGCAAACTGTAGTTGTTTATAGGCATAGGAGTTGTA
This sequence comes from Nematolebias whitei, assembly GCF_014905685.2. Classification (NCBI taxonomy): domain Eukaryota; kingdom Metazoa; phylum Chordata; class Actinopteri; order Cyprinodontiformes; family Rivulidae; genus Nematolebias; species Nematolebias whitei. Next base: position 32,084,354 of record NC_056498.1, on the reverse strand, counting down.
ACCATTATATGTGAAGGGGACATGTCCCCCCCACATTCAAAAAAACGTTCAATTGGACCCCCTCACTTTTACTATGAAACATTAGTTCAGTCGGCACGGTTTCTCTTTTTTCGTGAACAAATCCATTCCACTTGATTAATAGGAGAATACTCAAGCCACTAAAACTCCACTTCAGGTTTTCCTGGTTACCTCCAACTCTAAACACAGCAGCCTGCTGCCTGCACTGTTTCTCCTCTGAGTCTCATAAACGTGCACAGGTGGAGGAGATGCTCGCCAGTTTAGCGAGCTTAGTGCGGGCAGTTGTTGACGGGGGGGGGGGGGGGGTTCATAAACATATATACATGGTTAGGAGGATGCCTGAGAGGAGCACTACGTAGCATCTTAGCTTAGCAGTAACTGTGACGCTGTAAGACGCTGCTGGTGTAAGAGACGCTGTGTTCAGGTGCATTAAAGTTGAAATGTCTTTAAAAACCCACACCTTATTGTCCTCAAGCTTCGTGAGAATCATCAATTACATGAGTAGTGTTGAACACAAGTAAAAAAGTCTAGTGGTGATGTTTTTTATTTCTTTATAAACACAAATAGTGCCGATCTGAGGCAGTGTTAAAGTGTATTAAAGTTAAAATGTCTTTAAACCCCACAGCTGAATTTATACAAGCTTGGTGAGAAACATGCTTTAAATGTGTGGAATTAAAGGAAATCTACGTGAAATGCTGCTTTTTTTGTACACTAGTGTACACTTTTTTACACGCGCACACACATACATGCGCACACACACGCATCCGCGCACACACCTACACACATCATTGTGTCCTCTCCCCCACATTACGGATGCTTCTGACACCCTTGATTGGTTCGGGGACCCATGTCACTGGATGAGTCAAGGTTGTACTTGCAAACTACTCCTAAAGTGCCACTTTTAACCAGATCGTTGTTGCGTGAACATTGCGTCTTTTCTTATTTCGAGATATGAGCAGTAAAGCCATTCCATGGAAGAACGAGGTTTAGACAATTATCTATTTTGGCTAACAACTGTATTCAGCATGAGCTAGACAGAGCAACTTGAAATGAGCATGTGTACAGATTATGAGCTCATAACATCGTGCCCACAATGTCTGCTTTGCTATGACAATCTCGCCCACAGAGTGGGGGCCACACAAAGAAGACACACCTGCACCTGAGAAGAACCGAAAATAAATCAAGTTAGAATTGTACTTAACCATGGAGAAGCAACTTTAGATTTCTGTTTCATCCTTTGCTTCAATATGAATTTAGTCTCCTTACTTACACTTTCCAAAAAATGTTTTTCACTCAACCTTATTTATATAGGTTAGTCTCATTGAGCCGTGAGGACTCATGTACAAGAGAGACCTGTTTTCGATAGACAACATATGACAACATATGACAAAAGATGGGAAAATACCAAAATAAAATACCACAATAGCCAATAGCCCTACCTCCAAGTATATACACTGTGGACAGAAGTGTCCAAATTGATTTTCTGTAAGGGAAGGGTGAAGGTGTAGAGCTCTCTGACCTTTCAACATTTTTAATGGTCAATCCATCCATCCATCCATTCTCTTCCGTTTATCCGGGGTCGGGTCGCGGAGGTAACAGCCTAAGTAGAGAGGCCCAGACTTTCCTCTCCCCAGCCACTTGGGTCAGCTCCTCCAGGGGAATCCCAAGGCGTTCCCAGGCCAGTCAAGAAATATAGTCCCTCCAGCATGTCCTGGGTCTTCCTCTGGGTCTCCTCCTGGTGGGACATGCCCGGAACACCTCACCAGGGAGGCGTCCAGGAGGCATCCTCACCAGATGCCCGAGCCACCTCAACTGGCTCCTCTCGATGTGGAGAAGCAGAGGCTCTACTCTGAGTCTCTCCCGGATGACCAAGCTTCTCACCCTATCACTAAGGGAGAGCCCAGACACCCTGCGGAGAAAACTCATTTTGGCTGCTTGAATTTGTGATCTCATTCTTTTGGTCACAACCCAAAGCTCATTACCATAGATGAGGGAAGGAACGTAGATCAACCAGTAAATTGAGAGCTTCACCTTTTGACTCAGCTCTCTCTTCACCACGACAGACTGATACAGCGCCCGCTTCACTGCCGACGTTGCACCTATCCGCCTATCGATTTCATGCTCCATTTTTCCCCTCATGTGTGAACAAGACCCAGAGATACTTGAACTCCTCTACTTGGGGCAGAACCTTCTCCCCGATCCAGAGAGGGCACTCTACCATTTTCCAGTTCAAGACCATGGCCTCGGATTTGGAGGAACTGATCCTCATCCTGGCCACGTCACACTCGGCTGCAAACCGCTCCAGCAAAAGCTGTAGATCACGACCTGATGAAGCCAATAGGACCACATCATCTGCAAAAAACAGAGAAGTGATCTCAAGGCCACCAAAATGGATCCCCTCAACACATTGGCTGTGCCTAGAAATTCTGTCCATAAAAGTTATGAACAGAATCCGTGACAAAGGGCAACCTTGGCAGAGTCCAACTCTCACTGGGAACAAGCCCGACTTACTGCAGGCAATGTAGACCAAGCTCTGACACTGGTCATACAGGGACCCAACAGCCCGTATCAAAGGGCCTGGTACCCCATACTCCCAGAGTACCCCCTACAGGGCTCCCCAAGGGACACGGTTGAATGCCTTCTCCAAGTCCACAAAGCACATGTAGACCGGTTGGGCAAACTCCCACGCACCCTCTAGGACCCTGCTGAGGGTGTAGAGCTGGTCCAGTGTTCCACGACCAGGACGAAAACCGCACTGCTCCTCCTGAATCTGAGGTTCGACTATTCGATGGACCCTCCTCTCCAGAACCTCCAAATAGACCTTACTAGGGAGGCTTAAGAGCGTGATCCCCTTGTAGTTGGAACACACACCCTGTAGTTAGAACATTTATAATGGTCTTACTATGTAAATAGGGCTAAAAGTTGTGGCTGTTAATGCACTATGTCTGGTGTTATTGTTCTTTTTAAACAAGCATATTGTATATGCAAAGTCTGTTGTAAGCTTGTTCAATAGTTTTCATTAACCATATATGGTCATACTGACAATTTGTACAGGAGTAATACTCTGAATTAGATTCATTGTATTCTGTTTGGCATTATTGTTAATGAGCTGTCAATGTTGATAGTTGAAGTATTATGATGCTGCTATTGTGCTTGATTCCATAAAAAAAAAAGGTTAAAAGTCAGCTTTGTAAAGGGCTGTCTCCTTTCATAGTGGAATAATTTCACCTCTACTCCTTAAATATGTTGTCATGAGGACATTTACCTTTACAGAACCCTCCTGACTTATTTATAAGTCAAATGACTTCAAACCAGCAGGCTTCCATGTTAAGTTTACTGGATGGATTGTTGCTTAACGCAATGATGTATTACCATGGCAACCAAGAACGTTTTCAGTAGGAGCTATTGCAGGGATTGAAAGTACATTACATACAGCTTGATTAAAGTTCAAGGCATATTTTTGAGTCTTTTAATAAGAAAACAAGCTTGATCTAGTGAACACGCCGGGCCCACCATGTTATGAATAGCTTGGTTGCCTATACATTACGGCGAGAAATTCAACATGTCTGCCAGGGGTACTTGGGGAAATCACATTCCTTGGTGTGTGGGAGTGTTGCTTTTTATTACCTGCCTCAGAGCTTCAAATCCAATTCCATCGCCTCGCTTCTCTCTGGGCCTTGCTTGGTTGGCGCACAGAGAACACCGGATAGGCAATGATGCAGCTGTACAAATGGGGAAGTTGTAGCCCGCAGTTGACTCTAAATTAACGCCCTTCATTAAGGGCATCCATCACATGCAATCCATAGAGAATCAAAGCAGAACACGGATGATACAACAGTAGAAAAGGCCAGTGATGCTCAACACATGCACATTTGTCTTCAGTGTATCAATCCAAATGTCTCCCGAAAAATACATTCAGTAAGAGTTCTCTGTATAGGCGGAGGACATGTATGTATGTATGTATGTATGTATATATGTGTATGTGTATATATGTATATGTATTTATGTATGCATATGTATATACATGTATGTATGTATGTATGTGTGTTTGCAGACAGACAGACAGACAGACAGACAGACAGACAGACAGACAGACAG
>NC_056498.1:32079074-32080228 GCF_014905685.2 Nematolebias whitei | reverse complement strand
AGACAGACAGACAGACAGACAGACAGACAGACAGACAGACAGACAGATAGACAGATAGATAGATAGATAGATAGATAGATAGATAGATAGATAGATAGATAGATAGATAGAGCCCCCCCCCAGTTCAAATTGGTTGAAAATAGAGTGAGATTTTCGAATCGCAATGTTACGAGAAAGTCTGGGCTTTTCTTTGACAATTTTGTGGTGGAAGAAGACCTAGGCATAAATTCACAAGAGCCGTCTTTGTCTTTTTTTTTTTCTGTTTTTCCGAAACAGCACAGCTGCATCCTTTATGAGGTAGAGAATGCCTAACCAGTCATCCAAAGCAGAAGACAGATCAGGCATCCAGGGTGACAGCAAAGGGTTCTTCGTTTACATTCAAGGGGACCAAGGCAATATTTTCCTCGCCAACTTATCCTGCTGAAACAGCGGCCACACTTGGCCGACAGAGCTGTGAAGGTTTTTTTTTTTTAATTCTTTTTGCAGCGGCCTGGAAGCTGCAGGGCTACGGTAGAAGCTTTAGTGAGAGGGAAAGGCGAGAAATCTGGACAGCCGAGCACACCAATGGGCTGGGATCCCTGAGCTGAATTTCTGAAAGGCTCATTATTCCGGATTGGGGAGAAAGTGGCATTGAGGGGTGGAAGGGGTGAACAGGAGCTCAAGGCAAAGTGTCCATCAGAGCTGCTGTGGTGCGTTTAGACACATCACCACTGGGACAAATGGGGATCAGGGGTTGGAGTAGAATCGTATGACTCGCACAAGTCAGCACCACCCGTTTCACTGTACTGATGCCACTGTCGTAAATCTGAAGCCCTGCAGGCTGACTTTTTTGCTTTTCTCTTCAACCAATTTAAATTTTTATAAAAGTCAAACTGAAAGCTCTTAAAGGAACATAATTTGTGGAAATGTTATAAACACTAATACCTTACCAGTTGCATATTGTTTTTTGAACTACAAGAAAAGTAGTTTAATTCTGACCGGATTAATGAGATGACAAGTAATCCTAGTAAGCCCAAGACTTAAGTGGATTGTTGCTGAATCAACTTCACGTAATTACTATATTGTATAGTTTACACAGCCATCAATTTCATATTGCACAGGCATGGCAAAAATACAGTATGATAGCCCCAGTCTCCGCTGGAAGTACTACAGCC
>NC_056498.1:32073657-32076074 GCF_014905685.2 Nematolebias whitei | reverse complement strand
TAAAACATGCAAGGTAGAGGTCCAGGATTAGACACCGGCGGTAATTTAATATAATAAACACTACTACAAATAGGCTTAATGGACCTTTTATTGTTGTTTTTTTGCCTAATTATTCTATACATTTTTTCCCTCAGCATTGTTTAAAATGACCAATCTAAAATTCTTAATATCTTTAATACTGTTTAGATTTAATAGGTTGATAGAAGGTTAACTGAAGGTTGACTGGGGGCTGAGATGGTGTAGGGACAGGACAGCCGACTTGGGACCCGAAGGTCCCGAGCTCGATCCCCAGTCATTGCACATCTCGTGGTGTCTCTGAGCAGGACACCTCATCCCCAGTTGCTCCCCGGGCACCTTCAAAAGCTGCCCACTACTCCACCTGGTGGTGGATGGGTTAAATTCAGAGAGCCAATTTCACCACTGTATGGGAACATACAATGATGACAACACATAACACATTATTATTAGTATTATTATAGATTTCATGGCTGGGTTTTATGTCACAGTTTGTCAATAATCACACTCATGACCACCTTTCAAGATTTGACATTAGTTATATTATGAATATTACTGGTTTCATTCTTCCCCTTGCTTACACTCGACATCAAAACCCATATCTCTTCCACACAGCATGAATGCAGGCAATTTCCCCTCTTTCTTCAGACATCCCTCTGTGAAAAGCCTCAGGGATGGGATGTAGCCTCGGGGTACACATTTCTTTAAACAAGCAGCATGTAATTGCACACCAGGCAAATAAAACTCCAATATTTTCCATTTTTCTTTTTTGAATCTCTGACAATTTTCTTCAAGTCAAAACCTGCAAAGATCTAATAAAGCCTCTTTTAGTCTTGTAAATAGATGTGAAAACATTGTTGCAGTGGTTGAATGATACAAACACTATTTACTAGAATAATCATAAAACAATAAAACTAGAGTTAGTACAGATTACATTAAACCCTACATATATTACCTATGGAAAACAGTCCAGCAGGACATATGGTACTTTACCATACACAGCTGTTAAGCAACAGAGGACTTTTAAACAGAGGACCAGACTTTACTTTGCAAGTTTTTTTACCTGGATTATTGAACATGCATCAGGATATTTTAATATGTGATTTTGATTAATATCATGAGCTGGTGTGTTGGATGCATGGAGACAGAGGAAACAGAACATGACGCCTTGACAGGACAATCCACCAACTGGGGAACAACAACAAGATGCAGAACTTATAGGGACACTAATGAGGGGATAATCGCAAACACCTGGGGAGGGACAACGAGGAACAGGTGACAGAAACAGGAGCTGGAGCTGTATATGGGGAAGAACACAGAGGAAGGCAGGAAACACAGGTAAATAGATACAAAAGACAACCAGATCCTCTCAATTATAGATTACAACAAATTACATCATACCTGTTGTAGCTCTCTGAACAACTTCAGTTTGGAGAAAAAGTCTATTTTAACCATACAAGCGAATGGCTGGTCTAACCAGGACCAAAAGAGATCACTGCAGTCTTTAAACAACTGCAAAGATTACATAGTGGTTCCACAAACATAATATACATCTTGTCCTATTATAAATCTATTCATCCATTATTTTTACCGGCTTCTTCCTTTTTGGGTCAAGGGGTTCACTGGTGCCCATGTCTAACGATCACTACGAGAGACGGTGTACACCCTGGACAGGTCTCAAGTCCATCACAGGGACACATGGAGACAAATGAGACAAACAACCATTCACTCTCTCACTCACACCTAGAGACAATTTAGAGTTACTAATCAGTTTAACATGTATGTTTTTGGTATATGGGAGGAAACTTTAGTACCCGGGGGAAACCCTTGTATGCACGGAAAGAACATGCAAACTCCACCCAGAAAGGCCCCTGTCTGAAATTTGATGAGGCGACCTGCTCGCTGAGAGTTGGGAGCTCTACCAACTGCGTCACCGTGCTGCCCAAAAGTCTTGTCCTTGCCGTCAGTTTCATAATAGCTATTCCATCAGGAAGAATACATTTTTGCCAGAAATGCTACAGCTTGTTTTATAAATATGCACAGAATTCTTACTAAATAAATTCAGATTATATTCCAAAGAGAATGGTTGGACAGAGAGAGAAAGACAAAAATAAACTGAACTCCCATTAGAGACCTGGAGCCACAACAAACAATATCCTGGGACTGAGATTGCACTGAAATGGCCTGGCATGGACTAAGAGCAGAGGTGGAAAGAGTGCTTAAATTGTACTCAATTACAAGTAAAAGTATTGGTGTTATAAAAATACTTAAGTAAAAGTACAAAGTACTCTTCTCAAAAACTACTCAGAGTATTAATTACTTTTTAATCAATTGATGTTTTATTGTGTTGTTAATAGAAGGCATTCAATTTTATTTACTGTATATTAAACTAGGGGAACCCT
>NC_056498.1:32071088-32073557 GCF_014905685.2 Nematolebias whitei | reverse complement strand
TCCGTGCATGCGTGGGTTTTCTCCGGGTACTCCGGTTTCCTCCCACGCATGCACGGAGAGAACATGCAAACTCCACCCAGAAAGGCCCCCGGACCGGGATTTGAACCCGGGCAACTTGCTCGCGGAGAGATGGCAGCTCTACCAACTGTGCCACCGTGCTGCCCACCTAAAACAAATTACAGTAAATGTAAAGTAATTGCCAGAAATTTTTACAAAAGCTGCATCCCATAAAATGAATAGCCATAAATGCTAGAAAAGATGTGATGCATAATATGAATTACCATAATTTATAGAAAAGCTGCACCGTCTGAACTGCTTTACTGTAAAAGCGAGACATGCTGCTTTGTACATTACATTGTATCTGCTGGGGAAAAAAAAACACAAAAAAACCCAACTGCACTGTATAAAATATAACTATAATTACTGCAAATTGTTTAAATGTGTGCACCTAAAATGAATTATCACAAGAAAGCATGCACAAATGTTTTATATATATTTCAAAATATATTGGTATTATACTAAAATGGACCAACAAATGTATTTCCAAATAAGGCTTAATTTGGATCTTCATCTGGTCCTTGAGTCACCATTTTGGTGACTCTACAATGCCTACATTCTATTAACAGTTCTGTCCAGCACGGTTTACCATTAAATCACATCTCTTTGCTTTAATGACCATGGTTGTAAATAATTACACTGCAAATTGCTCATTAATCTTCCATGCACCAGCCAGCGTTTTTGCACTACAATAACATCCTGCTGTGCTGGCATACTATGAGTGTTTTCTTTGATCAAATGATGGTCATCTGTTTTCAATTCTTCCTTGCTGACTGCAGATATATGGACAGGGGGAGAAAAAAGAAAAATCCATTCAGCACTTTTGCTAATGCATCTTCGGGGTTGAGGATCAACAGAGGGATTGAGGCGTTCTCCGACTGTACTGTAGGTTGCCTTTTTCACACTGTGCTCACTCAGCTGTCCTTTGTTATGAAAACCAAAATGGCATTTTCGCTCATCTCCGCCCCTCTTATATAAATTTATGAGAGAAAGTTGTACTTATAGACCTGAAATACTTTAATCAGTAATATACAGGGCTTAATTTGAGCCAGATTCTGTCGAAACAGGATCCGGGAACACTCTTATTTTGACAGGGTGCGTTCTGATAACTGCAATAACTGTTTGCTTGGATCCAGTAACCATCCATCCATCCATCCATTATCTTTACCCGCTTATTCCATTTTGGGTCACGGAGGTCGCCGGTGCCCATGTCCAGCAATCACTGTGCGAGGGGCGGGGTACACCCTGGACGGGTCGCAAGTCCATCACAGGGCCACATAGAGACAAACGAGACAAACAACTATTCACTCTCTCACTCACACCTAGGGACAATTTAGCTTTACCAATCAGCCTAACGCATGTTTTTGGTCTGTGGGAGGAAACCGGAGCACCCGGAGAAAACCCACGCATGCACGGAGAGAACATGCAAACTCCACCCAGAAAGGCCCCTGGACCGGGGTTTGAACCAAGGATCTGCTCTCTGAGAGGCAGCAGCTCTGGATCCAGTAACTCCCTGGCTTAATAATAATAACGTTATAAACAAATATGACTGCTTTGAACGAATAAAACTTATATATTGGATATGCAAACTGAAAATAATTATATAAACACTCATTTTAAACATAACAGTCACTTACGACTTCTTAATATCACATACGAGCTGCCTCTTCAAGTAAGCATTTCCGTATGTACCATTAAAAAAATTTCAGCTCATAAGAGTGGTGGGGGTGAGTGCCGAGCTAACCAGGAAGTTGTGTACGTGAGCAGGGGCCCAGTGGTAGCCGCCATGACCAGATGGAGGAAGTGCCTGGAGGCTTTACATGTGGAGTCGGACAGTGAATTCAGCAGAGAATAGTCGAGCTTGGAACAGTCAAGTAAGGAGGAGGGGGGGTAGGATGCTTGACAGATGCGGAGTGTTTACAAATGTAGGTAAACATAGATATTTGTTGGATGTAACTGGGACCCTGTGCACACAATTTCATTCTACCACACTTACCACATTTGCTGCGAATGACAATAAAGAAACCTTAACCTTGATCTTGACCTTGATATTTAACAACCTGTTAAAATACACCAAAATGCAGAAATTCTATCTACTTTATTCAAATTTTTCTTGGGGGGACCCCCAATCTACCACCCCCAACCCCCCGCACTTGGATATATATCTACAACTGATTAACGTTAAGAGTGAACCTGATCTGATTTTAAATGGCCACCAAAGCTGATTTTCTTAGCCAAAACAACAACAACAAATGACTATCTTATTCATCTTGATAGTTATTGAGATAAAATTAGGGACGGTTGCAGCTGACAGTCCTCTCCATCATATACTTCAAACACTACACTTTGTACCAGATCTTGACTTTTATTTATTTATTTTAAACTATGGGAGTCATCTCAGTTTGTTAGCAA
>NC_056498.1:32069691-32070988 GCF_014905685.2 Nematolebias whitei | reverse complement strand
AAAATAAATAAATAATTGTGAACCACTAACTAATAAATAAGACTTTCAGAAAGTAATACTTTACTAAACTTCTACATTTGATAAATCTTTGGATTCAGCCCCATTCAAGTTAGCCACTACAGCACCTTGGCAAAGAAAAACATGGCTTTAACTCTATCAGTATAACAGATATTGTGCCAAAAGTGGGTAGCTGTGCGTCATCTTCAGTACATACTCCAAGCACTAACAGATCACACAAGATCTTTGTGCAAACTTTAGCATACAAGGTGGAAAGGTATATGCATTTCTTCAGGGGACGATAGACTTTTAATTTCCATTGAGTATTAGCCATGAACATGGCTGCTCTGTGCACTTTCCCCAGCAGATTATAAAAGTCCTTACTTTGTCAGAAATGTTAGTGTCATGGTAAATGCAAATCCTTGAAAGAAGCGGGTAAAAAAAAATTAAAGCTGGCAGCTGCGTGTCTAAGGGGGAATTCAATATCCTTTAGATGACACAAAGTGAAAACCTCCATCTTCCTTAACCTTTGTTCCCAGTGTTGCTTCTTTTAGGGTGTGCAGCGAGGCAAAGGAAGGAGGATCAACATTTGAGGCTTAGTTACGGCCTGAGGCCATCCCCGCTGTTCCAGTGGCCCTGCACAGACAGCTACTGAGGGCCCGTATGCACAGGTCCCATTACCCTCCACCTCAGCGATAGGGAAGTCTGGCAATGGATGTTCAGGCTCAGGTCTTGATACTGTTTTTATGTTAGAAATACAAATGTATCATTGAGTGTTACAATTACCGGTATATGGTTATTGTAACAGCCCTGGTAGTTTGCATAAAATTATTAAATCAACCTATATACGGTACAATGCTAGAAAAATAGAGGGAAATTTAATACGTTTCTAAAACTGACAAGAACCTCCATTAACACATTTAAGTCACTTCTCCACAAACAGGACATTCATTAGTTTGCATCAACTCGGCATCGGCCAATAGTGTCTCTATCTCCTGTTTCTGCTTGGCAGTGGTGGGCACAGCTAACCAAAACAATTGCTTCGCTAAAACTAAAGCACTAAACGGATTAAAATAAAAATAAAAATAGTGGAAGCTAACACTAAAGCGCTAACTTTTATCATACACTGCTGTCGCTGACACAGTTAAGACTAACTCTACAATGTTGTAAGTGAACACAACTCAAAACGGTTCATAAATAACAAGCAAAGCATCCATGTTCTGTTCAGAGGTGAGCTTTCAGAAATTAATCCGGTCCATCAGAACCAAAAAAAGCGGGGCAGAACTCTGCTGAACTGAAG
>NC_056498.1:32064001-32069591 GCF_014905685.2 Nematolebias whitei | reverse complement strand
CCAGAGGAATTCTACTTGGTGCAACTGCAAAGTTCAGTCCCCTGGCAAGAATCTCTGTCTCTGGCTGGGTGAGCTGTCTGTCAGATAAATTCTTCACCCACTTTTCTAACAAGTTTTAGCTGAAAACATTTGTAATAAAAACATATGAAAAGAGGTAAATAACACACAATATATTTCAAAACAATGGTTACTAAATACTAGGGTCACACTATTTGCATATTAGCAGATATTTTAGAATAATGTTTCTCAAACTTTAAATGCTTTAGCAGACTTGGTGACAAATAAATAGCAAATGTATACATAAATATTAATTATCAGCAACATGCATCCACAAGCACCTTGCAACAGCGTATGCTAACATAAACCATTACAAAACCAGCAATAGATTTCAGCACAGTTGGTAAGCTTGTAGTGTTACTAACTCTACTTGTCTACTTCACACTTACTCGCCAACTACTGCATGTTCTATGACTACCTCCACTGGAGGCTCAGCGGCATTACAATAATGAATTCTTCAACTTCAACCGCATATGTTACATCGGTCTTTATATAAATCACACAAAGTTGGAGGAAAAAGAGTTTCATGCAATGGTTGACTGACCAATACAGACAAAAAAAAAAGCACTGCTCAGGAACAATTTAACATGATTATTAGCTCAATGAACCCAAATACTTAAGAGACATGGACTCAGAACACAAAAAATAGGTGCTTTTAATTACATTGCTGGAACAGGAGTTTTGGCTGTGAGAGGAAGCAGGTAACAAGATGAGTAATGTTTCTGAATATCTGGGTAGGAGATGGTTGTCTGGACGAGATCACGAGGAGCCAGTAGGAAGTTGAGGAGGCATGGAGGAGCAGAGCTTGGACAAACAGGAAAAAGTATCAAAAGCTTAGTCATGATTATCAAGGTTCAGATTTTGGGCTGTTGCTCACTTACAGTATATAGGCAATGTTCCAGCATTGGCTGAACGTCTGGTAGGAATCTAAGTTGTGATGGAGTAGTAGTAGGAAATCAGGTGCAGGTGTGGTTGATTAGATTGTTGGGGAAAGTGGTTATGGCAGAAAACTAGGAATCCTACACAATTAGTCTTTTGGATTAAATAGGAATAAAGTTAGAACTATCTACTGTAAACTGCTGGACACAGTAGTCCCTCGTTTATTGCGGGGGATCCGTACCATGAAGCCCTGCGATAAGTGAAAAACGGTGAAGTAGGAATAGTAGTACAAGTTAGTGTGTACATATATATATATATATATATATATATGTATGTATGTATGTACATGCATGCATGCATGCATGCATGCAATTTTGAACCCTTCCCACACTTTTTATTTTAAATAAAAATTCCATGCCGATCACGTGGCTCATCAATCAATCAGCCATTGTGTGTCATGTCCAACCTTACTTTGAAAAACGCGATAGAGCGAGTTCGCGAAAAACGATCCACGAAGTAGCGAGGGACTTCTGTACTTTTATTAATGAGCTGTCTGGCAATGATGTTATCTGAACTGCTTACCTACATGCTTCTCTCCATCGTTTTACTCTGCCAATGTATAAGAATGCTATAATTTTTGTTAGCATACTATGGTGCCTACATTCATTTTTGAATGGTTGCATGTAGAAATGTTCTCATGATCATGCAATCTCTCTAGGTAACATAAATGACTGATCAATCTAAGTACAACTTAGACACATTTGCAAAAATATGATAACACACGTCGAAATTAGTGTTAGACACTGCATGCTAATACAAACAAATTAAATCATAAACATTTGTTGTATTGACTAAAATGCTAGAGCAACTTTTTTGAATGTTTGGCCGGAAATTAACCTTCAGTCTACAAAGCACAGAAATAAGAAAGGAAGGGAAAATGTAATTTTTAGGATGCTTTTTAAATAAGCATATCAATTTTAGGAACACTATTGTGACTTTTTTTGCCAAGTGTCCCTTTTATTTGCATGACATTGTCCATGACAAGACACTGGCCCTCAAGGATCAAATCCTTTTTTGTATGTCCACAAGAAGTAGCATTCATCCTTTGGGGCTATTGTGTTGATATGACGCTTTCATTTCTTTTTAATTTTGTCCTTTTTTTTTTAGCTGTTCAGGAGTTCATGTTGAAAATTTTATTGAGCTTTAGTAGGCTAGACAGCCTTGGAAAAATAAAGAAATAAACCTAAAACACTGAAAGACCTGTCTTGTAAATAACATGATCTACACTGTTTCACATACACAGTATTTCCTGTATCGCAAGACTGCCCCAAACTGAAAGTTACATAGCATCAAAAGGCAGACAGCTTGAGGGGTGGCGGGAGTAAGCAGAAAATAAAGACAAAGGACGGGAGGCAAAAAAAGTGGGGAGAGCGGGTGAAAACTGCACACAAAGCTTCGTGACACATCAGGCATGAAACATCGCCTTCCTCATAAGATGATTATGTTGTTAAATGAGATATGGCAATACTCTTGTAAGCGCTTTAATCCAAGGATCTCCAGCTGCCATGCAAATGGAGCACATGTCAGCAGGATGACACAAAGCCGAGGAGCTCGAATTCTGCTCATCCTCCACTTCACGGCTCCTCCCGCTAGCTTCTGTATTCTTTTATAGGCCTCCGCTTTCTTGGGCTCATTGTGCTAATTCTGTCTCCGAAGTCAGTGGAAGTCAGTGTCGAAGCAGTCGTCTGGTCAAAGTGATGGCTTGCAAATCCATTTTTGTCTTCAGTCTGGATTGAAAAGATGAAGTCAGTTTTTAAAGGCATACTTTATTCTGGGATTTTTAGGCAAGCAGTTATCAATTGTTAGTACCTTTCATTTATCAGTCATGGAGCAGAGTGAAGAGAGGAAGAGGCAAAATAAAAATTGTCTAGGCTAATGGCTAGCTAAACATGGGCCCGTTTTCTTTTAACTGTTTGTAAGACTTGGGAAAAAACACAGTCAAATAGCATTATTTCACACCAGTATTTCTTTGGGAAATTGTGTTTAATAAACCTAGAAAACAGCAAAGAAAAATAAAAAGTCCTTTGTTTGGTTAACCATAGCCTAGCCTGGAGGAAGACTTTTGCCTCTTTCATCATCCTTCTTGCTCCAAGACTGTCACAGCTGCTAAAATACTAACTAAGCATTAACTAATCACTATTTGCAGTGCTTAATTTGAGCTGGATCCTGCCGGAATAGTATCCGGGTACGCTTATTTTGACAGGGTGCGTTCCGATAACTGTTTGATTGGATCCAGTAACACTCAGGCTTACTAATAATAAAGTTATGAACAAATATGACTGCCTTGAATAAATAAAAGTTATATTGGATATGTCAATTGAAAATAATTATATAAACACTAATTTTAAACACAACAGCCACTTATGACTTCTTAATATCACATACGATCTGCCTCTTCATGTATGACTGTGAGGTGGCTGTGGGCCACCAGACCTGGAAACCCCCTCCAGCTCACATCACTCCCCCGGCTCGAACCTCCCTCAGAAGCAGCAACTCACACTATCAATAAATCAAGGAGACGTGAATTAAGTTTTATCAATTATATTAAATCAAGGCAAGAAAAGGTTACAGTTTACAGCACTGGCCTCTCCGGTACAGTTCGACACGAGCAGGAACCGACAGGGCAGATGTCCTGTGTCATTACTGATTTATAGGACCTAGATTCCTGTTTCGCAGAAGGGGAGCTCAACCTGTGACGTGGATGGGGGGCGTGACTAAGAGTGATCTCAAAGATCTTGTGTGAGTTTGACGTGTAAGGAATTATGAGACGGTGCTTCAAAAGCCTTTCTACGTGATGTAGCAAGCAGAAATAAACTCTTTTCCTTGATGGATATTGAATCCCTAGTAGACTCTTTTAGAGTTGCTGGCCCAGTTTAACCCAGTCAGAACCGGGTCATAATTTCATTATAATCCCGTCTCTGAGTAGATCAGAAACCCCAGGACCAGTCTACATAAATATCTAACAGTGGGGATGAGTGCAGCACTAGCTATCCAGGCATTCATATTCAGGCAGGAACCCACAGGCGCATGAGGTTTCACATGTGGAGTCAGATAGTGAATTCAGCGGTGAAGAGTCGATTTGGAACCATCAAGTACGGAGGAAGGGGAGTAGGATGCTTGACAGAAGTGTTGTGTTTACAAATGTAGGCAAAGGTAGATGTTTAAGAACCCATTAAAATACACCAAAATGCAGGAAATTGCATCTACTTTTATACTAAATTTTCTGGGGGAGGACCTCCAAGACACTCCCCCCACCAGCTGGCCCACTTGCTATTTGCGTTACGGCATTGATCGGTTTACAAATCAAGCCCTGTCTATTTGACAAGACGTAACCTTAAAAATAGCCATACTGTTCCTTAAACCCTCCTGCTGCCCTTGGATCAAAATGACTCATTAGGCCATAGTTTTAACTGTAGCTTCATTTTAAACCAAGGGCAGCAGGATGGTTAGACTTTTTTTTTTTAAGTTGGGAATATTTGGGTTTTCAGAGCAACTTCTGAGAATCACTTTCAAGTTTCGCCACACTTCTGCTGTGCTTTCATGCAGCTCTCTGGGCTGTCCCAGCTGGGATGTTAGGAGGCGGGTGGACCGAATCGGGGAAATTTTCTCCCAAGGGCAACATTAAAATAAAATGTTTGACTCGGCCTCTCAGGGACTCGTGTTGATGACATCATGACTAAGGGAGTGCAAATGAAACACCACTCAAGGCCCATTAAATCAGATAGCGTGATCATCTCCTCTAATTTGCCATCAGACGGACTAATTGCGTCTGACTCCAGAGAGTAGCGTAATTCGCCTGAATTGGTTAAAGTGACTGTGATGAGCTATGCTTACACTTGTTTTATGTCAGGTGATATGGGATTATTAGAACTGGGCACAGAACTGCTTAATAAATGCGGCGTCTCTCCTATAAAGTTAGCTGCTGAAAAAAAAGGAATTTTCATATTCAATATATCACTTAAACAGTGTCCAAAAACAAGCATAAAGTCTAAAAAAAACACTATGTACACTGAGTTAAAGCTTGTCAAGTCTCAGTTGTCGAAAATATTTCGTGTTCAGTCAACAACTAGGTGGTTTCTGCTCGCAAAAATTATGTTTCTAACTGCCCCTTTCTCTTGTCTTTCCCCTTTCCTTTTATCACTTTTTTTATTCTCTACTCTCTTCTGCGGCTCTCGGAGCTTTGTGCTCATGTTTGAGTTCTCACTGGCTGACAGGTTGTCACAGATAATAAGTTTTAATTCCCTGTGTGGGACTGAAACTCACTTGCCTTGTAATTTCCTCATAATTTTATTCCCTTTTGAAGCCCTTGAATGTAGATTGGTGAGATGTCAGCTATAAGTGCAGTGAGATGAGATGATCACGTATTCTGCTGCATTAAGACTGGACGCTGTCAAATTAGTGGAAAATAAGTTATTCTCATGATTTCCTGTGAATCTGATGTAAAAGAGTGTGATCAGCGCTAGCTTTCCTTTTTATTATTTATTTTTATTAAAGCGATTTCAGATCTTTTAAAGTGCGGCTCTGTGTGAAGGTTATAAACAGTTAATGGGTATGTTTACATGGACATAAGTAACCGGATCAAATGGCCGGTCGG
>NC_056498.1:32062911-32063901 GCF_014905685.2 Nematolebias whitei | reverse complement strand
AGAGAGGAGTAAAGGAGGCCATCTTTGTGAAAAGAAATCGTCCATCGTTAAACAGGGGTGGAGGCCTCCGGGTTCAACTGTCCCCCTCTTACAATGCTGTGATTGCTAGTATCACTCAGCACTCTGTGAATAGTAAACAGCCATCGGTGTGCTAATGATCCATTGTTAGGCTGATGGTCCTTCTTGAGCATGTGATCAGCTGGTTTTGGTTGTCAGCAGCAAAACTGGTTGATCCACCCTGAGACGGTGCTATTAAGAGACTGAGCTGAATACAGCACCTCAGACTGAGGAAGTCTCTCGGATGAGAGACGAAACGTTTCTACATTTTTTGTTGATTTGCTTTGTTTTGTTTTTTTTGAATGTCCAGAGGACCAGATTTAACTTTTTTAGATTGTTAGAAAAGGTACTTTTTTTTCCACAGTAAAGCAAAATAAAAATAATCTGGCACAATTTTTTTCTTATATGGGCACAGAGTATGATCTTTTCCCACAGTTTTTTCTTTGCCTTGACCTTTCTTCAAGAAAGATGTTACTCCTTTGCTTCAGACCGGGAGATAAATGGGCCTATGTCCATTCAGCTTTCCGACACAGGTCCAATTATTTTGTCTCCGCTGTCCAATCCAGTTTGCCTTTTTTGCTTTTCTGTGAGTGTGTGGTCAAATCTGTGTCTGCTTCTGGACTCTTCTCTCTTTTTTCCTCGTTTATTTGATAAATAAACCAACAATATCCCAAGAAACAGAAGGAAGGCTGACATAAGACAGTGGCACAGTGCAATATTATCCTGATGATGTCATATTTTTTTGTTTCATGAAAATGAAATTGTGTTTGCCTGTTCTTAAAGCCACAACTATATTAATGTAGGCAAGTTTAAACTAGACGTGTAGGCTTGACAAAAAAGGAATATCTTATTAGCAAATAACAGTAAATAAATAATACTGTAAGATAGATAGATAGATAGATAGATAGATAGATAGATAGATAGATAGATAGA
>NC_056498.1:32059875-32062901 GCF_014905685.2 Nematolebias whitei | reverse complement strand
AGATAGATAGATAGATAGATAGATAGATAGATAGATAGATAGATAGAGATCATGTTTAACTTTAATATGTTTGTATACATACATATCTAAGCATACATACATGTAGCTATATATTGTACATATGCATTTGTACATGTATATCTTTGTACATACAGGTCGAGGGTGAGGTTCTGCCTCAATTGGAGGAGTTCAAGTATCTCGGGGTTTTGTTCATGAGTGAGGGGAGAATGGAGCGTGAGATTAACAGATGGATTGGTGCAGCATCTGCAGTATTGTGGACGCTGTACCGGTTCGTTGTGGTGAAGAGAGAGCTGAGCTGTAAGGCAAAGCTCTCTGTTTACCGGTCGGTCTACGTTCCTTCCCTCACCTATGGTCATGAGCTCTGGGTAGTGACTGAAAAAATTAGACTGCGGATACAGATGGTTGAAACGAGTTTTCTCCACAGGGTAGCTGGACTCTCCCTTAGAGATAGGGTGAGAAGTTCAGTTATTCGGGAGAGACTCAGAGTAGAACCACTACTCCTCCATGTCGAGAGGAGCCAGTTGAGGTGGTTCGGGCATCTGGTAAGGATGCTCCCTGGGCACCTCCCTAGAGAGGTGCTTCGGGCATGTCCAACACACTGGAGAGACTATGTCTCTCGGTTGGCCTGGGAACGCCTTGGAATCTTCCCAGAAGAGCTGGAAGAGGTGGCTGTGGAAAGAGATGTCTGGGCCTCCCTGCTCAAGCTGCTGCCCCTGCGACCCGACTTCGGAATAAGCGGAAGATAATGGATGTATGGATGGATATATACACACACACATACGAAAGTGTCCGGGGTGCCGCAGATATACAAGGCTCTTTTTTACTGTACGGGGAGGAGTTGAACAGTCTGACAAAGGACTTCCTGAATCTGTCTGTGGTATTGAATACACAGTATTTCAGTGGGTTGCTACTGTTGGTGACTAGTTTGTGAACATCATGTGCAAAAATGTTTTCAAAATTTCAAAAAAGATTTATGAAGGTACCTCATTTTTTTGTGCATAGGCTCGCAGTATTGTCTCTTGAAACTTGAGTGTATTTTTTTTTTCAAAAAGTGAAGAGACAAATTTTCTCTCCAAACATCGAAAAGTCATCGCAAGGGTCTGAACTCTTCTCAACAGTGCTACAGCCATGTCTTGACACCTGCATGGGAACTGTTCTCTGACAGAAAGCATTTGAGGCCACAGCCACATACATGAATTTTGCGAAAGCCTTGTGCTTAAAAATTGGCCATGCAATCCCCAGCTACACAGGTCTCAATCACTCAGAATTCAGTGAGATGCAAGCTTCAAATTTGTATGCTTTCCTGCAATTTTTTCAAAATTTTGAGTTGCCAACTAGTTTTCAACAGTCACTGCCCAGTGAGACACACCACTCCTTAGCAAAGTTGTAGACTCATGACTAAACGTAATAAATGCATACATTTATTTTTGTAAGCACAATAATAGCAATGCATATATTCATAATACAATAACTAAAAGGCATAATTAAAATCCTTATAATTTTCTCCATACAAAGAAGGGAGAAAATGTATATCCTATAGAAAACCACAGAATTCTAAGTGCAAGGACAAAGTGATATTATCCTTAACATGAATTGTGTGTAAAGGACATTAACCACAGTGTACATTTCTTCTGCTCCATTAGACTATTTTGTGTCTAAATTCAGTTGGGGACATTATAGGCCGCAATGTCACTGCTCTTGTTCACTTAAGTAACAATTGCTCTTGACGTGATTTGGGTGAGGTACTTCAGGGAGCCATCAAAGCAATCTCAGTCTCCCCCATAAAGGTGGGAGATTTGGTTTTCTCCGTGCACCTTCTTAAGTACCCCAATCCTTGTGTGCACATTATTTTATCCTCACTTCAGTGCCTGGAGAGGGAATTCAAACACCCACATGACTTCTTGACAAAATAAATGTATTCTTACCTGTTGATGATTTATGTTTTATTTCATGCTGGGTGTTCAGTTTTTAATAGTTGTTTCATGGAAAGTAAAAACACCTTTATTTCCTTATATTGGCTTAATTTTGTACTTAGAAGAACTTAATGGGATAGTCTAGTCATTTTTCAAAGAATGTTCTGTCAAATAATTAACTGTTTCTTGTCAGCCATGACATATTAGAACATGTTTTCACCCATGCTAGTATAATAGCTAGCAAAACAAGGGCCCGTTATTTGAAGGCTTATAAAACAACTATTTCAAAAATAGCAGACTAGTGTGAAAAATATGACACCTTTACACTTGTACACAACAAGGTTTGTTTATTTTGTAGTTGTTTTCTAAGCTAAACAACATTTAGGTTAAAACGCAAACACACATTAGCTTAGCACAGATGGTGTTTTTTATGACTGTGGAGAGACTGTGAATGCATCAGTATCAACGCATCTAGTCGGTCCAATAATTTACTCAACTCCTGGCAAACTGATACACTTGAATATCAATGACATGACGCACGCAATCTACGCACTGGGCACAAATTCATTCAAACTTTATTTATACAGGTTAGTCTCAATGAGCTACAAAGACTCATTTACAAGAGAGACCTGTTTTAAACAAAGAACACAGATTGGCAAACTGTTACATAAAACCCAGCCATGAAATCTATAATATACAGACTAGGGCATTAACAGAGTACTCGAATAATCTACACATCGATTGCTAGGACATCTATCGATGTTAAAAATGTAAAGTCGGGTATCCATAGTGACGTCATATTATGTGACCACTATGACCATAGGGAGCGGTGTTGCACTGTTGCAGGTCATGGAGTATGGTGTAACACCGGGTCCTATCCACCGAACCAGAACCAGTTTCGGTTTAAGTTTCGTTTTTGACGTGCTGCGTGTTTCTTAACGTTTGCAGTTTAATAATAATAACTAATGGTTTAGTTTTTCCTGTGACTTATTTGGAGTATGATAAATGGTAGGAGCATAATATAGCTCCCAATGTTTTGTTGGTCTTTTTTTTTTGTAAATAATTACCTTTTTTTGTGGTTTTATTTATTTA
>NC_056498.1:32057821-32059775 GCF_014905685.2 Nematolebias whitei | reverse complement strand
AGAAGGCATTCAATTTTATTTACTGTATATTAAACTAGGGGAACCCTAGTTATAGAATTGTGCCTATCGGGGTGGCTGCATGTTGTAGTAGTTCTGTTACTTTTATTCTGAGTTATTGCTTTTGAAAACTGTAATTCCTCTTTTTTCTGGATATAAATCACTTTTTTCTTATTTACTCTGGTATCAGATGCTGTGCAGCTGGAAGGATTTTTACTGATACCTTTTTACTCTTGAGCATTTGTTATGATGCGTAACCATGGCAACAAGTGTTTTTTAACAACTAGGAGCAGCTGATTATTATCTCAAAAGCTCAAATACCTCAGCTACAACCCCAAATCCCAAATGAGTTGAAAAAGAGGAGACTTGGATGAATTCCCGTCAACCTGGCAGCGGTGTTTGAGCATCTGACCGCCGAGATCATTGGTGGGAAACTCGACTCTTGATAAAGGAAGGACCGGGATCACACCCTGGCACCTTCAGCTGTCTGTCCATGGCGACGAGGCACTATCGGGCAGTCCTGCTGCCCAGGAGGACCGAGAGGCCCGCCAGATCTGACAGCAAGCTGGATCCAGGTGGACGGATTTGGATTCTCTGCAGGAGATTCTTCCTGCCCACAAGCATCAGCATCTATAACAACTCTTGAATGAAACCAGGATGATGAGCTACGGCAGCACTTACTATCCCTTTGCGATAAAAAAAAAAAGTATTTCTGAATTATAGCTATTTTAAAAGCACATTTCATAGACGCTCAGAAGCTCAGTCTTATTTTAGTACCAGGCAAACCGATGACAGTAACAATGTCTAAGATCCTTGAATACTTAGCCAAACTAATAACCCACACAAACAATAAAATAACAATATGATACAGGTAGTTGTAAAACCTCATATACCGCAATATGTTTTATGAGATTAGATGTTTAAGTCTTCTAAACTGCTATCACCTTAGAGATCAAACAAAGTTTGTATCTGGACATTATCTCATTTTCGCCCTCTGTACATGAAAAATCCCTCCAGGTGCAGCCACAGGCATTCGTCCTCAGCTTTTCCCTTGTCATTTTCTCTGTTGATGTTCTCCGTCTCCATTTAGTTGTTTTCTTCCAAATCTTTGGTCCATAAATGACTCTCTACTCTACGGAGTTGTCCTTTGCTTACGTCATAGGTAATTGGACTGCTGTCGATCTGAGAGCCTTATTGGCTACAAAGATACAAATCAACAGTTTGAATATTACTGTATTTTTTTGCTAATAAGTCGCAATTTTTTGCATGTTTTGCACGCCCTGCGACTTACAAGCCGAAGCGACATATTTATGGATTTTTTTCCCATATTTATAAACCATTTTTTGGCTGAGATATGATCGTTTTCATTCATTCTGACTGGGAATTTTTTGGGGGGCAGTACCACTTTTAGCCACTTGATGGCAGAAGAGCCCTGCTATAGTCCCCCCACTTTGGTTCTGCTCGCTGCTTGGACCGACCGTCAATCCAGCTGCAACGCCCCAGTGAAATGCAGCTAATTTGACCATTAAAGTGCATTTATTAAGCAAATGTTAGACTGAGACACACTTTTGCTATAATTTCGAGCAAACACATAATTGTTTAGGTTCTTTTCTTGTTAATTTTTAGAGAAACGAGCCCCGTTCCTTTCTTTTTTCCTCCCTGTCTGCGCGCTCCCGGGATCATCCCAGCAGCGAAATAATTTTTTGAAACGCAGTTGATTTGACCATCAAAGTGCATTTATTAAGCAAATGTTAGATTTATACACACATTTAATATAATTTCAAGCAAACAAACAATTGTTTAGGTGTTTATCTTTTGATTTTTTTGTACAGCGACTCATCGGTTGCACAAGTTTTCTTCCACGTTATTGGGCTTTGAAATACAGCTGATTTGACCATCAAAGTGCATTTATTAAGCAAGCGTTAGATTGATACACACATTTAATATAATTTTGAGC
>NC_056498.1:32054414-32057721 GCF_014905685.2 Nematolebias whitei | reverse complement strand
ATTAAGCAAGCGTTAGATTGATACACACATTTAATATAATTTTGAGCAAACAATTGTTTTTAAGTGTTAAACTTGTTAAATTCTTGTTCAAGTCCTCCTGTGCATGCTCCATCGGCTGCCATTCGGCAGCCAATCCATTTTTGGCACAGCACCAACCCACATTTCCGGGTTGTCAGCAGTGACACGTAACAAATGCGACGCGTCAGCAGTGAATCATAATAGATGCGACGTATATGGCAAAGTGACACATTTATGGATTTTTCCACTTTATTAGAATATGGACTGATGTGACTTATAGGGCGGAGTGACGTGTACGGCAGAAAATATGATAATTCAAATTACGGCCGTACTCAGTAGCGACTTCTGATTTTAAAAGTAGTGAAGGAGATTACATGGTCTAAATTGTACTTAAGCATGAGTAAAATTACACACTTGAAATAAATATTTATAAAAGTACAAGTACCCAAAATGTCTACTTAATTACAGTAATGTGAGTATTTGTAATTTGTTACTTCCACCCCTGACTAAGGGTTGAGCTGCCATTTTTATCTGTGTTGCTAGTTTAGGCCATTTATAACTGGCATCTTCCTAAATGACTACAAACTGATGTCAGACAGGATGCTGGGCTGTTTATTCACTTCCTGCCCATTTCTAATTTCTCTAACGTCCTCTGACAATCATAATTCAGCAGCAACAACAAGCCCCTTCTGAGTGAACGGGTGTCTTAAATAAAACGTGAGGGATTATGTGGCAAGTGCCGTGCATCAATCACATTGATTTTTGGGGGGCTCATTATTCTGTATAAAATCCTGAGTATAACAATGTTGTCAGATAGTTTGGTGTGAGTTGTCTTTACACTGCCAGTGTCAGTTCATTTAGATGCTCCCTCTGAGACCTGGCAATGATCGTTGCTCATGTCTGTTGTGTCATTCAATGATGGGGACAGCAACACAACATGCTGCACCTTGGAGGTGATAATATAATGAAAGAACGAGACCACGGTTTCATGGGAGGCTATCTTAAATGCTGTTTCTTTAAATACCAAAGGTGTGACTTGCACAATGGGAGGTTGTAATAGAAGCAAACTACCCTTGACACTCATGACTGTCAGTTTGCTTTCACGGTGAACCACATAGGGGGCCGAGATGGTGTAGAGGCAGGGCAGCCGGCTTGGGACCTGAAAGTCCCAGGTTCGATCCCCAGTCACTGCACATCACGTGACGTCTCTGGGCAGCACGTCTCGTCCCCAAAATGTCCCCCGGGCGCTTTCAATAGCTGCCCACTGCACCACCTGGTGGTGGATGGGTTAAATGCAGAGACTAATTTTGCCATTGTATGGAAACATACAGTGCTGACATTGTGATGACATTATTATTATTATTATTATTATTTACTGAGACACAGGGACAAACCAGCAATCAGGGATTGCTTGTCCCTGGAACATTTATTTGTCAAGGGTGTTTTTAAAAGAAGCTTCAAGGATTTGCATTTTGGTAATGGGGTCTCAAATTTCTACTTGTGTTGATTGTCAAAAGACAACTTGAAGCCTCTCAAACTAAAGCAAGAACTGAGCATTGTAGTACCAGATATCAACATATTTAAATAAAACCATCCTTCAAGTATTTAACCAGGTCCTGCTGCAGCATGCAAGCAGTATATTTAATTTTAAAAGTAAATGTCTAAGTCAACATGGACAATGTTGTTTCTAAATTTCATTGCCAAGCATTCGACATATCCCTCTTACTTCTTTGCAGTCATGAGATATAATTTATTGATTAAGGCACCACATTGGATTTGTGTGTTTATATATTTTTCTTATCTACATAATTTAAGACATACTAAAATGGACATATATCTCCACTAGGTGGCGGAATCATCTATCCAGCCATTATCTTTACCCGCTTCTTCCATTTTGGGTCACGGGGGTCACCGGTGCCCATGTCCAGCAATCACTGTGCAAGGGGCGGGGGACACCCTGGACAGGGTCGCAAATCCATCACAGGGACACAAAGAGACAAACAACTATTCACTCTCTCACTCACCTAGGGACAATTTAGAGTTACAAATCAGTCTAACATTCAATGTTTTTGGTCTGTGGGAGGAAACCAGAGAACCTGGAGCAAACCCACGCATGCACGGAGAGAACATGCAAACTCCACCAAGAAAGGTCCCCGGATCGGGATTTGAACCAGCAACCTTCTCGCTGAGAGGCAGCAGCTCTACCAGTTGCCTACCTGTTTATATTTGTAATTATTTCTATCCTTATGTTTTTTTGGTCTTTCTTTCAATAGAAAGTACACGCAAATCTGTCATTCTGTGTTTGTCTGTTTCTCCCTCCTGTTCCTCTCAAACCCATCCGGTCGAAGCAGATGGCCGCTCATCCTGAGCCTGGTTCTGCTGGAGGTTTCTTCCTGTTAAAACTGAGCTTTTCCTTTCCACTGTTGCCACTGTGCTTGCTCAGGATGGAAGACTGCAACAAAGTGACGATTACACACAATCTGCTGGCTTCCTTAGATAGATACCTTTTACTAATTCGCTTTTTTAATGTATGTGAATGCTTTTGTACAGTGCCCTGAGATAACTTCTGTTGTGACTTGGTGCTATATAAATAAACTGAATTGAATTGTTTTGTTTAAAGATATATATATTTTAAGTCGTACATAGCTTTGTTCCAAGTGTTGTCTATTTTCTGACTAGAATGATTGTGCCCTACCCAGTCCTTCAATTAATAGGCAGCAGAAGCATTACCACCTGAACACTTTTACCTAGACATTATGTCCACCCCCACCCCCACCCCCACCCCACACAACCAACATCCTGCGTCTCCCCTTGTTCCACAACCCAATTAGGCTTGTGCAGAGCAGTGCAAGCCCTGAGCTGTGCGGTGGCTCTGAATGCCCAAGGTGTGTTATTATCTTGTATTAGTGCACCACCTGCCTTGCCGTAATGATTAGATAATTGGCTTGGCGCGTGTCTTGAAATAATAAAGAAAGCAGACGTTTTACTCTGATTAAGAAAGGAAAGTAGAATAAAAGAGAAAGGAAAGCCACCAGGATCTTCATAAAGCACTTTATGGATTTCAGCGTGCACAGTCAGAAACCACAAAAAATATATATAAAATATTTTGAAGCAACTGAATCTGTTAAAAGATGAAGGGACAGTTTAATAGCAAACAGTGATAAGCAGATTACCTTGAATATTATGAAATAATCAAAATCAAACAGTAACTAGCAGCTCCTTGAAGGAAATATTGATCCACCAATCAGTAAGCATCAAATTTTAGTTATAGCCATTTTCCTGTTTTTTT
>NC_056498.1:32052363-32054314 GCF_014905685.2 Nematolebias whitei | reverse complement strand
AGAAGGCATTCAATTTTATTTACTGTATATTAAACTAGGGGAACCCTTGTTATAGAATTGTGCCTATTGGGGTGGCTGCATGTTGGAGTAGTTCTGTTACTTTTATTCTGAGTTATTGCTTTTGAAAACTGTAATTCCTCTTTTTTCTGGATATAAATCACTTTTTTCTTATTTACTCTGGTATCAGATGCTGTGCAGCTGGAAGGATTTTTACTGATACCTTTTTACTTTTGAGCATTTGTTATGATGCGTAACCATGGCAACAAGTGTTTTTCAACAACTAGGAGCAGCTGATTATTATCTCAAAAGCTCAAATACCTCAGCTACAGCCCCAAATCCCAAATGAGTTGAAAAAGAGGAGACTTGGATGAATTCCCGTCAACCTGGCAGTGGTGTTTGAGTATCTGACCGCTAAGATCATTGAGCTGGTGGGAAACTCGACTCTTGATAAAGGAAGGAACGGGATCACACCCTGGCACCTTCAGCTGTCTGTCCATGGCGATGAGGCGCTTTCGGGCAGTCCTGCTGCCCAGGAGGACCGAGAGGCCCGCCAGATCTGACAGCAAGCTGGATTCACGTGGATGGATTTGGATTCTCTGCAGGAGATTCTTCCTGCCCACAAGCATCAGCATCTATAACAACTCTTGAATGAAACCAGGATGATGAGCTACGGCAGCACTTAATATCCCTTTGCGATAAAAAAAAGATTTTCTGAATTATAGCTATTTTAAAAGCACATTTCATAGACGCTCAGAAGCTCAGTCTTTTTTTAGTACCAGGCAAACCGATGGCAGTAACAATGTCTAAGATCCTTGAATACTTAGCCAAACTAATAACCCACACAAACAATAAAATAACAATATGATACAGGTAGTTGTAAAACCTCATATACCGCAATATGTTTTATGAGATTAGATATTTAAGTCTTCTAAACTGCTATCACCTTAGAGATCAAACAAAGTTTGTATCTGAACATTATCTCATTTCGCCCTCTGTACATGAAAAATCCCTCCAGGTGCAGCCACAGGCATTTGTCCTCAGCTTTTCCCTTGTCATTTTATCTGTTGTTGTTCTCCGTCTCCATTTAGTTGTTTTCTTCCAAATCTTTGGTCCATAAATGATTCTCTACTCTACGGAGTTGTCCTTGGCTTACGTCATAGGTAATTGGACTGCTGTCGATCTGAGAGCCTTATTGGCTACAAAGATACAAATCAACAGTTTGAATATTACTGTATTTTTTGGCTAATAAGTCGCAATTTTTTGCATGTTTTGCACGCCCTGCGACTTACAAGCCGAAGCAACATATTTATGGATTTTTTTCCCATATTTATAAACCATTTTTTGGCTGAGATATGATCGTTTTCATTCATTCTGACTGGGAATTTTTTGGGGGGCAGTACCATTTTAGCCACTTGATGGCAGAAGAGTCCTGCTATAGTCCCCCCACTTTGGTTCTGCTCACTTGGACCGACCGTCAATCCAGCTGCACCGCCCCAGTGAAATGCAGCTAATTTGACCATTAAAGTGCATTTATTAAGCAAATGTTAGACTGAGACACACTTTTGCTATAATTTCGAGCAAACACATAATTGTTTAGGTTCTTTTCTTGTTAATTTTTGGAGAAACGAGCCCCGTTCCTTTCTTTTTTCCTCCGTGTCTGCGCGCTCCCGGGATCATCTCAGCAGCGAAATAATTTTTTGAAATGCAGTTGATTTGACCATCAAAGTGCATTTATTAAGCAAATGTTAGATTGATACACACATTTAATATAATTTCAAGCAAACAAACAATTGTTTAGGGGTTTATCTTTTGATTTTTTTGTACAGCGACTCATCGGTTGCACAAGTTTTCTTCCACGTTATTGGGCTTTGAAATACAGCTGATTTGACCATCAAAGTGCCTTCATTAAGCAAGCGTTAGATTGATACACACATTTAATATAATTTTGAGC
>NC_056498.1:32050874-32052263 GCF_014905685.2 Nematolebias whitei | reverse complement strand
TTTTGAAGAGCGACGGTTCAACTTCCCGGACCGACAATATCAAAATGTGGTGAAACACCCACACCTGCCTCCACCCTCATTTGCCTCACTCTGGGCCCTTGAGCAAGGCCCTTTACCCCCACCATATGAGACCCTAGACGGCAGCTCTCTGCTCCACACAGGGTTGTGGTAGCTCGATGGTCTGTGGTTGCGTCAGGAAGGGCCTCCAGCGTAAAAACAATGGTCACGTCTTCGATTGAATTAGTTCGCTGTGGTGACCCTTGAAAGAGGGAGCAGCTGAAAAAAAAGAAGGTTGGATAAGATTAGGAATGAGATCATCAGAGGTACAGCACAGGTTGAACAACTGGGACATGTGTCTGCAATCTGCGGCTCTTTGGTTCATCTGCAGCGGCTCGTTCAAGCTTTGACCAAAACGGACAAAAAACTGAATTTTATTGCATATAAAAACAACAAAAAAGGACTTGTTCAAACTGTTTTCCTGTCATTTATTTTGCAAATATGTGAACACTGGAGCAAGAACAAGAAGAAACATACTTTAACTTGATGCTTTATTTCTTTATATGAAGAACTGTTTGTAAAGTTTATAGAGTTTTAATTTAAAAAACGATGGTAAAAACTTATTTTCCACCCACTTCTTTACAAGAATCTGGTCTTTTACTTTAATAAATGTTAAAAATCATTAGATATGTTTTGCTTTATAATGTTACCCCTACTAGCCACAAAAGCCCCCTCCAACAAATCTAAAGTGGCTCATGGACCACCAGTTGATAACCACAGTTGTAGCAGGTTGTTGCGGCTCCGGACACATTTAATGTAACGAACAAAGGAGGAAAAAAGGCTCTTTTGATCGTAAAGGTTGCAGACACCTGAACTGGGAGATAAAGTTAGAAAGACCAGACTGAGATGGTTTGGACATGTCCAGAGGAGGGACAGTGGGTATATTGGTAGAAGGATGTTAGAAATGCATCTTCCAGGAAAAAGACAAAGATGAGATGCAGTATATGGATGCAGTTAGAGAGGACATGAAGGTAGTTGGAGTGAGGACAGAGGACGCAGAAGACAGAGTGAGATGGAGGAGGATGACTCGCTGTGGAAACCCCTGAAGATGGAAAAGCTGAAAGAAGAAGAAACAAGTAGTAATGCAGTGTGTAAACCAGCAATGCATTCAGACCTAATGACCCTCACCATTCAGACATTTATGTGCAACATAGTCTATAAATATTTTTTGTAACAAGAAAATTATCACATACATTAGCAAACTGTCCAATAATACTCAGTCGGGTCATCTGGACTGCCCAGTTGACCCGACTGAGAATTATTGGATTTGGTACATGGATGATTGAGCATGAACTTTGTCTTTTTTATTAGCAAACTGTCTACATGGTAATG
>NC_056498.1:32045369-32050774 GCF_014905685.2 Nematolebias whitei | reverse complement strand
TTAAGCAACAGCCTGTGTCTCTAGTGAGTAGATGGGTATGAATGAATACAGCCACTTAAAGGCAAGAGATCAGCAGCATGGATGATCAGCAGCACAGATAGTTGCATATCACCCATTAAAGTGGCATTACAGTGATTTTTATTTTTTATTTAACAGTGATTTTCTGATTAGGGATTCATGAGACTAACAGCCTCAGGGTAGAAGCAGGTCCTCAGCCTAGTGGTTCTACACTTAATGCTCCACAACCTCCTGTCTGAGGGAAGAGGGGCAAAAAGCGTGTGTGTGCTGGATGAGTGGAGTCCTTCATGATGCAGGTGGCCCTCTTCCTGCATTTGAATGCGTAGATGTTTGTGATGGTAGGGAGGCTGACTCCAACATCTTCTGTGCAGCATTCACCACTCTCTGCAAAGCTTTTCTTTCTGCAGCTGTGCAGCATCCATGCCACACGTTGATGCTCGAGCACAGGATGCTCTCCACTGTACACCTGTAGAAGGAAGTGACTGAGCTTCCCAGTTAGCTCGCCTCAGCTGTCTGAGGAAGTAGAGTCTCTGATGTGATTTCTTGATCAGAATGGTAATCTTGTCCCAGCTGAGGTTGTCATTCAGTTGCACACCGGAGAGGGGTTGCTCCTTCCTCATCCACAACCATTTCCTCCTTTATGAGTAAAAGTATGAGTATTTGAGGCTGGCATTGTGCCCAATAATGGTATAGGTACACCATTAATTTCTTTATTCTAAAGATATATCAGTGCCCGGGTGTAGCAAGTTCAATTGAATCTAACTCTTTTGTTTACTGATTTGAAAACATTAAAACAGAAGAAATATGTAAGGGGACAAGTACTTTTTCTCAACACTGTGGATGGATGTGTTAGTGTATATGTGTGTGAGTTATTAATCCTGCAATGTTTGGTAAGAGCACTGACAGACTGAAGCTTTGACAGCTAAACATATTTTGTTTATATACTCACACAACATTCTGAGTAGGAATCACGAGTACATCAGTCATGTGGCGGAGAGGCTTCCCGTACCACAGCATGTGGGTGGTGGGGCTTATGATATACTTGACTTCTACCAGCAGGTACACATAGCCAACAGGCAGAGCACAAACCATGTTGTTTCCAGACTTTCGTTGACACCTTGTCTTTACCTTGAGTAATAAAAAAAGTACATCTGCTCAAGGAATGGTCAGGGCCAGGTCACACCTTACTGAGTAGCTTCATTGAAAACTTTGATACGGCACCGTTCAAGGAGATGTTGCTGCCAAGGCAGAAAGGGAGAGAAGCACATACTGTAAATAAGACTTTAAAGGATGGAATTATGGTTTATATGGAATATAAATGAAGGTAAAAGCTAATACACTGAACAACCAGCACCAATAGAGCTCTTTTGTGTGTCTTTAACTGCAAAACATTGACAATCGTGTTGTCCAGATGCTGTGACGGATATTGCCGCAACACAAAAGATAAAGGGAATCCAATTAAAGAAGAACATGTGTTGTGTTTTGTAGATGTCTATTTAATGTTTTGACAGAAATACTGTTTGAAACGTGGACTCCATTTAGACTACTCTGGATAAAAATGAAAAAAAAAAAAAAAGATTTTCAGCTGTCTCTCGCTCACTCTAAACAGCTGAGTTTTTAGGAGAAATAAAAAAAAAACATTTTAAAGTGGAGACGACAATAAACAGCATTTCATGTATCCATGTAGACAAGTGAAACAGGCTTTTTAGAAAACTATGACTAGCACCTTTGAGTGTGTGTGTGTACAATCGTTATAACTTTGTGCCCAAGAAACAAAGCCATATATTGGTTTTTAAGCATTTTTCTCACCTTATGCCAATTAAACTATGATTACAGTATTTGCTGAAATCATTATTACATGAGATAATATTGTAAAATATTTATTTAAAAAATTAGCTGCAATTTTTGAGAAGGTATATCGTTGATTAAGCTACAAATGTACTTTCTCTATATTCAAATATGTCACTGATGTGGATGCTCTTGTGATGGCAGGCATGGGTATTTAAAGATTTTGATTACAGTGTGTGAACAAACAAATAAATTATATATATATATATATATATATATATATATATATATATGAATAATGGGAATACTCAGTTTTAAAATACATTGCGTAGTGAAGATAGGCCTGAGTTCAGATTAGGGGATTTTCTAAACATGTAGACAAGTATTATAGTATTTGCTCTGACTCTTAAGTGTTTAAACCATGACAGCTGACACACAATCCCTACTTTTGTAACATATCAACCACACTGCAGAAACTGGGTTCTGTATCATGCCATGGCACTGATGTTCTGATATTTGCATTGTTTCACTGCAAACAAACATTTGTTTGCCAAATCTTGTATTTTTGGACACATAAATACACAGAACTCATCCCCCCAAAATAAAAGAACCATGCGTCGGAAGAAGATTGACCGTTTTCTGCTTCCACATGAATTTAAAACTTCTGATCACCGTCACAAATCTCTGATCTGATAAATGCAAACATGTTTTCTTACAGTACAGTAGTCACATTAGTTTTGCAAACAAATACAATAAGATGTGTTTGAAGGCAGTGTTTTCTCATTCTGAGGCACCAAGAACTGAAGACTGCAGATAAATTAAATGTCTTCACAAGTGATTTCAGGCCTTTTTCGTGTGTAATCCTCTTGGTAACTGATGACTGAAAGGTGTAAGATTTTTTGAAAGTTAACTCAGTGTTGCAATGTAGCTGTTGAATGTTTGGAATTTTGGTAAATCTTTCTTCAGTTTTGTATAACTGTAGATACATAGATATTCAACTATTATCATCCATGGTGTCCATCTTGAGTTGTGTTGACTCCAAATGTATATGTATAACCAAAGTTTCCTTTCAGGTACAAACTTTCGGGTATTGTCAGGATGTGCAGCAAAACTGCTGGCATAGACATACGGAACAGCACTGACCTACACAAGACGAGGACAGCGAACAAGACCAGACTGATTCTGGCAGCTCCTGTTCATCCGCTCCAAGGTGAGTTCAGGTTGCTCCCGTCTGGACGCAGGTATCTGCTACTCAAATGTAGGACTAACAGACTGAAAAACTCATTTATCCCTGTCGTGATCAGGCTTCTGACGAACAGTGACAATTTCTGTTCTGTTACTTTAATGTCTCAATGTCTTGCCTAGTATGAATGCTTTGTGTGCCTACTGACTGTGAAACAAATTGACTCTTGGGGATAATAAAGATTCTTAAACTTGAACTTCTGTAAGTTTCATTAAAATCCATCGTCTGGTTCTTGGGATATTTTTGCCAACAGATGAACAAATGAACACACCTACACATAAACATGGGCAGTTACATGTTCAAGCATGGGTTCCACACTGACCATGTGGTTTTCTGCCAGTTTTCCTGTAGGCCAATAAAGCTAGCAGGTAAAAACACCTAAAGAGAATTTTGAAGGAGCTCTAGAATAAAAACACAAACAGATGACTGCACGTATATTTTGAAATGTTAAAGTATGCACTGATTAAAAAAGGAAAGGAAAAAATATATAATTTTACGTTTTGTAAAGTCTAAACTTAAGTTCATATAATAAATGCCAAAACTTTGTTAAATAGGCTGCGGCAGAAGCATCTCATTCCCACAAGCCAGGCGTAATGAAATGCATGTGTCAAGCCTGCAGTCAGCTCCATGAATCACAAATAAAGTATTAATGCAAGAGTAATTAACTTACTAATTAGAGCGTTTGCTGGCATTGGAGTGTCCTGTGCAACAAATCCTCCCTCTGTCGACTGAGTCTAGCTTCAAAGATACTTCTTTATATATTTTGTTCTTTTCAGGCCTTGATGGTTTTTGCTACATTTATGATCCAACATCTCATCTCTTTATTCTCAAACTTCTTTGGATTGTCTGATCTTTGTGAACCGCATCAAATGTTGTTTATTTGCACGAGCACTTTGCAAATGCAAATCAGAGTTCTTCCGGTCAACCGCGAGACAAGTGTCAGCCATTGCCAGGAGCCTTCAAAATAATATCGCAGCGCAGCGCCAGCAAAGAGCTGCCACAACAGTTTGACATTTTCTGGAGAGGATGTGGTTTTCGCTGCCTCATGGACTCGTGTTTGACAGGATGTAAAGCAGCCAACCGAATCGGGCCACATGGGCTCCATCGGAAAGGTCAGGAACTCCTCAAAGCAGCCGCCCAATCAGAGCTGAGATACAGCTGTCATGATTGGAGGAAATGGAGGAGTAGAATGGAACAGCCTCCGGGCAACACTTCCCGGAGTGTTGCAATTACAGAAGCAAGTCAGTGAGACTGTTTAAAGCAAATGTGACCCTCTGGATAACACTTTTAACCTTTTACGGATTGAAAATCAGAAAAATTGCTTGGCTTGGACAAAATGGAGCTAAAAACTTTAAACAATTGTCTTGATGGTTTGCCTCCAATGTCAATGCATGTATGAGGAATTTTGAACACTGTTGCTATACATACGTTTACATTTTCAATGTCAGGCACCAAAAGTGAATGTTCGTAAAATAACTTGTAAACTAATAAATGAATTTTGATGCAACTGAGAAAAAAAAATAAAAAAATCACTGGACATTAACTTTTAGAGTCATCAAGCTCGGGTTGAGGCAGGGCAGACGACTCGGGACCTGAAAGTCCCATGTTCGATCCCCAGCCATTATCACATGTCGTGGTGTCTCTGAGCAAGACTCCTAATCCCCAATTGCTCCCCAGGCACTTACATAGCTGCCCACTGCTCCACCTGGTTGTATCCCAGGTGCGATGGGTTAAATGGAGAGAACCAATTACCATTGTATGTTAACATACAATGATGACAACACCTAGCACTTATGATGGACCCATAACTCTTAGTCCAAACCTTTGACAAGAAAGGCAGCAGATGAGGAACTGTAACATCAGCTAATGCTGAGCCTTTACTTTCTGAGTTTCTCCTTCTCCCTGCTATTGCTGACGGTGTGCTAATATTACAAGAAAACACAATTATTGGTCACTTTTCATTGGTCTATGTCAGTGTCTGTGTCTTAGAGGAGACATGGAGGCACATGCTATTTGGTTATTATTTCTGTCTGAGGTAAATGGGTCTGTGCTGCCAATAAATCCATGTTTTTAATTTACCAAAATCTGATTCTTTAAATTATAATATAATAACCGAGTAAACATTGTATGAGATTGTCACAAACCATGGCGTCACAGTTTTTGAAATGCCTGACAACTGTTTTGGTGATTTGATTATGTTGGTTCAGTTGAAAGTACTTAACTTTATTTATTTATTTATTTTAATTTCTCAAAACGACCACTAGTGTGACATTGAATTTTGAATTATCTTTTGTATTCTTAGGTACCATTCTGCTTAAAGTGTGAGTGGAGTTCTCTGGAATGGTTTTATATATAT
>NC_056498.1:32043050-32045269 GCF_014905685.2 Nematolebias whitei | reverse complement strand
GGACGAGACGCGCGCCCCGCCATGGTGAGTTATCTAGGGGTAACACTGCTATAAATATATTCAGATGTAGTGATATTTGCAAAAGCAAACTTTTTGCTAATTATTCTTATACACACAACTAAGACTAAAAGAAGTAAAAAGTGGCAAACTGTAGAGGTGTAGCTCAGTCTTGATTGATGAATAATGAATTTGCACTAAAAACTAAAAAGAAACTATCGTCACCTCATAAATGCATGCACCGTGACTCCACCCTTATAAGTTTAAATATGACTCAATAATAAATTCAGCCCTGTTAAAGTCACTACAGAGGGCGAACTGTGATATCCACTCGGTAAAATCTTAAGTTACCCAACTTCCTCTTTCTTTTCCCTGGAGGCAAATTTGCAAAGTGGGTCATCCTAGAATTCATCTCCTCCCTATGGTAGCGTGGTCTCGTTCATCTATCATAAAGCCTCCCAAAGGATATCCCTGGCAATGTAAATTTGGAGTTTCAAACAGCAAGAATTTAAGGGAAAAGCATCTCATAGCAAGCTATTCTCTATTTCCATACTTTTTTCCCCTTTGTCAATCTTTCCAAGGCCCCCTCTTCCTTATCTGTCTGCTGTTTTATCTGTTTGCCAAGGTCAGACGGGCTTGAGGCGATCAGTCGTGATAAAGACACAATGTGGAGATGACGGTGTGGGGGATGGTGGGGTGCTAGAGGTGCCGGTGGTCCAATTGGTTCTCTCCGGCTGTTGATGGCAAAATCCAAACATTCCTCAATGCCATTAAAGTAACTTCTGCAAAATGAATATAGCAAAAAAGAATCATACGGTCATATACTGTCATTTACATACTGCCATACTGTCTACTTGGGTCACTTTGCAATGGATTTATGAGTAAATTAGGTTTTAAATACCTTGTCTTTAGGATCTTTGATAAACACAAGTGGAGAATGACAAAGGGATGTAAAAGGGAGCAGGTCAGTTGATGAATGGTGATATGGGGGAGAGTATATCTGAAAACTGCAGCATGAGGCTCTGGAGAGAGACAGACATACCACAGACGCTACCTCATCTTGCTCTCTTATTCCCTGTTTCTGTCTTCCACGACAGGAAATGGATCAGGTTGGTGAGAGCCTAAGGCCCTGACTTTTTTAACATCTTCTCTCTGTTGTGAATTATGGTTTTAAGTTGATTGAGTGTGCCATCGGAGCTGGTTTCAAGATATGCCATGGAGTTACCAACAAAAAAAAAAAAATAATAATTTTTTGTTGCAACACTTTTTTCACTATTCTTTTAGTTGTATGTATCACAGATTAGTGCTCCCTCTCGCCTACCTCGCCCTGAAAACTGAAAAAAGGCGTCTGCACGACCATTATTTTGAAAAACTCAATTAAATCGTAATGGCTCGTCTACCAAAGGAGTGCTGCCCATCACTTCTTCAAAGGGAATGCTGATTTCTCAAGAATTTAACAATCTTTATTGTCATTCGCATCGCATGTGGTACATGAGGTGGAAGAAAATTGTGTACACAAAGTCCCAGTTACATCCAACAATAGCAAAAATATAAATTTAAAAAGAAACCGTAATAAGGATCTGAGATGTAAACTGAGAAATACACTAAACTAAGAATACAATGAAAAGAAACAATATGCTGAACAACCGCAGCACGAACGAGTCTGCGTGAGTAGATGAGTACGAATGAATACAGCAGCATGAACTAATCAGCGGAATTCGATCAGCAGCATGGATAATCAGCAGCACATATTAATCAAAGTGGCATTACAGTGATTTTTTTTTTTTCACAGTGATAATCCTGATTAGGGATGTATGAGTCTAACAGCTTCAGGGTAGAAGCTGTTCCTCAGTCTAGTGGTTCTGCACTTAATTTCAAACTACAAGCTGAGAATTACCATGTCTAATAAAATAACTTGACTGAATGCACTTTAACCAGACTAAATAAATAGCTAACATCAGCATATTTGACTTCCAAAGTTAACAAGGAACAAACCAATAAAAGTATTCAGAACCATAGATAGAATTATAGTAAAATATTTTTGCTTAGGTCTACCATTGTTGTATACCCTCAAGTTGTTTTTTAGTTTTATGACAATAACTAGTCCTGGGGGAATAAATAATGTTGTTGTTTCTTTTTTACCTTAAACTTGTCGATCTTTGATAATTAGCTTGACCTGTAAAACTCATGTTTAAATAACTTTAATTTTAACAGAGCCCAAC
>NC_056498.1:32041818-32042950 GCF_014905685.2 Nematolebias whitei | reverse complement strand
TCCGCCACATGACTGATGTACTCGTGATTCCTACTCAGAATGTTGTGCGAGTATATAAACAAAATATGTTTAGCTGTCAAAGCTTCAATCTGTCAGTGCTCTTACCAAACATTGCAGGATTAATAACTCACACACATATACACTAACACATCCATCCACAGTGTTGAGAAAAAGTACTTGTCCCCTTACATATTTCTTCTGTTTTAATGTTTTCAAATCAGTAAACAAAAGAGTTAGATTCAATTGAACTTGCTACACCCGGGCACTGATATATCTTTAGAATAAAGAAATTAATGGTGTACCTATATCATTATTGGGCACAATGCCAGCCTCAAATACTCATACTTGTACTCATAAAGGAGGAAATGGTTGGGGATGAGGAAGGAGCAACCCCTCTCCGGTGTGCAACTGAATGACAACCTCAGCTGGGACAAGATTACCATTCTGATCAAGAAATCACATCAGAGACTCTACTTCCTCAGACAGCTGAGGCGAGCTAACTGGGAAGCTCAGTCACTTCCTTCTACAGGTGTACAGTGGAGAGCATCCTGTGCTCCCAGCATCAACGTGTGGCATGGATGCTGCACAGCTGCAGAAAGAAAAGCTTTGCAGAGAGTGGTGAATGCTGCACAGAAGATGTTGGAGTCAGCCTCCCTACCATCACAAACATCTACACATTAAAATGCAGGAAGAGGGCCACCTGCATCATGAAGGACTCCACTCACCCAGCACACACACTTTTTGCCCCACTTCCCTCAGACAGGAGGTTGCGGAGCATTAAGTGTAGAACCACTAGGCTGAGGACCTGCTTCTACCCTGAGGCTGTTAGTCTCATGAATCCCTAATCAGAAAATCACTGTTAAATAAAAAATAAAAATCACTGTAATGCCACTTTAATGGGTGATATGCAACTATCTGTGCTGCTGATTATCCATGCTGCTGATCTCTTGCCTTTAAGTGGCTGTATTCATTCATACCCATCTACTCACTAGAGACACAGGCTGTTGCTTAATATAGATAGATAGATAGATAGATAGATAGATAGATAGATAGATAGATAGATAGATAGATAGATAGATAGATAGATAGATAGATAGATAGATAGATAGATAGATAGATAGATAGATAGATA
>NC_056498.1:32041630-32041718 GCF_014905685.2 Nematolebias whitei | reverse complement strand
CGGATAGATAGATAGATAGATAGATAGATAGATAGATAGATAGATAGATAGATAGATAGATAGATAGATAGATAGATTGATTGATTGA
>NC_056498.1:32039798-32041530 GCF_014905685.2 Nematolebias whitei | reverse complement strand
AGATAGATAGATAGATAGATAGATAGATAGATAGATTGATTGATTGATTGATTGATTGATTGATTGATTGATTGATTGATTCAGTTAGTCTCGTTGAGCCACGAGAACTCATTTTCAAGAGAGACTTGTTTAGGGAGAAAATGGTGGGGGTTTAGGACCTTGCTCAGGGGCCCAGAGTGGGGCAAACGAGGGTGGAGGCAGGTGTGGGTGTTTCACCCTTTCCACTCACATTTTGATATTGACGGTACCGGGAGTTGAATCTGCGACTGTCCGATCACAGCCCCATCTTCTAACCTCTGCACCACTACTCCCCCATATTACCATATTATTTTAAATTATTAGTGTTACCTTATGTCTTAGATCCTTGTATACTGTTTCTTTTTCTACTTTATATTCTGTTTTTGCTATTTTTGGGTGTAACTGGGACCTTAAGTACACAATTTTGTTCCACCTCATGTTTCATATTTGATGCAAATGACAATAAAGAACCTTGAACATTGAATCTTGATAAAAAAACACACACAACACTTTAGACCGATACCAGATTTATGCTTGGTGACATCATTTCCTCTTCCACTTTGCAAGAAACTTTGGACAAAAAATAATAAAAGAAAAGAAAATTATCCATAGTTTGGAGATATTTAAAGATAAACACAGGGTATCTTAAAACAGCAGACTGTTTAATGTAGTTTAAATACAAGAAATGTGTTTCTAAACTCATTATGTACAAACTCATTAACTACTTGGTATTGGTGCTCAGTGTCAGCAAGTACCTAAACTGAAGTACTTGTGCTTGTACTCGGTCTTAAAAAATAATATTGGGACACCCCTGAAAGAAAATCACTCAAATGGAGCTGTTATCCACAAATGGTGAAAATGACGCAGTCCAACCAAAGTTACTCCAAGAGCAAAATTCCTTGGCAAAAATGTGAAAAACCGACTGCCAGTTATCACAAACATTTGATTGCAGTTGCTGCTAAGGGTGGCACAAGCAGTTCTTGGATTTAGGGGGGGAATTGGTTTTTCACATTGAACCACTTGGGTTTTATTTTTTTCTTATAACAAACAAAGGCATTATTTTAAAACTGCATTTTGTACTTAATCATGTTACAGTAAATTTGTCTGATAGTAACACTTGTTTTATCTGTAAGGATGCAAATACTTTTTCACAGCACTGAGTTTATGTTACAATGCAGTACTGGATTCTGAGGGTCTTCCCTTGCACTCTCTGCTGGCTGGTATTCAAAGGATTGAAAACCATTACTTAAATAACATAATTAGCATACACTTTTCTTAAGTGACATTTCCCATCCTTGTCTCCATTACAAAGGTCTGCGCTGGGTTCTCCACTGGAAGTGTCATGCCTCCACTAATGTCAGCATTAATAACTCTACATGATTTCATCCCCTTCTCTTATGTCCGGCAGGAGGTGCTTGGAATCGCCTGTGCCTGTTGCTATGGCAATTAATCTGTCCTGAGTTGTACTACAGGGTGGGTGGGCCAGGACGCAATGAGTGTGGAACCTATTAGATAAGCCACAACTAATAATTATCTTTATATTGCATAGGAGAAAGGGCAGGGGCAGTCAAGGGCACGGCCAGAGCTAACTGCGGAAAATCTCTCATCGCATGTCGTGCAGGGTTAAGGTGAGAGTTGGAACGCATCCGGTGTTTGGCTTTGATGTTTGGTTGCTGGATGATTGATTTGATGAGCTATGTGTTTCTAGTCAAAG
>NC_056498.1:32038549-32039698 GCF_014905685.2 Nematolebias whitei | reverse complement strand
TGGTTGCTGGATGATTGATTTGATGAGCTATGTGTTTCTAGTCAAAGGCTGTTTGGCTCCGTGGATACGCTTTTTTCCTCCCCTCCATCATTTTTGTTTATATTGAATGTGCATGGCCACGTTATCTTGTGTGCAAGATAACCTAAATGTACCTTTCTGGTAAACACCATTTCAGCTTTTCTTATTAAAGATGTGCATTAGTTGACTCAGGGCTGTTAGATAGGGATCAGTTGTTTAGTGGCCATAACACAAAGTGAGTTAAGAATTTTATAAGTTGTTGCAGAGGCCAAACTCCAAATCAACTTTTCTTCCTACTTTATACACCAGGGGTGTCTGATCCTGGTCCTTGAGGGCCATTGTCCTGCATGTTTTAAATGTTTCTCTGGTTCGGCACACCTGATTTGAATTAATGAGGGATAAATTGGCTTCTACAGAACATAAAGAAGTACTTTAACCATTGAATCAGATGTGATGGAGTAGGGAAGCAAGTAAAACATGCAGAATAGTGGCCCATGAGGATCAGGGTTAGACAACCCTGCCATAGACCTACCCCTCTGTTTTGGCACATTCATTTGAAAGTATACATATCCTGATCATTAACATTAAAAAGACTGATTAAGTGTATCTGTTTCCTACTTTCTTACTGAACTAAAACCAGAGCTATATGGATTGTGGGTGCTGCCATGTTGTACATTTGAAAACAAAGTCTGTGTACTTGGGATTCACACGATCAGTGGTTTTCCTTAAGTGCCAAAGAAGCAGTGAAACTTCCTAGTTTTTATAATTCTTAAAAGTAAAGTTTCCTCAAATAATTAGGGTGGCCAAAGATCATTATTTGGAGTCCAAGGCCTCCACTGGCCACCAACTGGCTCTGCAATTACGCCTGTTGGTAAATTAAATTGTTCCCTTATCTCGTCAGGGTCTGTTACTCTGTGCTGCTTCGAACAAGCAACAACTAAAACAAAAAAACACCTATCTTCTTATACACAGTGTAACTCCTGCTCAGTTGAATACGTTGCACCAAAAACATTTTTTTTAAATTCCCTGTTAAATTCTAGTACAGAAATACATATACATATATACACACACATATATGTATATATACACACACACACACACACATTTATATATATATATATATACACACAT
>NC_056498.1:32037335-32038449 GCF_014905685.2 Nematolebias whitei | reverse complement strand
TGGTTGCTGGATGATTGATTTGATGAGCTATGTGTTTCTAGTCAAAGTCTGTTTGGCTCCGTGGATACGCTTTTTTCCTCCCCTCCATCATTTTTGTTTATATTGAATGTGCATGACCACGTTATCTTGTGTGCAAGATAACCTAAATGTACCTTTCTGGTAAACACCATTTCAGCTTTTCTTATTAAAGATGTGCATTAGTTGACTCAGGGCTGTTAGATATGGATCAGTTGTTTAGTGGCCATAACACAAAGTGAGTTAAGAATTTTATAAGTTGTTGCAGAGGCCAAACTCCAAATCAACTTTTCCTCCTACTTTATAGACCAGGGGTGTCTGATCCTGGTCCTTGAGGGCCATTGTCCTGCATGTTTTAAATGTTTCTCTGGTTTGGCACACCTGATTTGAATTAATGAGGGATAAATTGGCTTCTATAGAACATAAAGAAGTACTTTAACCATTGAATCAGATGTGATGGAGTAGGGAAGCAAGTAAAACATGCAGAATAGTGGCCCATGAGGATCAGGGTTAGACAACCCTGCCATAGACCTACCCCTCTGTTTTGGCACATTCATTTGAAAGTATACATATCCTGATCATTAACATTAAAAAGACTGATTAAGTGTATCTGTTACCTACTTTCTTACTGAACTAAAACCAGAGCTATATGGATTATGGGTGCTGCCATGTTGTACATTTGAAAACAAAGTCTGTGTACTTGGGATTCACACGATCAGTGGTTTTCCTTAAGTGCCAAAGAAGCAGTGAAACTTCCTAGTTTTTATATTTCTTAAAAGTAAAGTTTCTTCAAATAATTAGGGTGGCCAAAGATCATTATTTGGAGTCCAAGGCCTCCACTGGCCACGAACTGGCTCTGCAATTGCGCCTGTTGGTAAATTAAATTGTTCCCTTCACTCGTCAGGGTCTGTTACTCTGTGCTGCTTCGAACAAGCAACAACTAAAACAAAAAAACACCTATCTTCTTATACACAGTGTAACTCCTGCTCAGTTGAATACGTTGCACCAAAAACTTTTTTTTTAAATTCCCTGTTAAATTCTAGTACAGAAAGACATATACATATATACACACACATATATATATATACACACACACACA
>NC_056498.1:32035819-32037235 GCF_014905685.2 Nematolebias whitei | reverse complement strand
TGACTGATGAAGCCTTCCGGATCGAAGGCTTCATCAGTCAAGGAAACGCACAACAAAACTGATTCTTCCCCCAACAGCTTACTCCAAAGTGGAACAAACCAGTTTTGCTTTTGAGAAGATGGTCTTTTTGGTACGCCCCCTCCTCCATTGCCGGCCCTCTTCCTTGTTGACAGTCGTGTCAAACTGGTTGAAAACAACAAAGCCCATGCTCAATAATCCAGGTATACAATCCAACATTTTTCAGTCAGGTCATCTGGACAGTTTCTTTTTTTGTGCTGAAAAGTTTCGCCTTCAATCCGGAAGGCTTCATCAGTCAATGAAACGCACAACAATGGCCGGCAATGGAGGAGGGGGCGTACCAAAGAGACCATCTTATCAAAAGTAAAACTGGTTTGTTCCACTTTGGAGTAAGCAGTTTGGGGAAGAATCAGTTTTGTTGTGAGTTTCCTTGACTGATGAAGCCTTCCGGATCGAAGGTGAAACGTTTCAGCACAAAAAAGAAACAGTCCAGATGACCTGACTGAAAAAATGTTGAAAACCTTACAATGTTGTTTTTGGATCTCCTGCTCTTGAAAATTCCTTTAAAATGCTTCACAAATCCATAGCATTGCTGTCAGGACATTATTACCTGCAGTGCTCATTCAGTGCAGACCAAATTAGTCAAAAGGGCCTTCTCCTACTCCACTGTATCCTGGAACATCTTGCAAAAAGATCTGAAGTTCTTGACCTTGACCTCTCTAAGTGGTTTCAAACAACTGCCAAGTTCATAGCAAACACCAATGCAGACATGTTCCTGATTTTAGTTTTCCACATGGCTTTACAACCTAGCTGTTTTTGTTTTGTTTATTTATTACCATTTTCTTTCATTTGTTCTTCTCAATTAGTATGATTGTCTACTCTTGTCTTTGTTGACTACTTTTGTCATCACTCTTTGTTAAAACCAGGTCTCTCTTGTAAATGAGTCACCGAGGCTCAATGGGATTAACCTGTATAAATAAAGGTTGAATAAAAAGGAACTGAAAATAAGTGAGCATTCAAAGTTGAGATTCAGACCCTGGCTACATTACACTATTTTTTTTTTTCACATCCACACAATATACTCAAACTCTGCTATACTGATGCCCCACCACTAGGTGTGCACTTTTTTTTTTTTTAGATAAATTGTATTCATGTAATCAAAACTATAGCGCATATTTTAACACATTTTCTCTCTTGCTTTATTATATTGCTGTTAAACTCTGATCATTTGCTGAAAAGGGTAATAACACAGAAAACAAGTACTAGTATCCAAAAACAGGAATATAGCTAGGAATATTTTTTTTCCGTATTTTAATGAGTTGTGATTAATGCATTGGCATGAGTATTTCAGTGTTTCTATCTATCTATCTATCTATCTATCTATCTATCTATCTATCT
>NC_056498.1:32035616-32035719 GCF_014905685.2 Nematolebias whitei | reverse complement strand
TAGATAGATAGATAGATAGATAGATAGATAGATAGATAGATAGATAGATAGATAGATAGATAGATAGATAGATAGATAGATAGATAGATAGATAGATAGATAG
>NC_056498.1:32031309-32035516 GCF_014905685.2 Nematolebias whitei | reverse complement strand
TGTTAAAATATGCGCTATAGTTTTGATTACATGAATACAATTTATCTAAAAAAAAAAAAAAGTGCACACCTAGTGGTGGGGCATCAGTATAGCAGAGTTTGAGTATATTGTGTGGATGTGAAAAAAAAAATAGTGTAATGTAGCCAGGGTCTGAATCTCAACTTTGAATGCTCACTTTTTTTCAGTTCCTTTTTATTCAACCTTTATTTATACAGGTTAATCCCATTGAGCCTCGGTGACTCATTTACAAGAGAGACCTGGTTTTAACAAAGAGTGATGACAAAAGTAGTCAACAAAGACAAGAGTAGACAATCATACTAATTGAGAAGAACAAATGAAAGAAAATGGTAATACATAAACAAAACAAAAACAGCTAGGTTGTAAAGCCATGTGGAAAACTAAAATCAGGAACATGTCTGCATTGGTGTTTGCTATGAACTTGGCAGTTGTTTGAAACCACTTAGAGAGGTCAAGGTCAAGAACTTCAGATCTTTTTGCAAGATGTTCCAGGATACAGTGGAGTAGGAGAAGGCCCTTTTGACTAATTTGGTCTGCACTGAATGAGCAGTGCAGGTAATAATGTCCTGACAGCAATGCTATGAATTTGTGAAGCATTTT
Source organism: Nematolebias whitei (assembly GCF_014905685.2). Classification (NCBI taxonomy): domain Eukaryota; kingdom Metazoa; phylum Chordata; class Actinopteri; order Cyprinodontiformes; family Rivulidae; genus Nematolebias; species Nematolebias whitei. The sequence continues at coordinate 32,034,898 of NC_056498.1, read as the reverse complement.
AAAGGAATTTTCAAGAGCAGGAGATCCAAAAACAACATTGTAAGGTTTTCAAAATTTTTTCAGTCAGGTCATCTGGACTGTTTCTTTTTTTGTGCTGAAACGTTTCACCTTCGATCCGGAAGGCTTCATCAGTCAAGGAAACTCACAACAAAACTGATTCTTCCCCAAACTGCTTACTCCAAAGTGGAACAAACCAGTTTTACTTTTGATAAGATGGTCTCTTTGGTACGCCCCCTCCTCCATTGCCGGCCATTGTTGTGCGTTTCATTGACTGATGAAGCCTTCCGGATTGAAGGCGAAACTTTTCAGCACAAAAAAAGAAACTGTCCAGATGACCTGACTGAAAAATGTTGGATTGTATACCTGGATTATTGAGCATGGGCTTTGTTGTTTTCAACCAGTTTGACACGACTGTCAACAAGGAAGAGGGCCGGCAAAGGAGGAGGGGGCGTACCAAAAAGACCATCTTCTCAAAAGCAAAACTGGTTTGTTCCACTTTGGAGTAAGCTGTTGGGGGAAGAATCAGTTTTGTTGTGCGTTTCCTTGACTGATGAAGCCTTCCGGATCGAAGGAGAAACGTTTCAGCACAAAAAAAAAAAGAAACCGTCCAGATGACCTGACTGAAAAATGTTGGATTTTATACCAGGATTATTGAGCATGGACTTTATTGTAAGGTTTTGTGGCATGCATATTTGCTTGCAATGATTCAAAACAGCCAGCACCGTAGCACTAGAAATCATTTTTAGCTGTCTTATGCAGATCATGTATTAGTCAGATATACTTTGTGTACTTTGTGCTTTCACGGTTACGTTTCATGAAATGGAGATCAGCAAATTAATCTTGAACATCTTTGTATGAACCAACATGTAGGAGATTAGCATGAGCAAGTCAGTTTGGTAAATTTGTCAAACACTTGAAGGGGGTGGGGTGTGTTAAGGGTTCAGGTTCATGTGTAAGTATGATTGGTTCATGCCTTCCCCCAGGCTTCACACAGAAGGGTGTTTATGCCTCACAACCTCCCGAGCACCCCCTACTGCAGTCCCACAGCAGCTTAGTAACACAGAGATTTCACAGCTCTTCGTGTGTACGGACTTTGTATAAGACTGGCAGAATGATGGTGAGGGGGGCCTAACACCCTGTGGTAGTGCAGACATTGGTACTAAACTGTTCATCTTAGGTAAACTGGTTCCAGTTAAAGCCTTTTTTTTTTTTTTGTCTTTTTTTTCCATCCTTTCACAATTGTCAGTCGATGCTGCATTTGGTCCCATTTTTTCTCTACGTCTAAGTTTGTGCTAAAGGGGATGAATGTGTTGCCACCGGTGCACACACTGGATAACCTACTTTCTGACAAACACTGAATGCACATCATTGGGTGCATTTCAGCACATCGATCCCATCGTCGAGGTCAATATTCTTCCATGCTGTAAGTCACGTGTGTGTTTTGGATAATGAGGGAGGGCTGGTGCGCTGCCCAGGGGGCCCTTTCCTGGAGCTCTCCTCCGACTCAGACAGAGCGGGGAAGGGGGGGTGGATGATTAATGGAATGTAAATGTTGATGGATTATTGAACGTGGGAAATGATAAAGTTGGCCGCATAAAAAACCAGACTGGGCACTTTCAGTCAATCAGTGTATGAGTGTGTGTGTGTGTGGGTGCGAAAGTGAAATGAGAGTATTTAAAGGGGTGAACCCAGCAACCTGACGTTTAAAAGGCACAACCCCTTAACCTCCTTTTAAATATCTTAACGGACAAGCAAGAGAGCAGCTAAAGGCCAAACAGTGCAAAATCAATGGGAGGTTGTTGTTTTTTTCTGTGTTAACAATAGACCGAGAAATGAGGATTAGGTTGATATGATGCAATTATAAAACCCTCAATTGGATAATCACAATACATTAGGTAGCTTTTTGGTTGCGTGCTCTTTTTGTTGTAAATTCACTTATAGACTGGAGTCAGAGCGAGTGGAGAAACCTCCACTCTTTGTCTTCCTCAACAGCTCCACATTAAGTCGACTCAAGTGGTTCATTTCAACTCAAAAGCAGACGCTAAAAGACTCGCTACTAAATGAAACAGAATTAAATGTCAAATGTTACAGGATCACATGGGTTTCATTGTGATTAAACCGTAATTTGGATTTAGTTAATAGGTTAATATACAGTGTCTTGCGAAAGTATTCGGCCCCCTTGAACTTTTCAACCTTTTGCCACATTTCAGGCTTCAAACATAAAGATATAAAATTAAAATTTTTTGTGAAGAATCAACAACATGTGGGACACAGTGGTGAAGTGAAATGAAATTTATTGGACGTGTCAAACTTTTTTAACAAATAAAAAACTGAAAAGTGGGGCGTGCAATATTATTGGGCCCCCTTGCGTTAATACTTTGTAGCGCCGCCTTTTGCTGCAGTTCCAGCTGCAAGTCTCTTGGGGTTTGTCTCTATCAGTTTTGCACATGGAGACACTGAAATTTTTGCCCATTCTTCTTTGCATAACAGCTCGAGCTCAGTGAGGTTGGATGGAGAGCGTTTGTGAACAGCAGTCTTCAGCTCTTTCCACAGATTCTCGATTGGATTCAGGTCTGGACTTTGACTTGGCCATTCCAACACCTGGATATGTTTATTTGTGAACCATTCCATTGTAGATCTGGCTTTATGTTTTGGATCATTGTCTTGTTGGAAGATAAATCTCCGTCCCAATCTCCGGTCTCTTGCAGACTCAAACAGGTTTTTTTTTCCAGAATGGTCCTGTATTTGGCCCCATCCATCTTCCCTGTCCCTGCTGACAAAAAGCAGGCCCAAACCATGATGCTGCCACCACCATGTTTGACAGTGGGCATGGTGTGTTCAGGGTAATGAGCTGTGTTGCTTTTACGCCAAACATATCATTTTGCATTGTGGCCAAACAGTTGGATTTTGGTTTCATGTGACCAGAGCACCTTCTTCCACATGTTTGGTGTCTCCCAGGTGCTTGTGTCAAACTTTAAACAACACTTTTTATGGACATCTTTGAGAAATGGCTTTCTTCTTGCCACTCTTCCATAAAGGCCAGATTTGTGCAGTGTACGACTGATTGTTGACTCTCCCACCTCAGCTGTAGATCTCTGCAGTTCATCCAGAGTGATCATGGGCCTCTTGGCTGCATCTCTGATCAGTCTTCTCCTTGTTCCAGATGAAAGTTAGAGGGACGGCCGGGTCTTGGTAGATTTGCAGTGGTCTGATACTCCTTCCATTTCAATATGATTGCTTGCACAGTGCTGCTTGGGATGTCTAAAGCTTGGGAAATATTTTTATATCCAAATCCGGCTTTAAACTTCTCCACAACAGTCTCTCGGACCTGCCTGGTGTGTTCCTTGGTCTTCATGATGCTCTCTGCGCTTTGAACAGAACCCTGAGACTATCACAGAGCAGGTGCATTTATACGGAGACTTGATTACACACAGGTGGATTCTATTTATCATCATCAGTCAATTGGATCATTCATAGATCCTCACTGAACTTCTGGAGTGAGTTTGCTGCACTGAAAGTAAAGGGGGCCCAATAATATTGTACGCCCCCCTTTTCAGTTTTTTATTTGTTAAAAAAGTTTGACACATCC
>NC_056498.1:32026401-32031209 GCF_014905685.2 Nematolebias whitei | reverse complement strand
GTTGTAGTTTGGGGGTGGGGGGCATGCGGTTCTGTTGACAGGGCGGGGCACTCTGCTTCTATAGTGGTAGGGGAAACACTGGATTACTCTATGAATTTAATTTGGGCTTCTTAAAATATTTTACTAACAGTGCAGAAAAGCAGGAAAGAACAACAGCTACTACTACTACTACTACTACTACTACTACTACTACTACTACTAGTAGTAGTAGTAGTAGTAGTAGTAGTAGTAGTAGTAATAATAATGCTGATTGTTTGCCTTTAACCTGCTGCATTCATACCCATCTGCTCACAACAGACTCATGTTCAGGCTGCTGTTTAATACACCGTATTATATTACATTATTATTGTTTAGCGTATATCTTACTGTTTCTTCGTATACTTTATATTTTTGCTATTTTTGAGTGTAAATGGGACCTTGAGTACACAATTTCAGTCCATCTCATGTACCAGATGTGCTGCAATAATAATAAAGAATCTTAAACATTGAATCATCATCATCATTATTTTTATCATCATTATTATCATATCAGTTTTTTTTTTTTTGCTCTACTTTTTAAAAAGTACTTTTCCGACTAATCCCTGTTAAATGCAGATATCCGGACCTGACTCCCAACTTCAGTCCACACAAATCCTAAAAGCCTCAGATCTTTCTTCGCATTTTTCATGATTTACTTTTGCTTATGTTGCTCATTCCCTCCGTGGACAGCGTGGAAGCATTAATGAAATGTGGGGAGAGAAAATGAAAAATTGCAATGATTACGCGGCGTGCTGAATTAATGCTTTCCGTGTCACAAACACGACCCGAGCTGGGAGGCCGGATTGTCCTTATTTACATTTTTACACCGCCTTAATGCGTATTGTACTGCTGTGACGCCGCGCAAAATTCATTTGCAATCATGTTGGCTGTCAACATGAAATTACACCTTTGTTGTCCACTGATGTGAAGACGGGCCAATTCCGATGATCGGCTGCGTTGCCAAAGCACAACCCCCCACCACCACCACCACCACCTTATTGTTATTACTTGTTTAACCCATTAATTTGACACATTCCATGAGTCCATGAGTTGTACAAGCATCAGGACAGTCCATGAATCGTCGGAATCCTAAAAAGTTTGCACCCGTTTTGTTGTAGCTCACCGGTGAGAGGCGAAATATTTTTGTCTGTCTGAGTTTTAGTTTGTTTGTCCCTTTAATAAATTACTTTACTGGCCAGACCTTTTTGAACCAGTAAGTATTCATTAGATGTATCTAACAAAAGTTGAGTCTGGTCCTCTGGATGGATTCTCCAGACTGTTTGATTTATCCACCTGGATAATTGAACATTCATTAAAAGTACATCTACAAGGTCGAAAGTTTGGAGGTCAACTTCATTCAAGGTGATCACCACAACTAATTGAAAGAAGCCGTCAATTAACTCAGATCATTTTTACAGTTGAAAGTTGGTGCTGGCAGCTGACAGCTATTACCTCAGACTTCAACACTAACTGATCCCAGGAGATGTTTGTCTTTTTTTTTTTTTTAAGTTTGCCATTACCTATTTGGTTTAATTCTGTTTGTCTGTTGGCAAAATATCCCATGAACCAATGGATGGATTTTAGAGAAATGTTCACAATGTATTAATTGGATGGACCTTTACAAGTGATAATTGTTTGGTCAACCCGAAAAAAGATTACCTCCACAGTCAAGTGACCTTAGAAAAAGAAACTTGGCTATAACCCAGTCAGTTTTGCAAATTTTGAGTTAAAATTGTAGGTTACCCTGGTTCAAATCCCAGTCCGGGGCCTTTCTGGGTGGAGTTTGCATGTTCTCTCCATGCATGAACGGGTTTTCTCCCGTGGACCAAAAACATGTATGTTAGGCTGATTGATAACTCTAAATTGTCCCTAGGTGTGAGTGAGAGCGAATGGTTGTTTGTCTCTATGTGGCCCTGAGATGGACTTACGACCTGTCCAGGACACCCTATCGCACATCACTGTGTGAGAGGCGGGAGGGGAGGTGGGGTATGGGGTTTCCCTCCCATAGAATTTTTAATAAAGTACATGCAACTTCCTGCATTCTGGTATATTCTAATCGGTTGTTCAACATCTATGTTTACCTACATTTGTAAACACTCTCATCCCCCCCTCCCCCCAACTTGACGGTTTTGAGCTGACTCTTCTCCGCTGAATTCATTGTCCAACTCCACATGTGAAACCTCCAGGTACCCCCCCAATCTTTTAGGGGCAGATATGTTTTTTAAGGGTAGAGGCAGAAATGCTTCCCTTGAAGGGGCAGATGATCGTATGCGACATCAAGTCGTGTTGCGTCGACTGTTATGTTTAAAATGAGTGTTTATGCGATTATTTTCAGTTTACATGTCCAGTATAAGTTGTTTTTTTTTTGTTCAAGGCAGTCACATTTGTTCATAACTTTATTATCAATAAGCCTGAGAGTTACCATAACCAAGCAAACAGTTGCCGGAACGCGCCCTGTCAAAATAAGAGAGTTCCCAGTTCCTGTTCTGGCAGGATCCGGCACAAATTGAGCACAGGGCTCATTAATGTTTGAGTCCAGCCAGTCTCTCTCATTCAACCTAATCTTGCTCAATTTAGCTAACTCAACAAAAACATATATAACTTAATCAAACTGACAGATATTGAGTTGCATGTGGTGTGGTAGTAGCTGATAGTTATCCCCGATGTGAGAGGATCTGTGTCTGTTTCGTGATCCTTCTGTCATCTCTCCTCAGTGTTTCTCCCTCAGGTAATCAGCTCCTGCATCTGCCACCTGTTGTCCTTCCCCAGGTGTTTGTGTTTATCTCCTCGTTAGTGTGTCTATATGTCCATGGACTGTCCTGTACGGTGTCATGCTCCTGTCTCCCTCTGTGCCTTCTCATTAGTTGTATAAGTTTTGCTGCCACATCAGCCCTTATTATTTATATAAATAAATATTATTGACCTTAGTCTCAAGTTCCCAAGTCCTGTGTGCAACCTGGTTCCAACCACACCACAGACCATGACATGATGCATCTTCTGTGGTCTTGTGGTCATCTTGCAACATTTCACATTAACTTAAGGGGTCACAAATAATGTAATTTACAGGGTTTGACCAAAACAGAAAGCAGGAAATGTGCATTCCTTCTAGGAATGTGATGTCTAGATTTTTTTTATTTATTCTTTACAGGCAGTAGTTGAGCATCTCTTTCTCCACATTGATCACAGGCTGTGTATAAATAAAATATGCGTTGACAAATGTTGCAGTTTGAAATGATTCTCTTCACTTGGAAAATAGCCACTTTGAGAAGAAAAAAAAAAAAGTCTGCTAATGATCATCTGGTGGTTATTGAATTCGAACGTTTGGAGGCACAGACGAAGGAAAAGTGCAAAATAAAAGAACCGCAAAGTGAGTGGTGTATTATATTTATCCGCTGGAGAACTCTATTTGCACCTAAGCAGGAGACTTTTGGCAACATCAGTTGATTCGCACCTACAGAGAGAATACACTTGATTTTGATTAAAAAGAACAACACTTTGCTGACTAAAAACCAAGCAGTCATCTCATCAGGGGTTCACATCAGTTTTTAGAACTGAATGTGTTGTGGGGTTTTCTGATCAGGGCTGAATGTCAGGTTTATAGGGATGGTGCAGTCAGTCAGCAAAGAAGTGATGTTCTAATATTTATTTACAGTTAGTACCTTATCAGTCATGACGCCCATCATAGAGTATGGAGAAAGAAGCAACAGTCTTTGTTCTTCTAGGCCAGGGGTCTGCAACCTGCGGCTCTGGAGCCACGTGCGGCTCTTTGGTCCCTCTGCAGCGGCTCTTTCAAACTTTGACCCAAACTAACATAAAACTGAATTTCATCAGATTTTTTTAATGTTTTTTCATCCAACTTTTATTTATACAGGTTAACCTCATTGAGTCATGGGGACTCATTTACAAGAGGGACCTGTTCCAGTCAGAACATACATAAAGTACAGACAACAATAACAGAAATAAAAATAAGTAAAAAAAAAAAAAAGTTACATCCACAACAAAAAATGACTAGTTTTAGCCGTTTTCCTGTCACTTCCTTAGGAAATATGTGGATATTAGTATTAATACACAGAGCATATTATACTCACTTTAACTTTATGTTTTATTTCTTCAACGTACTCTGTTTCTCCACAATAATAATAAAAAAAAACAAACATAAATGAGCACCAATGGCCCCCTGCAACCTGAAAAGGAAGAAGCGAGTAAAGATGATGGATGGATGGAATCCAGTCTTTTTTTTCTTTTATCTCAACATGTAAAAATATCAATGTTAACAATCATCAGATGTTTTTAGTTTTCTAATTTCACGCCTACTGGGCAAAAAAGCCCCCCCCCCCCCCCCCACAAACCTAAATTGACCCATGGGCCACCAGTTGATGATAGTAGCAGGTTTTGCGGCTCTGGACACGTTTTAATTTAGAGAACGAAGGGGCAGAAATGGCTGTTTTGATCGTAAAGGTTGCGGGACTTCTGGTCTAGGCTAATGGCTAGCCAAATACGCGCTTGTCTTTCTTTCTTCCTGTCCCAGAGCAAAGAGAACTGAAAAAAAACCTTTGTGAAAACTTAAACTAAGCAATGTGCCAACTTCCACTTGGTGTGCGGCTGCATCTAGATATAAGAACGGTCAATATCAAAAATGGGGTTGCCACATGAAAATTCAAGAGGGCCACACCACATGTTTGTATACATATGCATAGACTGGTCACTCCAATCAGTTAAGGACACTATGCTTTCTAATTTTACATTGCTTAAAAATATATATTTCCTGGTATGTTTGGGATGGCCAATCT
>NC_056498.1:32024726-32026301 GCF_014905685.2 Nematolebias whitei | reverse complement strand
ATTGCTTAAAAATATATATTTCCTGGTATGTTTGGGATGGCCAATCTGTGGTGCTCAAGGCCACCATTGGTCACTCACTGGTTCTGCTATTACACCTGGTGGTGAATAAAACGACTCCCGACTCCCACCCATAATCCATCGCTTGGACAAGTTAAAATAAAAAAAAACTACCGGTACCTGTGGTCGTATACATCGTATAGTTTTAACTTTTTTTTTTTACATTATATATATATATATATATTTTTTTTTTTTGTTTGTTTTTGTTTGTTTTGTTTGTTTTTCTTTTCATATATGAAACAGAAAACATACATTCAAACAAACATTAAAGAGTTCCCACCCACAATCGCCACCCTCCCACCCACATTTACACTCAGGTTTTCACAAATTAATTGAATACATAAATACACAAATAAATAAAATAATATATAATAATAAAATGGTACAAATGCATAATATTAAACACATGTACAAATAAATAAAGTTTCAAATACATCGTATAATTACTACCAACTGAACATGCACTAAAAACATTAAGGTTTACTTGCATTCCGTGTTCGATTCTAGTTCAGAGAAACGCGTCTCAAAAACCACAAACATTTACTATTCAAATCCTTTAACGGGGAACATTTTTTGTACTGCGTGTTTTAAATTGCTTTTAGGCATTTATCTGCAGTAACATACAATGTGGAAAAAAAATACATTGGTCAGTATTAAAACTAGCTTTTGTTTGTTTTTGTTGTTTTTGCTATTGCCATATAAAATTTAGGGTTGTTTGAAAAATACTGAGATTTTTGACTAAAGGAATCATTATGTAGTATAAGTCAAGGAAATTCCAAGGTTTGCTATCCTGCATGTTCGTTTTTTTAACACACCTGATTTCAATCAGTGGATGATTAGCAGGTATCTGCAGAACATGGAGAGGTGATTGAACCACTGAATCAGGTGTGCAGGAGCAGGGAAACACGTTTTTAATGAAAGTTAGTGGCATTCAAATAGCAGGACCCTGGTATATACCCCTGGTATATAGTACAACTACTATGACAGGTGAAGATTCTCATCCAGGACATGGTAAAATCAAAAAAAGTTTAAGACAAAAATAACAAGACTTTATTTTGTGACTGAAGACGTTTCGCATCTCGTCCGAGCACATTTCTCAATTCAAAGAAAGCGAGTGTGGAGTTAGAGTTATAAAGCTGAGGTGTTCTGTATGCAGATTGCACGGACGCCCCTCACGATGGGGGTTCAAACTCCACACTTCTGGGTCCTGTTGAGCTCTCTCTGAAACCTGAGTGTTTTTCGATCAGCTGTTTTTGAAAAGCCTGCCCTATTGTTTGTGTGTATAACTCACAAAACTGTATTCTTGGCTGTACAAATTATTTTGTTGCCCACTTCTGCTTTCTTATTGTCACCTCAGCCCACATTGTACCCACCTACTGTAATTTCTGGACTACTGAGCACACCTGAATATAAGCCACGCCCCCAAATAAATAAAATAATTACATAATCAGGCTGCACTTGTCTATATAAGCCGCGGGTGTTCACTTGTACCATGAGATATTTACACAAAGATTTTTT
>NC_056498.1:32019506-32024626 GCF_014905685.2 Nematolebias whitei | reverse complement strand
GCTATGGCTGCCTCAGAAGAGTTGATGGGGGAGAGGGCGGACCCCAGAAACCTTCTTATCACTAGCAAACTGGTTGATCCACTATGTGAGTGTGCTGCTTGTGGGACTGAATTTGTTGTGGCTCCTTGGATTGATGAAGTCCTTTAGATGAAGGATGAAATGTCTAAAAAAAAAAAGTCCATATGACCTGACATAATTTTGTTGAACATGATTTTTATTTAAAACAAGCATGAAAGGCCTTTAATATTTAATCTCTCAATACAACCAAATTGCTGAACTTTAACATTTTCAGATGTTCTGAAAATGAAAAACTTGGAAAAAATAAAATGATCCTTGTGGAATACTTGCGAAACATCTTCTGCTTTAAGGAACAGAAGAAGCTATCAGTTTTAAACTAAACTAATGTTTTTACATGGGGTGTTTCTCAGTAAAACTGTAACTTAGAATAAAGTGAGCTGTTAGTTATTGAAACATGAGCATATTTTGTCAATTCATCCATTGCCCTCAGCAGCTGTCATGGCTGCTGCAACAAAAAGCATTAGACGAGTGGAGAGCTGTTGAAGCGAGACAACCACTCCATAAAGTATAACTGTTCCAGTTATATGACTGGATGGAGTCTGGTGGAGGCCATAGTGTCATTGTTTCTGTCCATCATGTTCTCCAGCTGCTGCACTTATAACTCATTGCATTGAGTTCTTCAAAGCAGACATTCCCCAAACTAAAGTTGAAACTTTTTGCACTATGACTCCTGGACAAGAGTTATAGATGCTGCACCATCAGGATTCTGAAAGTCAACGTCATCCAAGATGGCAACCACAGCTAAACAGCCTTAGCCAATACAAAAATAATAACTCTGTCAGTTCTACAGATAGAGTTTAATTTAGTCTTGGGCCATCAAAACTATAGCTTTTTAATGGCCATTTAGAAATCAGAACAGATGACAGCCAATATAAAACACCAACTTTTTGTTCTTCTGGTCAACAGGTATTTTTCATTTCACAAAATATAGCAATAGTTGCCTAACTTAAACATACTGTTCATTTAGACATTTTGAAAATAACTTTAACACCTAGAAAACAAGAAGGGCATTTGCACTAAAAAGCTCAAAATTAAATTGTTGGCTTCCATGAGCTGGTTGAAGCAGCTGCTGCTGCATTTCCATCTTCTTGGTAACTCATTGGGTGCTACAGTAATGGATTATTGCCTTTTTTAAGTGACCAATATGGATAATAACTCAGTTTTGCTCTCATTTTTGGTGGGGTAGGAGCTGAGAGTTTACCATTTGGTCTTTGGATCCTGTCCTTACGTATAGTCACAAACTCTAGGTAGTGACAGAAAGAACGATAAATAGTAAATGGACTGGACTTATATAGCATCTTTCTATTTTATCAAGATACTCAAAGTGATGTACACTACAATCTCTGGCCTCAATTATCCATACATACATCACTCTACTGTATATACAAAAACTATTCAGTGCTTTATCACATTCATACATCGATGTGACACATTGGAGGCAATGAGGGGTTCAGTGTCTTGCCCAGGGTCACTTCGGCGTGTGACTGTTGGTGGAATCGAACCCCGAAATCTTGCATTGGAGGACGACTGCTCTAACCACTCAGCCACAGCCGTTCCCAAAACTCAATGGATTATTAAGAACAAAACTGCAAATAAAAGCAGTTAAAGATTTATTTCACAGGGTATCTCTTAAGGCTCTTTCATGAAAAAAATTCCGCAAAATGACCGCACAGACGAATTCGTCTTTCTCGTCCCTCTGGCCATTCATAAATCACGGATGGAACTGGCCACTTCCTGCTTGGATGTGAGCTTTAAGAAATGTAGCAGGCAGTGCAGAAACAAAAGAGGTGTGGAGCAGAATTCAGCTGAAGCGGAGCGCAAAAAATTATGTGTGTGCCGGATGTCTTCCCCATGTACAATCAATGAACAGATAGCTGAGAGTCATCCTCAAAACGTACTATGAATGCCAACATATCTCACTACCTTGTATGAGATGATACATACAGTCATTAAATAGGTTTGACCAAAATGCCTATACTACCATTATTTTTCATCATGACTGAAAAACTCTGACATGGAAGGTGGGGATGATAAGAATTCCTTTAAGGATCGCTAGAGCTTGACTTGGCCTAAAAAACAGAAAATCTGTCTTTAGATAATTCTCATTTCTGTTCTCGTCAGGCTGTAAACTGTTAAAGTGTAGGTGGATGTTTGTAATTACCAGGGATATTAAAATGAAACAAATCTAACAATCAAGGCTCACATCTGCGTCTAATTTAGGTGATAATCCTGCAGGTTGTTCTTGACAGGATTTACAAACCTGTGTGGGAAGAAGGTGTGTTTTGAAGGTGTGTTATCTGCTTACATTTCCCAACCATGAGAGTGGAATTACACCAGATGTCTAATAATCATCTTTATATAGAGACGTATCTCCAAATATTTAAGCCCTTCTCTGTTATTAATGACTAATGAGCTGCTAGTTTCATTCCTGCCAGACATCGCGAGGTCATCCAAGGATGCTACGGCAAAACATTTTGCACATGACTAATTAGGTTCTCCAAAAACCATTAGGAGTGCATATTAGCCTGTCCTTTCAAGAATATCCAAACACATTTTTAAAATAGCTTTAAAAACGTTTCAGAGTGAATCAAGCACTGCGCCGCTCATTAGCTCAAATGCTAATAGTAGTGTGTAAAGGTAGAGGCCAAAAGTGGCAACACAGGAAGTGGAGATAATCAAGAGAACATAAAACAAAGTTCCAACAAAGTTAAGTCAGGTCATCTGGGCAGTTTCTTTTTTTTTTTCATTGTTGTTGTTGAAACGTTTTGTCTTTCATCCAAAGGACTTCATCAGTCTGAGAAGCCACATAAAACTAGTCCCACAAGCAGCACACTCACATAGTGGACCAACCAGTTTGCTGGTGATAAGATGGTTTCTGGGACCTGCCCTTTCCCCGTCGACTCCTCTGTCAGCCATAGCCAATGTGGTTCAAAACAACTTCTTGGACTGATGAAGTCCTTTGGATGAAGGACGAAACGTTTCAACAACAACAAAAAAAGAAACTGTTCAAATGACCTGACTTAACATTGTTGGATGTTTTACCTGGATTTTTGAGCATGAACTTTGATGTTTTGAACTACTTGGGCAATGGTTGCATCAGAGGAGTCGACGGGGGAAAGGGTGGGCTCCAGAAACCATCTTATCACCAGCAAACTGGTTGGTCCACTATATGTGAGTGTGCTGCTTGTGGGACTGACTTTGTTGTGGCTTCTCGGACAGACAAAGTCCTTTGGATGAAGGGCAAAACATCTCAACAAAACAAACAAACAAAACCTGTCCAGGTGACCTGACTGAACTTGGTTGGATCTTTTTACCTGGATTATTGAGCATGTACTTTGAAAAAGATAAAACAAAGTTGTTTTACGTCTTCCGTGTTTGACTTGCTTGTGGTAGTTAGCTCTTTGACCTTAATTTGAAGAAATAAAGTTTAATTCTAATCGGACTGGTAAGCTAACAGCTAGCTAGTCGAAGTGGATCAAAGGACAAAGTAGATTGCAGTCATCTTGAAAGTATTCCTGGAACAACTTTAAGCAAAGATGCAAACATAACTCTTTATTATTACTGCAGGAACTGTTTGATAACCAGCAACCACTTCCAGCGTGGTCTGCATTGGTTTGCCGATCAATTTCTTCTTTTCACTGACTCGGAAGCGATCTGTATCTGTGAAAATGATCTTCTCTTTAAATGGCTCGCCAACCACAAAGCCGAATGAGCCCACCGCCCTCAATACAGTTTCTCAACCTTCTCTCCTACTCCTTTCATCTCACCCTTTACCTTTGAACCTAGATCGATGGCTTCAAGTGTAGAGCAGTCAATACTTTGGGCATTACCCTGATGCCTGAAGCACTAAAATATACACAGAGGCAGCGAGTGGGGTCAGGTAGCCAGCTTTACTCATCCTGAGACGGCAGCATATAATAACACTTGAAAACAGATTAACGGTATAGTTAATAAGCATTATTGATTCTTTTGTTTCCTACTTTGTTTCATACTTAATTTTCCATTGCGCTGCTCATCTTCCTCCTCCTCCTCCCCCTATTCTTTCTTCTTTCAGCAACTTGTGTACAGTTGATTGGTGTGAAGGATCATCTAGGTTTCAGCGTGGATGGATGGATGCATGGGTCAATATGTTTCCAAAGAGGATTGGACCACAAATGAGGGCTGAACCACCTGAGGACGTATAGTCAAAGGAGAAGATGCTGAACGCCAAGCAGAGCATGAAGCTCTGAAACACAGACGTCTGCATTTTGCAACATGTGAATTATAGTCAACCGTTGATTTTTAAATTTTCTTCCTATACATGTGTTGGTTTTACTGCCGTCCACACCCCTTGTCTTTAGTTTGTGCTGCATTCCAAACACATCTATACAGTTCCTCTGCAAGCATTGGTATAATTCCTCCAGCACCCATAGATAACAACTTGTAGCATGCTCATAATATATGTTTTTTTTTAATCTAAGGCAATTTAAAACTATGTTTCTCCTGACGCGTCTGCCATAAACGTGTCATATGAAATGTAATTAGAAATCTACTTCAATCAATATGTAATTAGACGTGTTAAAGACAGTTCCGTTGCATCTTAATTGCTTGCGAATATTGATTACTTCACTCACTGTAAATAGGTTATCATCATGTAGTTGAAGTAGTAATGTGTACTGACAAACAAGGTTTCAGTGAATGGTGTTTAAGTGCCATGAAGATGTCATCATGTTGAACAGATATTGTCAGAATATAGAAACAAATCGTTGTTTTCATGAAAAAAAAAAAAAAATGACTTGGCTTTTACAACTCTAGTCATATTTTGGTACATGTACCCTTATAGGACAATGTGATCAAATTAATATTAAAACAAATAAACAAATATTATACAAATTGTAGAATTAGCATTCACGTTGGTTTAAAAAAAAATCCAACATTTCCTAAATTTAAGTAATTCTGGATATTATTTTACTCCTTGGTCTGCTGCCTTCTTACATCTCGCACATGTCACGTCGTCAGTGCAGTTACAGCGTGCGCTCTTAAGACATTATTACCTGCAACGT
>NC_056498.1:32015918-32019406 GCF_014905685.2 Nematolebias whitei | reverse complement strand
GGGGGGGGGGGGGCTACTGTCACTAGCACTAAAAGTAAGGGGAAGATAGCTAATTGTAGAAGTTGCTGTGGGCAGTCCCCAGGCAAAAGAGATAACATGAGCACTCTACTGGGGTCTTATCAATGAGCAGTGACCTTGGCTGTCTTTTTTTTTTTTTTTTTGCACTTGCAACTGTGCACAAGCTCCCTGGTTAGAGAGTGACATCATCTCCAGGTAACTAAATAGACAAGTGGGAGTGGGTTTGGTGGTTAAATTGTCCATTAGCTTAATTTTGAATATGGACTTCAGTGCTATGGAAAGCTTCATCGAAGACATTAAGAATGTTTTACTGGAAAAAAAATTAAAAACCTTCCTTTAAAGATGTTTTTTTTCCCTGTTTAAGCCATCTAAATTGTTTTTTTTTTTAGAGTAAGCTGTTAGAAATGCAAATGCTCAAAGTTAGCATTTTGCAATGCATTGTGGTTTAGATATATTCATCCCTACTTCCAGTTCGTTGAAATACACGTAGTCTGAAGAGTGTTCATATTTACCTATGTATATGCCTTGCTCAAGGGTCCAGAATGGGGCAGAGAGTGGAGACAGATGTGGGTGCTTCAACTTTTCCACCCACATTTTAATGTTACAGACAGCAGGCAAAATTGAACCAGCAACCTTCCAGATTCACTCCTCTAACCTCTGCACCATCATGCCCCCCATCCTAAGAAATAACCCACTGCCATGAATAAAAAAACCCCTTTCCTTTCAGTGAAGAGAATTTACACCATGAACCTTGTTTCCCTCCAGTTTCTCTGTGATGAACAGTACAGTGCTATTACTGCATGAGCAAACGATACAAATGAGTCATTTTGCTGCCAGTTATTTTGCTAATTGTGTGGCTGTTAATGTGTGAATTTCCCAAAAACATTTATGACATTTTTTGTCTTCTTCTTTCGGCTGCTCCCTTCTTCAGGGATCACCACAGCAAGCTAAATTACACGAAGACTTGGCAATTTAAAAAAATATATATTTTTTTATGCCAGATGCCCTTTATGATGCAACCACAGACCACCGAGCTACCACAGCCCTCTGTGCGGAGCAGACAGCTGCCAACTAGGGTGACTGGGGAAGCAGATGGTGGGGGTTAAAGGCCTTGCTCATGGGCCCAGAGTGGGGCAAATGAGGGTAGAAGCAGATGTGGCTGTTTCAATTTTCCCACCCACATTTTGATGTGGGTACAGGGAATTTAAACCGGGTGACCTGTGGGAGTTCTAGTCACTTCACCTGAGGTCAAAGGATGGTGCCAGACCACACCTGAGACCAATCTCCTTGAGGAGACGTCCAGCGTCTAAAAGGCAGTTGATGACACTTCTTCAATGCTGGAGCATTACCTTGCCAATGGTTCGTGCTTCTAGCCATTTACTTACCTGCTTAGTTCACTTACCTGTACTCTACTGTTTCCAGTCAACCTCTGGTTCTTGGACTCCCTGTGTAATTCTGGCAACCCCCTTGTGACACCCTCAGCTATCTTCATTGCCCTCCAACCACTTGCCCACCAGTGACTACTTCCCACGTTGGATTACCATCACTCTCTCAGGATTAACAATTAAAAACACAGGATCAACAATTTCCTGCGGGATCAATGAAGTTTTATCTTATCTTATCTTATTATTGAAACCATCCATCCATTATCTTTACCCGCTTCTTCCATTTTGGGTCACAGGGGTCGCCGGTGCCCATGTCCAGCAATCACTGTGCAAGAGGCGGAGTACACACTGGACAGGTCTCCAGTCCACCACAGGGCCACATAGAGACAAATAAACAACCATTCACTCTCTCACACACCTAGGGACATTTTAGAGTTACCAACCAGTCTAACATACATGCTTTTGGTCTGTGGGAGGAAACCGGAGTACCCGGAGCAAACCCACGCATGCACGGAGAGAACATGCAAACTCCACCCAGAAAGGCCCCCAGACCAGGATTTGAACCATGGACCTGCTTGCTGAGAGGCAGCAGCTCTACCAGTTGTGACACCGTGCTGCCCTTTATTGAAACCAGTACAGTACAATACAACACGAATATGTATGTACAGTCGTCCGAAGATGGGCAGAGTGCACGAAGCTGCGGCTATAAATAATTAGCGTGGCCTTCTTATTCTTATTCAGAATAATATTTTGCTTAGATGAGAAAAGGAAAGAAAACCTTTAAAGTGTATTCTAATTCTGTTTCTGATATATACTCACAAGGGTTATGATGGTTATTTGATAACAGCAGTTCATTGCAGGTTAGTGCAGATGAAGAAATTATCGTCACAAAGGCCTCACGGTTGACTGGACAAATAAAAGAATACTAAAACAACAAAGTCCATGCTCAATAATCCAAGTATAATATCCAACATTTTCCAGTCAGGTCATCTGGACAGTTTATTTTTTTTTTGTGCTGAAACGTTTCGCCTTCGATCCGGAAGGCTTCATCTGTAAAGGAAACACACAACAAAACTGATTCTTCCCCCAACAACGTACTCCAAAGTGGAACAAACCAGTTTTGCTCGTGATAAGATAGTCTCTTTGGTACGCCCCCTCCTCCATTGCCAGCCCTCTTCCTTGTTGACAGTCGTGTCAAACTGGTTGAAAACAACAAAGTCCATGCTCAATAATCCAGGTATACAATCCAACATTTTTTCAGTCAAGTCATCTGGACAGTTTCTTTTTTTTTTTTTTTTTTTGTGCTGAATACTAAAACAAGATTTTAATGCTGTAAAGAGTAATCTACTGACACAAACATCTATGTATTTTTAACCTGACAATAGTCAAAGCTGAATACTTTATATAGTAGTTGCATCAATAAATGGTGATGTCCAAGGCAAGCTTTTAATATTTAGTGGCTCTATAGTATTTTTTGTATTGTTTTTTTATTGTTTGTTTTAACTTTTGCACTGTGACACATTTTGTGGACTATTTGGCTGTTGTAAAGGGCTCTGTAAATAAATGTACATAGATTAATTGATTGAACCTGCAACCTTTTGATCATAGGCTCACCTTCTTTAACCTTAGTAGTAATAATGTATTTTATTGTACAACAAGATCTCAACTGGTACTTGTCAGAAAGGTTATTCAGAAATAATCAATCAGGAGTCTGTGTTCTTATAAGTATCATAAGAATCTTGCAAGGGGAGAAATATTGCTGTGGGAGTTCTGCTCTGTCAGCTCCCTGCAGCCACATCAAAGCACCAATCAGCACCTGAGGATCATTGTCTTGATGAATGACAGGAGCATAAAAGGCTGCAGAGGACATCCAGTCAGCGCAGGAGCATTACCTGCCAATGGTACTTGTGTTTCTGGCCCTTTACTTGAGATTAAGCTAAATGCTAACTTACCTTGTGGTCCTTCGTGCTTTCAGCATTATCTCCATCACCCTCTTGTTTCTGGAATTTCCTCTGTGGACTTTGAGCTCTCCTTTGCTTCCTCAGCTGCCTCTTCGCCTACATTCTACCTAGAACCATTAACGAA
>NC_056498.1:31999771-32012918 GCF_014905685.2 Nematolebias whitei | reverse complement strand
TGGGTTTTCTCCGGGTACTCCGGTTTCCTCCCACAGACCAAAAACATGCATGTTAGGCTGATTGGTAACTCTAAATTGCCCCTAGGTGTGAGTGAGAGAGTGCATGGTTGTTTGTCTCGTTTGTCTCTATGTGTCCCTGTGATGGACTTGCGACCCGCCCAGGGTGTACCCCGCCCCTCGCACAGTGATTGCTGGACATGGGCACCGGCGACTCCCGTGACCCAAAATGGAATAAGCGGGTAAAGATAATGGATGGATGGGTACAGATTGTAGTGTAAATCGCTTTCAGTATCTTGATCAGATATAAGGGCACTATATAAGTGCAGTCCATTTACCATTTACCATTTGTTTATCTGTATACTTATGTCTAAAACTCAATCTGCATGCTTGCTAAAATCAAATGCAGTAAAATCAGCTCTTAAAACAGCAATTTCTAGTTTTTATGCTAACCAATGAATGCCACATGTCTCATTAAGGCTTTATGCAACCATGTCAACTGGTGGAAAAAGTGAAATCATGTCTTTTAAGATAGAAAGAGAAAGCTATTAAATTTGGTATTATCTTGCTCTACAGCATTTTGAATTCCTTTTTACACTTTGCATGAATAATCCTGGGGGGCATTACACTGCTCTCCTTAGTGACATATCTTATCTTTACGCAAAGTAGCTATCATTCCTAGTAAGATCCCATGTCACTAAATACCTTGAGGACATGTTGCACTTCTATAACTCTGCTCAAAAGTGCTGTCAGAGGGCTTTTCTTACAGCATGCCATTAGTTGCTACTCTTTCAGTTATGCCTTGTAATTACAACAGGTATAATGTTGTAGGTTGAAACATTAACCACTTTAGGCATTAAAGCATCAGCCATCAGTTATACCTGGTATTATTTGTAATTGAATGAAGAAAAGCCAAATGACTTGCACTATTTTCCAATAAAGCTGTCATGATGCTTTATACAGTCTGTATTCTTTAAGGCAGAAACATGGTATCTATTACATCAATTAATTCTGCTTTTAGGTTTCACCCCAGCATCCAAACCATGGCTACACACAATCTATTCTAAGGTAACTAACCCTAACCCTAACCCTGACCCATGATGTAACCCGAGACCCCTTTTCCTAAACCTAACCTAAGATCCCTTTTCCTAGACCTAACCCGAGACCCCTTTTCCTCAACCTAACCCACTGACCCTCGACCAATGTTCACTCTAATTTTCCATGTGTCTGGGCAAACACAAAAGCTCCTTGAGTGCACTGAGTACCACTGTGAGCAACATCAAATGTGCATGCTGTGGCCACACATCAGTTTTACAACTGTTCAAAACCTGGGATCACAGCAAGTTACATGGCTTATTAAAATAATCAAATTACAGCAGCAATTTCCATTAGTTTACTTTTAATATAAGTGATTTGGCCCACTTCAAAATGAAAAAGACAATAATCTTGTTGTTCGTGAGATGTGTAGTATGTTACATGTGAGAGCCCTGCTTTGGTCTGGGTGAGGGTCCAGTTGTGGCCTGGTGAAGGTCCTGCTCTGGAAGATGGATAGCAACATGGTGCCCATTGGTGTCAGAAGCATGTTGGTTTGTGTGTGTGTGTGTGGGGTGGGGACACACTGGTGGTGGTGGTGTGTGGGTGTGTGGGGGGGGGGGGGTGTCTGGCTGTCCTCCCCTAGAAAATTTTGAATAAAGTAAATGCCATTTCCTGCATTCTGGTGTATTTTAATGGGTTGCTTAACATCTAGTTTTACCTACATAAGTAAACCCTTGATTCAATAACTATTTTAGAGTTAATGGCACAAGACCTGCCTTACCAACAGCTCTCCTTGTGTGAATAGAGCATGCTCCATTTCTCTCACACATCTTAGTCACAGTCTAAGAAACAGTGTAGCCTAATTTAAGTTTTAGGGGGAAAAATCACTAGCCAATATGAAATTATAATAATCACTCCTTCTTACCTATGGCCTAGCATAAAGCAATATGATCATCATCCATCATGTTTATTAGTAGCTTAAAATACCTTATTAAAACTCCAGTAGTGGGCTAGGTCTACTGTAACTACACCCAGTTGTAAGGTCAAGAGACAAACGTAGCATTAACAGTATGAACAACATTCAGGAATTGTTTCTATAAGAACATTATCAAATATTTTACACGAATGGTATGATCGCTTCGCCTACGAGTAAATGTAACCCAGGGTGAGCTAACCGCGGACAAACTAACAAACAACATGGCTGTAATGGTGAAGGTAGTGAAGCTCACAGCATTACCTGAAGCATTTGGTGAGACATTTATGCCTTATCGACCAACATTAAGGCAAAGAAGACAGGAAATAAAAATCTAAGCTGCTATTAACTTAAAATAGTTCCTGCAGTGGATGTTTTCATGCCGCAGAGCGACACAGTGCAAGAACTAGCAGTGAAATTCATTATGTATACGTGTAAATTTTACATTACACAACCTATTAAACTTCTTCTTCTTCTTCTTTCAGTTTTTCCCTCTTTAGTGGTCTCCACAGTGAGTCATCCTCCTCCATATCACTCTGTCCTCTGCATCCTTTGTCCTTACTCCAGCTACCTCCATGTCCTCTCTAACTGCATCCATATATCTCATCTTTGTCTTTTTTCTGGCAGTTGGATTTCTAACATCCTTCTACCAATATACCCACTGTCCCTCCTCTGGACATGTGCAAACCATCTCACTCTGGCCGCTCTAACTTTATCTCACAGTCCTTTAACCTGTACTGTACCTCTAGATGATCTCATTTCTAATCTTATCCACCCTTGTCACTCCTAAGGAGAACCTCAACATCTTCATTTCTACCACTTCCAGTTTTTTCTCCTATTTTGTCAGTGCCACTGTTTCCAGACCATACAACATAGCTAGTCTCACCAATGTCTTGTAAACTTTTCCTTTGACCTTTGCTGCCATCCTTTTGTCACAAAACATTCCTGAAACTTTTTTCCAACCGCTCCATCTTGCCTGGATTCTGTTTTTTACTTCTTCACCACACTCCCCATTTTCCTGGACAGTGGACCCCAAGCACTTGAAGTCCTGCACCTTTGTGACCTCTGCTCCTTGTAGCCTCACTGTTGCTCCTCCCTCTCATTTACACATATGTACCATGTCACACCACAAGTGTGAGGCCATTTAGTGTGGCTTTTTATTGTCGTCAGTTTAAGGCACACCGATGCAATAATCATGCTGTCTAATTCATCATCTTGCTATGACACACCTTTGAGATGGCTGGAGTATCTCAGCAAAGGAGAAATGCACGCTCACACAGATTTCCATACATTTGTGAACAGTATTTGAGAGGGGAAAAAAAAGCCTATTATGTACATTGAAAAATTCTTAAACCTTTGAGTTTCTCATGAAAAATGGGAGCAAATAAAAAAAACGTTGCATTCATATTTTTGTTCAATGTACTAAATGATTTTACCTGAATGTAGAAAAAATACTCCTGACAGTATAGAATGTGTTCTTTCTGAGCTGCAAGTCCTCTGCTATAGTCAGTCTCTGTTATCTCGACTGCATTTCTATTGATTACTGATCATATCAATAGGATGCAGGACCCCAGTAATTAATCTTAAGCTCATTTTACATTGTATTAGAAAAAAACAGCACAGTATTGCTTTGGATCGAGGGGCTGATCCTTGAACATGGTAAGTGTTTGTCTATGTGCATTAAAAAAAATGCGTGTCTACATGAGCAAGAGAGGGAAAGAGATGAGTTGCTTTGCATCTTGGCTCTGCTAGTCAGGAATTGATCTGCTGCATGCATTAGCAGATTGCCTATTGATGAGAGGGAAGATTTATGATACTCTGATTGATGGCAGCAATCTAAGAGTATAAATAAATGAATATGTGCCGGCCCCGGTTGGTGATGGCAGTGAAGCCTTGATTTGCAAGCTCATTTGCAATCGCAAATGTCACATTTAGTATACCCTCATCACCAAGCACCACTGACTTATAAAGTATACAGTGGAGTCAGATGTCAGGCACAGTGGAAGGACAATAAGTTTCTTGGTGCTCTACAGTCATGGCGGCACAACAATACTCTAAGGGACCTTAAAAATAAAGCCAAACGTTAGTATGCCATTTTACATACCAGCTATATTGATTTCTTGTTTGATTCTGACCAAAGTGAACATTTTATTGATTTGTAAGAACACTGATCTTTAAGCAAAACCTTCTAGAAAATGTTTCACATTGTACTGGAATGTTCTTTTTGTAAGGCCTGCAGTTATTTCCTGCAGACCTGAATGACATGCGAGAATGTGATTCCCAAAATTCTTCTTCCTATTCTTTTGGCTGTTTCCTCTTCAGGGGTCGCCACAGCGTGTCATCCTCCATCTAAGTCTGTCCTCTGCATCCTCTGTCCTCATGACAACTACCTTCATGTCCTTTTAACCACATCCATATATCTCCTCTTTGGCCTTCTTCTTGGCTTTGTTTTATCCAAAACATTCAGAAAACATTGCATCCAAGTTGGCCATCACAGCTAATGAACATTTTTATATGCAAGACTAGGTTTAACTTAGAAAATCTTACAGATACTGAGCTAAAATTTGTTGTGGTATTAGATGAGATTCATTCACTACACCTACTTTAAGTACTAAACAAGTGGACAATGGTCTTTTAAAGAATGCTACTTTAATGTTTGTCTTAAATCCATAAACCAACACTACCTATTGAACCAATACAAGTTTTAATGACATTCTAACCAGTTTGGCAATTTATCATCCGTTAGAACAATTCCTCAGAAATGATCACTCAGGAGTCCAGGATTGAAATTTTGAAGAAAAAAAAAATTAAACTTGCGTTGAGCCATTTAAAGTTTTGTCTGCCTGGCTGAAAAGTATAATTAAAATATAATTATAATTAAAAAGTATAATTAAAAAGTTTAATTAGCTGAAATGTGAAGGAAAGTAACAACAATTTTGTGAAATGGTGATCTTTTGTCTTGCAAACACCTGTCGACTTATTAACGTTTAACCTTCCCATGGGCTCACCACCTGTGGGAGGGGCCAAAGGGGTCGGGTGCAATGTGGGATGGGTGGTGGCTGAGGGCGGGGACCCTGGTGGTTTGATCCTCTGCTACAGAAACTGGCTATTGGGATGTGGAATATCACCTCACTGGTGGGGAAGGAGCCTGAGCTGGTGTGTGAGGTCGAGAGGTTCTGGCTAGAAATAGTCAGACTCACCTCTCCGCATGGCTCTGGCTCTGGAACCAGTTTCCTTGAGAGGGGTTGGACACTTTTCCACTCTGGAGTTGCCCCTGGTGAGAGGCACCGAGCAGGAGTGGGCCTACTTATTGCCCCCCATCTTGATGCCTGTGTTGGGGTTCACCCCGGTGAATGAGAGGGTAGCCTCCCTCCGCTTACATGTGGGGGGACGGGTTCTGACTGTCGTTTGTGCTTATGCACCAAACGGCAGTTCAGATTATCCACCCTTTTTGGAGTCCTTGGAGGGGGTACTGGAAAGTACGCCTCCTGGGGACTCCCTTATTCTGCTGGGGGACTTCAATGCTCACGTGAGCAATGACAGTGAGACCTGGAGGGGTGTGGTTGGGAGGAACGGCCCCCCTGATCTGAACCAGAGTGGTGTTCTGTTGTTGGACTTCTGTGCTCGTCATGGATTGTCCATAACAAACACCTTGTTCAAGCATAAGGGGTCGATATGTGTTCTTGGCACCAGGACACACTAGGCCACAGTTCGATGATCGACTTTGTTGTCGTTTCATCTGATCTACGACCACATGTCTTGGACACTCAGTTGAAGAGAGGGGCGGAGCTGTCCAAGCATATACGTCTCATCAGTCAAAAAAGCATCACCAAGAGGGGAAAAAAAACATATATAAATTACTTTGGCTTATAAGTCACATTTATTATGAGTCACCGCTGACCCATCATGTTTATTATGCGTTTATTTAATTGTCAAAACAGCTTAATTTTGCCTGAGCAATGCGGCGCCATCCATCCAGCCATCGCGTCCGGAGCCGCTAGCTCTCCAGCGTTCTTCCACCTGCACCAGCTGAGTGAAACGAGCGCACATGGGAGGACTTTATGTTGCAGTTCTTAGAAATTTAACAAGATTAACACTTAAAAACAATCATTTGTTTGCTCGACATTATAGCAAAGGTGCGTCTCACTTTAACTTTTTCTTAATAAATGCACTTTAATGGTCAAAACAGCTTCATTTCGCCTGGGTGACGCAGTGCCATCCATCCATCCATCCATCCATCCATCCATCCATCATTGCCAGAGCCACTAGCTCTCCAGTGATCTTCTGCCTTCACCAGCTGAGTGAAGTGAGCGCCCACGGGAGGACTCGTTGTTGCAGTTCTTAGACATTTAAAGCGTCAGTCAAAAATTGCATTTTGAATATGGAAAAAAAAATGTACATAAGTCACTTTGATCTATAAGTAACAGGACTGACAAATCTATGAAAAAAAAACTGTGATTTATACACTGGAAAATATGGTAATTTGCAAAAAGTAAAATATAGAAGTTCTGTTTTAATGTCAGTCACAGCACGCATGTTTGCATAGTTAGTTTAAACCTGGTTGCTGTTATTAAGATGTCAGCAGGAGTTAAAGAAACACTAAGACCTTACAGGGAGTGTTAGAAATCACATAAAAGCCTTTTAATCACAAATGAGACGTCATTAATTTATGAAACATCAACACAGACAAAACATTTTATAAAGAACTTCAAGGCACAGCGACTACTTAGTGTGATTTAATGTGTGTTAATAATTCATTCCTATTTTAGCAAAAGCACACGTTTCCACAGCACTCACTGTAAAATTATTTAGTTGAACCTTGTACCCATCTGGGCACGACAGCAGCAGTTACAAGGACACTCTGGTGATTTTCTAGAATTTAACCTTAACAGTTGAATTATTTACTGCGGGGGGCAGATTGTGTGACCTCCACTTTCCTCAGTCCCAAACCCTTCCTCCCTTTGCTGGCTCCCTCAACCTCTGACACAATCCCTACCCCTCCTTAAGCCATGCTCAGGGAATCTAATCACATATATTTAAGATCGCAGAACCTGATACGAACTTCCTGCTGCAACCAAAGTAAAGGTGATATGATTTTATCCACTGACAGCGTGCCACGAATCCCAACCATGGCCTGAGTACATTATTTATCTGCTCAAAAGGACCTTTTTGCCCTTGATGATTTTAGCCCATCTCCAGTTTTCTTTTTTTGGTTTTGATGGGATGAAAGAAGAAGAAAGGGTTGTGTTGTCATCATTGTATGGAAACATACAATGACTAAATTAGGTATCTGTATTTAACCCATCACATGTGAGATGCACCCAGGTGGGGCAGTGGGCAGCAATGTAAGCCAGGGAACAATTAGGGATTAGGTGTCTTGCTCAAGGACACAGCATGTGGGCATGGCGGAGAGTTGAACTTGCGACTTTCTGGTCCCAAGTCCGCTGCTCTACCTCTACACCAGGAGTTCTCAAACATTTTTGGTTCATGGACACCTTACAGCGGAGAAAAAGTTTCAGGGACCCCCTCGTAATCCTCATGTTTATTAAATTAATGTCTTTCAATTTGTCTCTTAAATGCAATGGAAAATTTTTGTGCAACATTAAGAGCTGTTCTTTAGTAATAGAATTTTTATACTTTTAAACATGGGGTATTTTTCATTCAAGACACAATTAACTTTTTTTTTCAACTTCCAAAAATGACAGTTTTGAGAAAATTATCAGTATCAAAATCCACTTTAAAACTTTACTTATTCACACAATGAATGTGAAATGGGCTGTACTTATGTATCACCTTTCTATCTTATCAAGATACTCAAAGCTCTTCACACTACAATATGTGCCTCATTTACCCATTCATACAGCATTCTACTAGATCTATACAAAGAATAATCAGAGCTTTATCACATTCGTACACTGATGGGACACACATCGGAGGCAATGAGGGTTCAGTGTCTTGCCCAGGGCCACTTCAGCAAGTGACTGCTGGTGGAATCGAACTCCCAACTCTCCCACTAGAGGACAACTGCTCTAAGTCAGCCACAGCTGCCCCAAATGAACATAATGTATCACCACTTCTTCAAATTATTACAGAAAACTCTTTACATAAACTGAACAGAATCATAACAGCAGTAGTCATACCCAGTAACAGGGCTTCATTTGTAAACTGGTCGATGCCGGAACGCAAATAGCGGGCGAGCCAACGGGGTGGTGTGAGTGGTCTTGGGGGTTTCTCCCCCAGAAATTTTTGAATAAAGTAGATGTAACGTCCTGCATTTTGGTGTATTTTAATGGGCTGTTAAACAGCTATGCGCTCTAAAAAATAAAAATATATAATTTCCGACCTCCAAGCACCGGCTCGCAAACCCCTGGGGGTCTGGGGACCAGTGGTGGACGGTAACAAAGTACATTAATTTGAGTACATTTTGTGAGTACATGTTGTGCGTACTGTACGCGAGTACATGTTGTGCGTACTGTACTCGAGTACATGTTGTGCGTACTGTACGCGAGTACATGTTGTGCGTACTGTACGCGAGTACATTTTGTGCGTACTGTACACGAGTACATTTTGTGCGTACTGTACGCAGTACATTTTGCAACTATCTTTACTTTAGTATTTGTGTTTTTGGGAACTCATTACTTTCACTCCACTACATTTCTAGGAAGCTTCTTGTTACTTGGGTTATGACTCGAAGAACCCAGAGTGGTATGAGACCCGGAACGAGACAAGCACAGGCAAGTACAAAAGTGACAGTGTTTATTATTTACAGTGGTAAATGTACAGTAGCTTCTCTGTAGCTCCTGGAAGAGGAGGGAGATTGTCAGAGGAGGTCGGCAGATGGTCAGGCAATATTAATGTGATGCGGTTTTATCTCTTACAGATTTGAAGATCTCTTTAGGGTCCACTCCAAATTCTTAGAAGAGCTAAAGATGGGGGACAAGGCCAAGGATCCAACAGAGCAAGGAAGGCTGGCAACTTGTGGTTGGCAAGGCACAAGGAGAACCAAGGCAAGGCACAAGGAGAACCAAGGCAAGGCACGAGGAGAACCAAGGCAAGGCACGAGGAGAACCAGGACGAGGTGCTGGGAGAACCAGGACGAGGTGCTGGGAGAACGAGGACGAGGCACGAAGAGAACCAGACAACACTACCATTAGATGGTCAATGCTCCAGCAAAGAGTAACACTGGACTGCAGCCTTATGTAGGAGATTATCCTCATCAGGTTGATGGCCGACAGCAGTTGACAATTAGCGGCCATCTTGGACGAGGAGCTGCAGGCAGTGATACTCTTACAACTTGTTCCTTTTGGCTCAGCTTTGTAATCCACTGTTGCTGTTTTTCTTTCCTTAAATGCAGTTGACCAGTTATTGATTGAGGTATTATACTAGATTCATCTGTGCAGAACATTCATTGTTTTGTAAGCTTCTACGTTAAGTATGGCAGCACTTTCAGTTATCAGTGTTACTGTTTCCTCTCCTGTGTTAAGTTGTTGCTGTCATTATGTACTTTTACACTCAATCAGTGCGGTGTATGAATACTGAAGCTGAAAAAGACTGGAAAAGACTAAATGTGCATCATCTGTTAGGATTTCCACGACTTTCCACAAACATGTAAAATGCGGGGAAGATAGTATTTGTAGTTTACAGGTTTTATTAAGGCATGTGGCGTTAAGAGTGGTTCTACATGTCAATACATCGTCAGGTGGTTTCAGAGACGGCTCTGTAAAATCACTCAAAACAATACAGCAATGTACTGATATTAGAAAATATAATTTGTACTTTTAAATACTTGAGTATTTTTTAAATGCATGTACTTTTGAATACTTAAGTATTTTTAAAAGTAAGTACTTCAGTACGTTAAGAGTAAACTTTTGACTGAGCAACTTTTACTTGTAGTGGAGTAAGAGTTGACCATGAGTATCAACAATTTAACTTAAGTACTAGAAGTGAGTACTTTGTCCACCACTGCTGGGTACCCCAGTTTGAGAACCACTGCTCTACACCATCTCGAGCCCTTTACTGAGGGATAAACAATGTTGGCGATCCTGGACTATTTTTCTTCTTGATTTGATGAAACATGTTGTACGGCTGTTTAATCAGTCTTACAAAATAACACAGTCTAACAAATTCCTTACGTAAGCCTTTGTTCCAAGAAAGTTTTCCACTCGAATAAAGCCCCAGCAGCCATATAAGGCATTGTGATGGTTTGAAAATTAACTCCTTAAATTGTCTTTTGCAACATAATTGCATTATATATATATATTACAATATTATAACGTGTTACAATAAATTTCATATCAAAAGTGTACATATGTGATTACAAAATTAGGTAAAAGTAACAAAAGCATTTTTGTTCATCTTAATTGGACTTTTTCCAACAAAATCAAGAGCTTTGAGTGTATGGAGAAGGAAACATCTCAGAGGAACGGCCTCCTCCCAGGACTGACTGGGCCTCCTCCTGGACAGAATGTATAAATGTTTATTCGCAGCCAGTGGTCTGCATGCTGAGCAGTCTGTCAAGCTCTCCTTCCTGCTCCTGTGAGGCAAAAAAAAAAAAAAATGCTTTTGCTGAATCACATGCCACAGTAGCATATTCCCAGAGCTCCCCGAGCTTAGTAAAGAATAGCGAGGAAACATCAGGCCATCTGATCAAAACCGTGACTGAACAAGCACCGAGCCTGCCCCGTATTTTTCATAAACAGCCTCTGGGTTTAACATCCTTCATCTCTCCAGTGAGCCTTTCCTCTCCAGAAGCCACGCTGCTCTTGCAACTCTTGGACTCTCAAAACGAGACTCAAACCTTTGATGCTCCATACGATTGCTTCGTTCTTTCACTTTAGTCCGGGTCGAGGATAATGACCCGTGTCCGCCTATAAACACCAGTGTGATCAACCTTTTAGTGTTTGGTGCTGAGTTTTGGGTGATTTATTACATAGTTAAATACATTAATTTATGTCTCTGTTTCACCCTTTTTGAACTCGGCATTATTTATGTGTTTACTTAAAGCAACAAGGATCAGCAGGATTAGCTGACACAGCAACGGTAAAAGCACCAGCATTTGCACAAATTGCTTTATTAGGACACAAGTTCTGAGTACTTGAATCACAGAATCTGGGAAACTAATGTTTCTATTCGTACCATTTTCACAGTGGTAATCACACAGTGAAAGTGAAATTTACTCTCAGAGTCTTTTTATTTGGCTGAACAACACCTAAGCTGTGTTTTAACACTATCAAATTAAATAAAACAAATTTGCAATCAATGAAGTAACCAACCCTTGCTACTTCGCAGTTCGACTGCCAGTCTAAAGAACTACGTTACCCAGAAGCCATCAGTTCACTTCCCAGAAATCAACACTGCTTCCAACCACTGCTTGCTACAAAAAGAGGGAAAGTTTTGCAAGCAAAGTCAGAAGTAATGATAATAAACTCACAGAAGTGGCAGGAAGAAACAAATAATTCTGAAGCTTAACTCATCCTTCAAGTTGTATCTTCACTGCTGAGTAGCTGGGCTGCAGCTGATCCAGAATCAGTCAGTGTGACCCGGATCCTGGGAGCTGCAGGGCTACTGCAAACTTCAGCCTGGTTCTGGTCTCGCAGTGCTGGTCCGGACCAGGCCAGAGGTGGTGGACTAAATCCTGGGCAGCCTTAATCCTGGAGCATCAGCGGTGAGCTTCAGTTATGCCTCACTGGGACTTTTTTCCATCTATCGGGTCGGACGGAACCAAGCTGCTCCTGTTCTACAGAGCCCTCTTAAGTAACATTTTGTAGCAAATTTACATACAAGTACTGTGTGTTGTTAAAATTAGTAGGTTTAAGAGTTTAGAGGACTGATTTTTGGGCTTCATCGCTGCAGGATAGCTCTGTAGAAACAAACCAAGTTGGAATAAAACAGAGTTGGACCTGAACCAGAGCTGTTGCTTAAAAAAACTTTGTTTTTCACTTATCGTGGGGCTTCAGCGTACGGATCCCCCACGATAAACGAGGGAATACTGTATTCACATATTTTGCACCTACAACATTTACTGAAGATGAACATCATTTACATTTTAGCAATATCTGTAAAGCTGACAAGTCTTGTTTGCTAATGTTGACTGGCTATGGCGGTCATCTTGAATGGAGTAAATTTCAAAAGCGAATCACTGTAGATGTTCAGCCAATGAGTGCTTTGAGAGGTTCATTAAAATCTATCCAGTTAATGTCAAAGGTTATTGGAAAGATGTAACGCAATATGCGTTCGAAGTATGTGTTGAGGACGGTACTTGGGTCAATGTATTTCTATGGGGAAAACATTTGTAAATAAAACAATATTGTAATCCATCCATGCTTCCATCCATTATCTTTGCCAACTTTTTCCTTTTCATGTTACGGGGGTCACTGGTGTCCATATCCATCAGTCACTGCAAGAGGCGGGATACACCTTGGACAGGCTTCTAATCCATCACAGGGCCACAGCCACAAATGAGACAAACAACCATTCACTCTCTCACTCAAACTTAGGGACAATTAAGAGTTACCAATCAGCCTAGCATGCATGTTTTTTGTCTGTGAGAGGAAATCGGAGTACTTGGAGAAAACCCACGCGTGCACAGAGCGAATATGCAAACTCCACCCAGAAAGGTCCCTGGCCAGGATCTGTATCAGCAACCTTCTCACTGACAGGCGGCAGCTCTACCAACTGTGCCACCGTGCTGCCCGTGAAATTGTAATTTTTTGAAAAATATAAAACTTGTAAAAGCCTAAAGTAATAACAGCTATCTCCTACAGGAGCTGATTGTTTTGATATTAAGTTTAAATTCATTCATTCGTTCATTCAACCTTTATT
This sequence comes from Nematolebias whitei, assembly GCF_014905685.2. Taxonomy (NCBI): domain Eukaryota; kingdom Metazoa; phylum Chordata; class Actinopteri; order Cyprinodontiformes; family Rivulidae; genus Nematolebias; species Nematolebias whitei. The sequence goes on along the minus strand of NC_056498.1, from coordinate 32,000,092 downwards.
TATACAGGTTAGTCTCATTGAGTCAAGAGGATTCATTTACAAGAGAGACCTGTTTTAAACAAAGAACACAGTTAAGGTATAGACAATAATAAATGGCCATTAAATGCAAATTTTAAAAAATTAATGTTATACAACAAGGTAAAATACCAAAATACTAAAAACAGGAATGTTTGCGTTGATTTTTCTATTGAACTTACGAATTGTTTAAAATCCCATAAAGAGGTCAAAGAGGACAGCCTCAGATGGTTTTGCAAGGTGCTCCAGGTTACAGGAGCAGAGTAAGATAAGGTCCTTTTGCCAAGTTCAGTCCATACTTAGGAG
>NC_056498.1:31978255-31994771 GCF_014905685.2 Nematolebias whitei | reverse complement strand
ACTTTTTTGGATTTTTAAAGTCTGGATTATTGATCATGAACTTTGATAAAATCATGTTATGTTGAAAAATGATGAATGATGTCGGAGCTATTTTGGTCAAACCTTTAAAAAAAAAAACAAAAAAAAACTACATTCCAGCACAATTTTATGAAACGTTTGAAACATGTGTTCTGACTTGCAGCTCTGCAACATTATATTTTTAGCTAGCCTTTCATTACTTTTAGCTTCAAACTAGTTTTTTGATATTGTTGGTTAGCTTATTGACACTTTTAGCTAGCATTATACCCGCCCCGCCCTGTCAACAGAACCGAGCGCCATGCCTACCGAACATGAACTGTCCCCATCGGCTCTAAGCTAGCGCTAAGTTAGCAGTGTGGAATACTAGTGCTCTAGCTAAAAAGCTAAAGGCAGTGCTCACGCTGCTTCTTCCATCACGCTGAACCATCTAACCCCGCCCCTGCAAGCTCACTGTCGGTACAAACACTGTGCAGCACAGACGTGTCTTTTTCTAAATAAGTAATGTCACTTGTAAATAAAAATACAATCTAAAGTATGTTCGTATATCAGAAGGTGATTTCCTAACACTGTATCGTTGTATTTGTCAAATAACCAATATAGGCCAACAACAGAACAAATCTCCTGAAACTGTTTTTGCTTTTGATCTTGATGTGCCACCCCAGTTTTCAATGGCCCCCACATTAAAAGGTTTCTGGAGGTGCCACTGCTTACCTTGCATAAAGGCAAATGTTGTCTCTGTACAGTGACACCAGAGAAATTAAGGAGTCACAACAAGCAATATTTTTGTTAATAGCCAAACAAATGTCCAGGCAGAGCATGAAGTCATAATATTACACTCATTTAGAGTGTGTCCCTGACCGTGATCCCAGCCTGTGGCAAAGCTGCTAAAGCAATTAATTATTGATGAACTCGCGTGTAAGTCAATAATGCAAATACGCAGACAACCATAGTGGCTTGTGGCAAAGAACAGAGGCAAACAATAGCAAACAAACAAACATTTTTTTGATTTTTACTCTATTCCAAGCTCTTTTTTTTTGTCTTTTGTGTGTGCCAACGTGTTTATTTTATACTGTATTGAAAGCGTTACCTGAGTGTTTTAACGACTGCTTACATCCCAGACTGAACCATCAGTTGTACTTTACTGACATCACAATTAAAAATGAGCCATCAGAGGAATGGCTGCTCGCTCGCACAGACAGAGCAACAAATGCACATCAGACTCACTTCGACAGGGAGAGGAGTCGGCCTCTCTTCATCTGCAAATGCCATTAGGGGTTCCTTAAATGGATGGTCTGGTCATTTTTTAAATGATGTTCGGTCAAATAATCAGTCCTTGGAGTGGGAATGAAAATGCTGGTACTTGGAGAGGTGACACTCATGCACGGCTCTTTAAAATGAACAAATGGAACAAAGTTGTAGACAGTTGTGAGCTGTCCTTTCTTGTTTTCCTTAGGGTTTCCTCCTCAGATGAAGACATAGACGGGCTCCTCCTTTGCTTTTCAAGTGAGACAAAGAACAACAGGCAAATGAGAGAATGGTAAATGGACTGTACTTATATAGCACCTTTCTATCTAATCAAGATACTGAAAGCTCTTTACAACACAATCTATGCTCTCATTCACCTCCACACACACACATTCATACAGCTCTATACTAGATATTTACAAAGCTAATCTGAACCAATCATTCTAAAGAGACTATTCAGTGCTTTTCAAGATTGCATTCATACACAAATAAGACACAAGATGGAGGCAGTGAGGGGTTCCACGTCTTGCCCAGGGACACCAAAAGGTGACTGCTGGTGGAATTGAACCCACAAATCTCCCACTAGAGGGCGACTGCTCTAACCACTCAGCCACGGCTGCCCCATATAAAAGTTTGATTGAGATCAAGTTCTAAAATGATAGAGAAATAATCTACGCTTCCTGAAAGTCTTTGTTTTATTCCCATGTCTGGTTGTATTAAACAATAATAATAATAAATATAAACTATATTGTCATTAAAAATTGTACAGTGCACTTAGAAAATTTGATTAAAATTTCATTTTTGTAGGTCATCAGGGTAAAGAGAAGCGGACTCAGAACACAGCCCTGGGGGGTGCCCATGCTCAGACTGATAATGAAGGTGTTCCTCCCCACTTGTACTGACTGTGGTGTGTCAGAGAGGAAGTCAAGGATCCAGTTCCTGAAGGTGCTGTTGAATCCTAGTGTAGTGCTGTGGGAGGATTATGTTGGATGCTGACCTGAAGTCCACAAACAGCGTTCGTACATGGGTGGTTTTCTCCTCCAGGTTTTACAAGCTCAGGTGGAGTGATGAGGTGATGGCATCCTCTGTTGAGCGGTTGGCACAGTAAACAAACTGGAATGGGTCAAAGGAGTGAATATGATTAGAGGTGTTGTGTTGCTTAACAAGATATTCGAAGCACTTCATCGTGATGGACGTAAGTCAGTTAGGCTAGTTATTGTTTGTTTTTTAGGCATGGGTATGATTGTGACTGCCTTGAAGCGGTCTTTTACTAAGATAAAATTATTTTAATTCCACATTTATATGTGTCTCAAACTTGTTTAAAATGTACAAATACAGACATACAGAAATTGATGATAAACTACAAACACAAAATTTGTTTTGTGTTCACTCATTTATCTCAAATCTGAAGCCACGGTCCTCAGTCGGAAAAGGGTGGATTGCTCTCTTCGGGTCAAGGGTGAGGTTCTGCCTCAAGTGGAGGAGTTCAAGCATCTTGGGGTTTTGTTCACAAGTGAGGGAAGTATGGCACTTGAGATTGACAGATGGATTGGTGCAGCGTCTGCAGCATTGCGGACTCTGTACCGGTCCGTTGTGGTGAAGAGGGAGCTGAGCTTTAAGGCAAAGCTCTTTGTTTACCGGTTGGTGTACGTTCCTACCCTCACCTATGGTCATGAACTCTGGTAAGGATGCTCCCTGGGCGCCTCCTTAGGGAGGTGCTTCGGGCGTGCCCGACTGGGAGGAGACCCGGGGGAAGACCCAGGACACGATGTCTCTCGGTTGGCCTGGGAATGCCTTGGAATCCACCCAGAGGAGATGGAAGAGGTGGCTGTGGAAAGAGATGTCTGGGCCTCCCTGCTCAAGCTGCTGCCCCCGCGACCCGACTTCGGAACAAGCGGAAGATAATGGATGGATGGATGGATGGATGGATGGATGGATGGAACCACAAACACCTGAAACTGACTCTCTCACAGAGAGAGCTTCGTGAGTTTGAATGGAAAAGACAACTTAAACAGAAAGTCACATTCTTACTATAATCTGGGGTATGAATTCCATCTTTTAGTGTTAATATTTTTTAAATTATAAGAACTAAAGTACCAGAATATTGAATCACGCAAAGCCATTCAAACAGGCTGTGTGCACTCTCTCAATGGCCTGCCCAGCTCTGCTCTGATTGGGTAAAACTATGATTGTAGTTTTCTTTATTTATTGAAAGCAGCATCAATTTCCTGTATCATAATTAGATTGAATGGATTTTAAAAAATCACTCTTTTTTCTTTCTTTCTGTCTTTTCATTTTTACAGATGATGGAAATCCATCGTGGGGACGGAGAACTTGCATCCCTACATTGTAAATACAAGGCACTTGGGTGCTTGGAGAGTTTAAAGACTTGTTTATTAAACAGTCAATATAAGAAGCAAGTCGCAGGACATCCACTTTCACTGAAATGAATTAAATAAATATGCAGTGCTATTAATTGTGCATAACAAAATTCACTTAGGCTATATGGTGTGTCAATATTTGTCATTCGGGAGAATAGCAACATCGGTACATATAATCGGTTATACACATCATATTAAAAAAGTTCAACAATTTTTTTTCATTTTGAAAAGTGCACACCAGTCCTTGACCCCCTTCCTCTTAGCGTACCAACAGTTTGCAACATTCATGTGTTTGTGATGTTTTTAGCTGTTTGTGGGTTGTTTGTACATGTTGGTCACCATAGTTACCAGATCCCCTAAATGTGACCCTATCAGATGCAGTGTAGAGCTGAAACCAGCACAGGTTTGTGAGGGATGTTATAGAACATGAAGGTACACTAAAGATTAATTTTTTTAAGTATTTATACTGCATATCAGTGAGTATAAGCCACCTTCGAGCACTGCAAATAGTATCAGTAGACAGTAGCATATCAATCGGGGCATCGGTCTTGCAGCAGAGTACTGAGAAATAGGCAAATGTCTTCAACCAGGCTAACGAAACAAGGGCTTGCTTGGCACACTGTCACGGCAGATAAAGTACTAACTACTGACAATGTACAGATATAATATTGCTTCAAAAATCCCCAGACTCTCCCTTTTAAAACATTGGGGCTGGCTCTGTGCATCTTTGTGTTTTTGCAGTCTCAGCCACTCTCAAGCTGACAAATCATTTCTCACCAGAGCATACAGATAGATACACAAGCTACACTCCACATCCACCATCCATTTTGGCAAAAACAAGGCTAGTTTCAATTGTATTCTCCGACCTGGCATCTGTAAATTAAGAAAATTACAAATGATTGCGTGCTCTTTCCTGGAATACCACTTTCGAGTGTGCAATCAGTTCAACAATTACCAAGTCTTGTCTATACAGCTAAAAATCTGACAGGATCCTCATGGCAACTCTCTGGTTTCTTAGTTGTTATTCGGCTTCACAAAAGTCTGGGGGGGATTATCCTACTTGCCAGGGAGTAATGTACAAAAACAGGAGTTATGGATGCAAGGATGAGTCACTCTGTGTTTATTTACTACTGTTTACAGTATGTATTCCTCCCTGAGGTTTGGGATTTATAGCTCTAGTAAAGCCAACAATGTCAATCAAGCTCTAAGCAGTCAGTAGGCATTACTACTTTGGATGGATTCAATCTCTGTAGGTCAGGAAAGCTTCATAAATTGGACTTGCATATCATCACCCACTGCAGAAAAGCAGGTGACAATGTTTATGTGCGTCTGTTACCAGAGTATATCATGAACTGCTGGCTAAATTTTAATGAAACATGCAACAACAAATTATGTACATCTACAATTATCTTTCTGAGTCAATTTCAATCAAGATGGCTGCTTCAGCCAACTGATCACAACAAACAGAAAAAATGGCTCTATCTTTGTGATTTTTTTTTTTTTAGATATTCACCCATATTTTGGTGTAGTAGTAGCTGAGACTAATCACCAACACTCATTCTGAGTGCTAACTTATTGCACAATGGTTTTGTTTTTAATATGTCATGAACTATTTGCTTTCAACTCTTTTTGTCTGTTAGCATATTATCACATGAATCACTAGATGAGTTTTAATGAAAGCAATAGGAAAATGATATTGGAGGTACATCTATAACTGACAAACTTTTAGAGCTAACCTAATTCAAGATGGCCACCACAACCAGCTAACCTTAGAAAACACAAAAATAGCTATAATTCAATCATTTTTGCAGCTGCTGTCCTAAGATTTGGTGTACTTAGAGCTGAAAGTCATTCAGAACAAATACTCAGATGGTAACCTATTAAACATGCTTTTTGCTTATGGCTTCATCATTACGGTAATTGTTTCCATCTATAAGCAAAATATCCAGTGAACCACTAGAAGTTCAAGTTGTGTTTATTTGTCATATGCAAGGTTAACACAAGGTCAACAGTACAATGGAATGCTTAGGATAAGAAGAACCGATTTGACTCGCTAAAAAAAAAAAAACAAGACATACTGAAATACATGCAATAAGGGTACAAAAATAAAGTACCAAAAAGTGAAAACGCAATTGGAATATTTACAACGTCCTAAAGAGAAATAGTAAACAACAACATGGTAGAAATATAATGGTTCAGCAGTGTAGATGAACATATACTGAGATATATTCATAAATTAAACGGATTCATTCATTTTTCTGGACTGAATAATATCGTGCATTGAATTTAATAAAATGTATCGTGAGACGTTAATTTTCTTTGACCCATCAAATGAATGTGGTCATTTATTAACAGAATCAAAGTTTAACATCAAACATTTACATTAATTTGGCAAAATTGAAAATAACAACAGCTTAATTAATTAGCTAGTTTTACAAGGAGGAAACCATACGGCCATGGTTTCCCCATTTCAAGCATTACAACAGACATTTCTGAAAATATCTGGAATGATTTGCTAGCAGAATAGAAGAGTTTAAAGATGGAAAATGAGGTTTATCTTGAGAGAGATGGGTGAGGGAATTTGTCTGTTATAACCAGAACAACACGCTCCTTCTGGACCCAGCTTAACCAACGGTACACTTTGCGGTTGGAGATCGACTCTTTACCTTGGCAGAGGATAATTCCGACTTCGATGTAGAGTTGCCTTCAAACGCTCTCCAGCGTCTCCGTAAGGATAGTAGGGAACCGTTCGGAGTCGTGAGATCATCCTAGAACAGACTTCTTCATAATTCCTCTGAACTTCTCTTGTTCAGCTTAGTCGCAGATGTCCTGAGCATTCTGAACTCTGCTGCTCTCGGAACCAACTCACAGCATTCTCTCAGCGTTCTCCCCGCGTTCTTCCCCTGAACTAGGAAGTGTTAAACCTTTTAAAGAGGTCACTTCCGGTTCATTTGAGAACTTTCTGATTGGTCGATTGACCAAACAGAGGTGTGTTTTTGTGATGTAAGAGGTTATTAAAAGTCAAGGGAAAAAGATTAGATTGTTTAAGAACAGACAGAAGATATTATGAAGATTCCAGACTTCGTGGAGTCAACTCTCTCATATCTGCCTGAAAAAGTTAAACATGACATTTCTTTTTCAGTAAACTTGCAGTTGACCGAAACTTGACCTTTGACCAACTTCACAATTTGCTCATTGAAGACAGAAAAATCAGACAATGCATCATTAACCTGATTTCTACTTTGAATGAGGATTAAAAGTCATTATTACTGTTTCACAGTTGATTTAAAAATGAGTAGTTCACTTCAACATTTAAAAATGGTTTGAACTAAACACAATTTGATTATCAAAACATTTGTAAAATAGTAATGATGATAGAAAAGAGAGTGTTCTTTCAATTGATCAGTGCAGGACACTTAGAAAGTCTCTGGATGAACTTAATCTTGTGTTTCTGGACTCAAATCAATGAAATACAGTTCTTGTCCCAGGAAGGCCCCCAAGGCCAGATTTTGACCTGAGGCTTAGTTCACTACAGCAGGATGAATTTGAATGAATAAGTATTCCAAGTTAGTAATATACTACACAGGTTATGTGACAGGTTATTGCACAGGTAGTGACATTGAAATTGAATTATGATGTTAAGGGTAGATACATAGATACTGTATTCATACATGTTACAGCCTAGTATCAACCTAGATACTGCTTACATAGCACAGCAGCAATAAGTAATAAACATACTTGTTGTCACAAGCTAATATTAGTCATAGTTGTCACAGGTGTGGTTTGGTGCAGTGTTATTGCCAGTTTAGTGTTATTTATCGAGAGTTCAGTAATCTGACAGCTTGTGGATAATAACTGTCCTTTTGTCTTTTTGTACACGATGGCAGGCTCCTGTATCATCTGTCTGAGGGTAGTAGACAGAAGAGTCCTTGTGTTGGGTGGGTGTGATCCTTAATGATGCTGCGTGCTTTACGCATACATCGCCTGTGGTAGATGTCCTGGGTGGTGTGGAGACTGCTACCAGTGATGTACTCTGCTGTTTGCACCACCCTCTGTAGTGCTTTCCGGCTCTGACTGGTGCAGTTCCCATACCACCCTGTGATGCAGCCTGTCAGCAGGCTCTCAGTGGTGCACCTATAAAAGTTGGTGAAGATGCTGGTGTTCGTACCAAACTTCTTTAGTCTTATTAAGAAGAAGAGTCTTTGTCAGGTTTTCTTGACCACAGTGTCTGTATGTAAAGTCCAGGACAAATCCTCGATAATGTGAATGTCGAGGAACTTGAAGCTGCTGACTTGCTCCACCTCAACGTTGTTTATGTAGATGGTGGAGTGCTGGCCTCCACGCCGTTTCCTGAGTCCACTAAAATCTCCTTTGTTTTGCTGACATTTAGAGAGAGGTTATTTTCCTAACAACAGCTGATCAGTGATTTTGCTTCATCTCTGTAGGCACTCTCGTCATTGTTGGTGATGAGGCCCAGGATGGTGGTATCATCAGCATACTTGAAGATGACGGTAGAACTCTACTTGACAGTACAGTCATGTGTAAATAGTGAGTACAGGAGTGGACTGAGGACTTTACTCATACCTTCAGAAAGTAATTTTTAGATGTACATCTCGGTTTAATCCAAGATGGCCAACACAATAAGCATTTCAACACAAAAAAGACTATTGCTCAGTCAGTTTCATAGATAATGAGATAAAAATTTGGTGTGGTAGTAGCTGAGAGCCATTTACAACTCTGGATGTGACATGTCTCAAAATCGCATAAGACTGCATGAAGTATTATTTCCAAAGCTTGACCAAAATCGCTACAACTCACATAAAACAAAGTTAGTCTAAGCAGGCTATCTGCATCTCTAAGAAATGTGTCTTCAATAAGCCAATGACATGAGTCAAAACACAAAACAGGCTCTCCCTACATTGCCATTAGTGCCATCAATTCCGTGCCATCGCACCATGTCACTTCCTTTGAGACAGCGGGTGTTCCAGTGTGACCACACATGCCAGAAGAAGAAGTAAGGACTTTTTTTATCCTCCCCTCATCGCTGACTGTTTAAGTCATACGCTGTGCTGGCGTTTCCAGGCATCCACATTTATCCCCCCGCATAGTGACACATCCACGAGTTCCTTCTTTCCCACCCCCCTGCTGATTTCTGCTCCTGCGCCGTCTTATCTTGGCTCCCAAAGGCATCAGTTGGGGGACGGGATTATATTGAGAGTTGTTATTAACTGGATCTCTTACTTCTTGCTCCTCCACCTCTGCTGCGCCTCTCGCACTGTCTGCTGGGTGCCTTTCTTGTGAGATCCCGAAAGCTTATAAGAAGCAACAACTAGTGAGAGAGGGAGAGGCAGGCGCTCTAATGATCAGTATCAACAGAAGACATCAGAAATATGTTTGTGCAGAACCTTTTTTCAATGCTGGCATCACATAGATCTAGCATGATGACTTTAAGTTGTTAAAAATAATCTACTGCAGTAGGCATTACTCTGCTATTGACTTGATATTAACTTGCAATATGTTTTTGGTTCTGTCTTGGTTTTATTTAACGGGAAAGGCTTCTAAAGGGAAAGTCTCCACTCGGCCCTTGATGTGGGTGGTTGTATTTCAAGCCCGAGTCCTCTACCAGAGGTCTGGAAGCTTGAAAAGTACTGTGCAGTATCTTCACTGTTCCTTGCAATGTGCTCTCTTAGGTTGTTCTTCAGATATGTTGTAGCCACTCTTGCAGTTTAGGTCACAGCACAGAGTGCATCAATGATCACTGGGACAAAAGACACCTTTACTTTCCACAACTAATCTATTTTCTCATTCAGCCCTTGGTATTTCTCAAGCTTCTGTTGTTCTTTCTTCTGTCACTACTTACTGTCACTTGGACACATTCTGCAGCTTGTCAGTCACAGAGTTGCGTTGGTTAGCCATCACCAGTCTGTCAGTCTGGATTTGGAAGTCCCACAGTATATTATCTCTTCCATACACCACTACCCTTGGTAGAGTCTCCCACTTTGACTGTGGGATGTCTAGTTCATACTTGGCACAGATGTTCTACGTATTCTTTGCCTGCCTTCATCTTACATCATGTTATAATGTTCCATACTGTCTCAGGGACCTCATGGCATCTTGAGTCCTGTTTGGTATAGTATACCTTGATCTTTCCTTCTCTTGTGCTACCATGATTAGTGTCTCTGTGCTGCATTTCAATTCATTTAAATGTTGTTTTAAAAGAGCAGTAATCTGCTTTGGTCTTGACTCTGCAAGTTGTTAATCTGGTCAAAATTGGTCTTTCTCTAAACTGAAATTGTTGAAAGGTTTATCGGTGTGTGGTAAAGTATATCCCTACACAAAATCCCTAAACTACCACTTTAGGTCACTTCTGTATTGGTTTCACATTTAGAAGAAAAGGTCACATTCTTTTAGCTATTATAACCTAACTGCATCAAAATACTGATTTAAAGAACTACATAAACCTGAGTGATTTCATAACAGTAAATAATGTACAGTATGAGAAGAGGAAGGCATTTCACCCCCTTTGTAATGTACAGACAGCATTTCATCATACCATAGCAATAAACCAACAGTTATATATTTATTTAAAAACTAATCAGTCAAATTTTGACAACAGCAAAAAGGGAAGTGTGCTTCCTGGTAATATTTCTCTGTGAAGATAGCGGAAATGAAAGGCAGAAGGGAATAAATACAATCAAAAAGCAATAACCTGACCCTCTAATGGAGCCTGAGAGGGCCTGAAAATAAATACAGACATATGTGTGTTCCCACTGACAGCTTGACAAATTAATACCACATGACATAGACACCTGTGGTTAACCCCCTCAATGCGGCTTTTACCGCCTCAGCCAAGCCAGATTTGGGGTTTTATTGTCATTCGCAGCCTAAAAATGATGGTGTTTTTTTGTTTGTTTTTGTGCATGTATCTGTCTGTTAGCGAAATATCTCATTAACCACTGTCAAGAACATCCCAGAAAGCAATAGTTGGATGAAGATCTAAAACTGTTCAACAGTTGGCGACAACCCTGTTTAAGCTGGCTGCTGCAACTAACCAACATTAAAAAATTTTGCCATTACTGTTTTGGATTCAACTTTGTCAAGTCTGTTAGCAAAATATCTCGTGAACTGCTAGATTAATTGCAATGAAACTTTTAGAAAGTATTCATTTGATGTACATCTACTACTGATTAACTTTTGGAGTCAATACAATTTAAGATGGCTGCAGCAGCTAATCAAAACTAGCCAACACATAAATGGTTTTAGCTCAGTCAGTTTTACAGACGTTGAGCTAAAATTTAGCGTGGGAGGATCTGGGAGTCATTTATACTACATACTCGAAGCGCTAACAGATCCTTCAACGTACTGTATGAATTTAAGCTTAACGTTATTTTTTAGGTTTGACCAAAATGGACAACTAATATTTTGTCAACTCTTTAAAAAAAAAAAAAATGCAGTCGTAAACTCTGCCATAAAAGATGGCAGTCGATATGCATTCCTTCAAGAAATTTTAGGCCATTTATTATCTATTTTTAATCAATTTAACGCTTCAAATTTGATTTTTATTTTCCAGGTTCCATTTCTTCCAGAATTTAGACAGACTCGTCAATTTAGTGTCAAGATTTATCCCAAATTAAAGACACGTTCTTCAGTGAATGTTGCCAAGCTCTTTATGGAATCCCCCCCAACCCCCAAAATAAGACGGAAACAAAAGTGAGAAAAGAGTAAAAAAAAAAAAAAAAAACTTTTCCTTTTCTTCTGCACCTGAGCTGGAATATACTGTCAAGAAGAACTACTGTCAAATCCCACCACCACCTCCTCCTGTGTGTGTAAGTGTGTGTGTGTGTGTCACATTCTGGGAACGTCGTTCTAACAGATGGAAAAAGTGAAAAAGAGAGAAAAGGACAGGGAAGAAGGGAGGGAATAAAGAGAGGCCTGCTGGGTTAATTCTCCTCAACCGATCCTGTTCCTGTTCTGTCAGGGAGCGCTTCGTCTAGCCAAAGCCCTCTCTCTGGACTTCGCACCTGCTCCGAGGCATGGCAATGAGCCCCCCCCCCGACACACACACACACACACACACGGTGAATGACAGTGAAGAGTTTATGAAAGATAGAAGGCAAGAGAGAGAGGTGGGTTGGAAGTGGAACAAGTAATAAAGGAAGGCAGAAATGCAAAGAGGGAACAAGAAGAAAGGAACAAAATGAATGAATCGGGAGTTGGGGGAAGACGGGATGAGCCGAGCCAAGTGTCAGAAAGGATGGAACCTGGGAAGCAAGACGGAGGTGAGCTATGGAAGAAAAAAAAAGTGATGGAACGCTGGTGGAAAATAAGGCTAACCTAAACAAACGTAAATAAATCAAGTCGGTCGTAAACAAGAAACAGCAGAAAGAAAGAAAATATCCAACAAAGAAACTAGCACCACTTTAAAGACTGCATGTAGCCGAAGTTTTAAATAAAGATCACAAACGATCTGTGAGATCTAATTGTATTTGTTGGAGACTACAGTTGTCCCTCGTTTATCACGGAGTTTAGGAGACCATGCCTCGCGCGACAAGTGGAAAAAAACGTGAAGTAGGTATACAGTAGTCCAAGTTCAAGTTTCGCTCCCAATCTCCTTCTTTCCGTGTAAATAAACAATTTAAATACTGTAATATTTTAAATAAACAGGATTGTTTATTTAAAATATTACAGTATTTACATTTAAATTGTAGAGAAGAGAAGCACAGCAGGACAGCAAAGAGTTAACCCTTCATGAAGCTGCTTCAGGAGGAGACGTGTGTGTGTGTGGCAGAGAGTGGAGATCATGACAGGCTGCCGAGGGAGCTTCTCTCTGCGCCTGTGGGCAGCAAAAAAAGGTGCTAAATCATTTTAAATAATTTATTTTAAACAATCCATGTCCATCGTGTGGCTCATCTATCAATCAGCCAATTGTGCACTCTTACTTTGAAAAACCGTGAAACAGCGAGTCCGCGAAAGTCGAACCACGAAGTAGCGAGGGACTACTGCACTACAATGCCAAATTTGAGCTCATTAAAAAGCAATAGCTGTTTTGGGGTTTGCGGTTTCATTAAATATGGTGGCCATTTTGAATCACTATATACAACCTTTTATTATTATTTCTTTCTTTAATGTTTGTCGAAGAAACCATAACATAATTTGCAAATGGGTAGTTGCAGGATTTCCACCGGCGACAGCACCATTGCTAACCCAGACCTCGAAATGTTTTGATCTGGTGTACGATCTTATTATAAGCAGTACTAGAAAGAATGAAGGTGCTATGTGTCATCATTGTATGCTCCTATATGATAAAATTAGTTCCCTGCATTTAACCCATCACACGTGAGATACACCCAGGTGGAGCAGCGGACAGCTTTATAAGCACCTGGGGAGCAGTTAGGAGTTGGGTGTCTTGCTCAAGGACACCATGACATGTGGGCATAAGCGGGAGTTGAATCTGCAACTTTCTGGTCCCAAGTTGGCTGCCCTACCTCTACACCATCTCAGCCCCTTTGTATACTTCTGCTATACTTTCATGAATTTAGTTTGTATATGCAAATGTTTTATTAGAATGTTCGTTATCGTAAGACTCCATGAAAATCCACAGTATTCAGACGAAAGCAGTTTTTTAATCCCATTAAATTTACTGTAAAAAAAACTTTGGATAGAGGAAAACAAATTAACAAAAAAAAAAAAAAAAAAAGGTGTTTTCACACATTAATGACAGAAAATCTCTTGAAGTGTGTGTGAAATAGGTGTGTCCACATTTTCCCATTCACACAGACAGCAGGAAGTACTCCGCAACAGAGGTGTCACATTTGGAAATACTTCAAAGTGGCACCTTGGAAGATTGTGTATGCAGTCAAATACAAAACAACAAGAAAAAGTGGAAATGGTAGATGACACTTCCTCTTATAGTTAAAGGTAAAGTTGACTGTGTTTACCGCAAAAAAAAAAATTCTGTTCACAACAGAAATATTTAAATGTCATTTCAATTGCTCAAATGAACATCTCATCGATTTATTCTGATCTTGTCATGGTCAAACTATCAAATGCTTAAGTAGATAATAACCGACATAAAACCGTATACGGTATCAAAAGCAACCTTTAGCCAAACTAAACATACGGTGGCCCTAAGGTGTAAATGAACAAAATCTGAAAAAACAGAATTACATTTGGAAAAAAAAAAAAACACATTTAAAAAAAAAAAAAAAAAAAACACAACATTTGAAAAAAACTGAATTACATTAAGCCAAAGCGGAAGTGGCTGAAGCGGAAGTGGCTGAAGCGGAAGTGGCTGAAGTGGAAGTGGCCGAAGCGGAAGTGGCCAGAATCACATTTGGAAAAAATGGAATTACATTTGAAAAAACAGAATTACATTGAGCCAAAGCAGAAGTGGCTGAAGTGGAAGTGGCCACAGCGGAAGTGGCCAAAGTGGAAGTGGCCGGAATCACATTTGAAAAAACAGAAATACATTTGAAAAAAAACAGGGTTTTTTTTGTGTATTTTTTTCTTGTTTTTTTTTTCTAAAGTGATTCAGTTTTTTCAAATGTAAGTCTGTTTTTTTTTTTTTTCAAATTATAGTTTGTTTTTTTAAATTTGATTATGGCCACTTCTGCTTTGGCCACTTACAGTTTGGTTTAATATAATTCTGTTTGTTCAAATGTAATTCTGTTTTTTTCAAATGTTCATTTACACCTCAGGGCCACGGCATAAACATGTTCTTTCGCTGTAATTTAATATTTGGACACCTAGTGGTGTGGCATGGGTATTGCAGCATTTTTGTTAGAATGTAAGGTCGGAGAAAAATACAAACAAATAAATAAAACTACATTTTTTAAGTAACTTGAGTAGTGCAGATAGAACTTTACAGTACTTTGAATATAATTTATGAAAGTATGATGTACTGTGCTGGCAGCACAGTAAAGTAGTTGATAGAGCTGTTGCCGCTCAACCAGAAGGTTGCTGGATCGAATCCCGGCTGGGGGCCTTTCTAGGTGGAGTTTGCATGTTCTCTCCGTGCATGTGTGGGTTTTCTTCGGTTACTCCGGTTTCCTTCCATAGACCAAAAACATGCATTTTAGGCTGATTAGTAATTTTAAATCATCCCTAGGTGTGAGTGAGTTTGTCTCTATGTGTCCCTGTGATGGACTGGAGACCTGTCCAGGGTGTCCCCTGCCTCTTGCACAGTGACTGCTGGATATGGGCACCAGTGACCCCCACAACCTGGAATGGAAGAAGCGGTAACAGATGGATGTACTGTGCACAGTAGCCAAGAAAGTGGATCTGTTCTAAAAGAAATCATGAAAATATTATAATTGTTCATGCAACAACTATTTTATAAACCTTTACATCGCTATCACTTTTTATAACACATGTATCTATGCTGAATTCAGCAGCTAGCTGTTGCACTTCCAAGGTTATCTGGGGGCAATATTATATTTGTTTTTTAAAATAGGATCATCAGTAATGTGAAACTGCAATTAAAAAAATACAGTTAAAAAGCTGCATTTAAGTAATCTGATATGAGTTTTATTCATACTGGAGCTGTCTGAAGATGGCAGCAATTTGCCAAAAGGCAACAGCAAAGCTTAGTGTTTTGGAACTGTTCCTCCACAAAGAGATCCATCCATCCATTATCTTTTACCCGTTTATTTCATTTTGGGTCACGGGGGTCGCTGGTGCCCATGTCCAGCAATCACTGTGCGAGGGGCGGGGTACACCCTGGACGGATCGCAAGTCCATCACAGGGCCACATAGAGACAAACGAGACAAACAACCATTCACTCTCTAACTCACACCTAGAGACAATTTAGAGTTACCAATCAGCCTAACATGCATGTTTTTGGTCTGTGGGAGGAAACCGGAGCACCCGGAGAAAACCCACGCATGCACGGAGAGAACATGCAAACTCCACCCAGAAAGGCCCCTGGACCGGGGTTTGAACCAGGGACCTGCTCGCTGAGAGGCAGCAGCTCTACCAGTTGCGCCACCGTGCTGCCCCCCACAAAGAGATTTTGTACATAAACTGTTCTTACTTTGTCTAAAAGCAACTGGTGACCATTACATTCTACTCCAAATTGTTTAGCCGTCTTGTTTGTGGTGTGTCTTACTTCACTCACTCTCTGTCCTGCTAAAAATAACTTTATATCATTCACAAATGCATTGGCCAGGATCATAGGCATCGCAACAAATATATGTGAAGGGACATGTCCCCTTAACATAAAAAATCTACGTTTGGACCCCCCCCCCCCCCCCCATACACACACACACACGCATATTTCCCATAAAATATTAGCTCGCCCAGTGCTGTTTCTATTTCTTTGTGAACAAATCCATTCCACTCGATTATTAGAAGGATACTCAAACCACTAAAGATCCACTCCGGGTTTTCCAGGTTACCTACAACAAATCACCACACCACATGCAGTGTTCCCCCGAGGTCACTTGATGGGAGTGGGGAGGTTAGGATGTGTGAGAGAAGCGGAGTGCTACGTCTATAACATCTTCGCTAGCTCATCTGTATTACACGCCGCTAGCTTAGTACTACGTTAGCACTGACAAAGCATTGTGCCATGCGCTCTAAAATAGTTATTGAATCAAGTGTTTACTTATGTAGGTCAACAGATGTTTAACAACCAATTAAATTACACCAGAATGCAGGAAATGGCATTTACTTGTAATGTTGCAGCTCCACCTACATAGTACAAGCTGGATAAAAAAAACAAGTTATTTTCTTAAACTGGACCAAAACAAAGTGCCTTTGGTGAGTAAGGTTGTATAGTTTTAACCTGTAATCCCAATCTGTGCTAAATTAACGGCACATGTGCTTAGATTATTCTGAAGTGAGCACCATAATAAAGTCTCCTGACATGTGA
>NC_056498.1:31953347-31977844 GCF_014905685.2 Nematolebias whitei | reverse complement strand
TGTGTGTGTTTAATTATGGTAGGAATCCAATTTAAACGTAGTCCCATTTGGCCTAGCTGTTAGTTTATTAATCCAGCCATATTTAACTCTATTTCTCTAAACTGATGTCGTCCAATGAGCTATCCACAACAGGTAAGATATTAATTGTTAATAAACCTTTTACAGATTCCCATTTCATAGAATCCTAACTACATTTCAAGATCTCGCATTTTATTCAGGGTAAAACTTAAAGCAGTTTAATTTTAGAGGCATTTTGACAAAAGAGAACTTCTTTGAAATGAGTTTTATCCATAGCATAAAGAAAAATGTCACACTTGTTTTTCTACAGTTGGGGGGAACAAAAATGACCACAAAAGTGATTTTCACATGTATTATTAATGATTTCCATTCAAACGGAAAGATGAAATTTGTTTTTGAGATCCAGAAACACCTCCGTTAGCATCCAAGCGTGTGCAGGTGTGGGACGTTCGGTGAGTTTGACTGACAGGTGAGTCAGCAGGGGGTCAGTGGAAGGCAAGACACATCCGTGATGATTTTTAACCTGTAGCTGCGGGCTATCCATTTTAGTGTGAATTTGCAAGTTAAAATAAGGAGCGTTGATTGGCATTTTATCTGTGGTGATTTTGTGACAGAAATCCTTCCAATGTGAGCAGCATGACTGATCAATGGTTACTAAAATAAAAGGCAGTAGTAATTGCTCCACGAATCAAATAGTTTGTTTTAAATGAGCTTTTACAAAATCTTTATCAAAGGCTGCGCATTAACATATATTAAATATAGTTTTGTTATTGCTTTTTAAAAAGGGAAATAGTTTTTGTTGCATTGGCTTGAAGGCAAAGGGCTGAAAATGGTTTTTGCCCGTGCTTGTCTGTCTGTTAGCAAAATATCTCATGAACCATTGGGTGATTTTTAATGAAACTCTCAGAAAGTGATCATTGGATACATACACACATTTGATTTACCTTTTGGAGTCAGTTCCTTTCAAGATGGCTTCTATAGCAAAGCAACCTTAGTAAACATAAACATGGTAATAACGTAAATTTTACAACTTATAAACTAAAACTTGGTGTGTTAGCAGCCGAGAGTGATCCATAAGATTTTTTCAAGCGCTAATTGATCACATGAAATTTGTCTTTAAAACATTGCCATTTAGTACTGAAGTCAGCTTTCTTTGTTAGCATTTGTATAAAGTAAGAACATGTCCATTGGAAATTTTGTGCATTTTGTCCAAGTCAGTCAATTAGAAACTAAAATAAAATGCAATTGTGACAAAACATTAAAAACTAAAAACTATGGTTCATTAAATAAAAGTTTAAAACTGTAAAAGCCCAGAAACACAGAATATCAACATCAAACAAGTAGTGAAACTTTCAGAAAGTAATCCTTAGATTAATATAGCACTAATGCATCTTCCAATGTATTATATTAGAATTACTGTAGTTTTACTTAGCATAAACAAAAAAAATGTGACATTTGGAACAAAGTGTCTATTTTTAAAATATGTAAGCACTTACTGCAGTTTAAAAACTAATCTTATATCAACTCAGCTGAAAAGTCTTTCTCAACCTTATGGTCTAAAACAAGTCTGAGTTCAACCATGACCTAAAACGAAATCAACAATTTGATGTAGCATTGGAGATTATCAGGTACTGAAACACAGTCTACAATACTTTGTAATATATATATTTTTTGTCTGCGTGTTTTATCTTCTTTTCATAAACCAGCAAAAAAAAAAAAAAAAATGTATCCTACGTTGGTTAAGATTCTCAGTCAGATTCAAAATCCTATAATGCAGCTTTAGCAGTGTTGCCAGATCTTACGATAGAAACAAGCAATCACTTTGAATAAAATACTTTTAAGTGCTGATAAAAAATACATTGTGCATATGTAATTTTTTCTAAATATTTTGAAAAACAAAACATCCTCACATATGCGTGTGAGTGGAGTCCCCTGGTGGTCGGCCACAGGATGAGTGTTTGGGGTGCGCGCCGACAGACGTATTTGTACATGTCTATGTCTATGTGTGCGCCTGTCGCCTCACCTACTTGGGCGGAAGCGATAAACAGAAAACGCGGCCATGGAAAGGACAAACCTACTACCACTCGTCTTTTGCTTTATTGTGGAAGCTGGCAAATAATCAACTAGTTTCACTCGGAAAGAAAGTCAAGCCCAAATAAGCAACTTCACGTTCAAAACAAGCCCAAAACACTGCGACCCGCGTCTCAAGATTTGCAAGCGACTTTAGAAAAAAACAAGCCCAAAGTCGCTTATAATAAGTGGACTTGGCAACTAGCTTTAGGCCTGATACCTTGCCATTTTTCTATCAGGAATTTCATCCACTTGACCAGAGTGGCCCATCTGTGAGTCAGACTAATAAAGACCCTAACAAGCCCCTATTGTGAGGAGTGATAGGGCAATCTGCATATGTATCTAGCTTACCTCAGCTTTATAACTCGAAACCCACACTCTCTGTTCTTTGAATTGAGAAAGCTCCTTGTATGAGAAGCAAAACATTTTCTGTTACAAAATTAAATTAAATTCAACCTTTATTTAGACCAATAAATCACATTGAGCCTCTAAGACTCATTTTCAAGTGAGATCCGTTTAGACAGACAAAAAAGTAGGACAACTGGACACATGTAGGAATTAGAGGCAAAAAAATAATAATCCTATCAAACTCGTTCTTCTTGGCTGAGAAGAAAGACTAATATTGAAAAAACACCTTGCACATACAAACACATGGTGACATAGACATTCCACAGAGGGGGAGAGTTGACGAGAGCGGTGAGCATGTCAAAGGACTCTCTCGGGGGCACTGCTGGAGTTCTGACAAGGATGGAATAATCAACCAGTTCCCTCTAGTGAGATCCGTAAACATTCTCGAGGGATGTCGGGGAATGGCCAAGGACAATGCCAATGGGAATCCGATAGTCCTGAAATGATGACACAATGTTTATTCAGCTGGTTTCCTCTGGTTGATCAGTTTGAATTCCCGGATGGGGGGGGGGGGGGGGGGGGGGGGGAATAGCATCAGATTATATGTTCTCCAGGTGAATTCAGAGAAAGTGGCCTGCAAGGCCAGCCAAGAGAGCCAAATTCAGATAAACACACAATTGTTTTGGGGACAGGCAGAACTTAATGACATCTACCTTGAGTCTGTGTTGGTCCACTCGGTTCTGAAACATGCAAATTACATGGCCACACCAATGGACCATGCCTGAGAATAATCCCCGAGATCTGATCCACTCTGCCGAAAGCATTTCAGTCTGGGTACTCGAGGCACGAACCAAGCCATCATAAGGCAAGCAGTGTGATCGGGTTCAAATTTACTGTCGACGACTTCCTTGATAATAGATAAAACCAGAAACCAGCCAAATCCAAAACTAGGAACCAGTCATCATAAATCCAATTATAAATGTGTCCTTAAAATCCACAAATGGAAGCAGAGATAGACATATCATCAAGTCTTCCAAGTTGAAGAGAGATCCAGCTGCGTGAGTGCCAACAGGGCAAATCGGTTCACCTGTTTTCTCTTCGAAGAAATGTTATCAATTGTGTTGAGGGACCAACTGATCAAATCAAATCCATAATTATGATTCAGATGATATGTAGAGAGAGGCTCAGAAGCAGTTTCACAGACAAGACAGAACAGCACAGCAAAGCGGAGAGGGAGAGGAGGGGAAAGGCATCCGACTTAAGCAAGAGCAAGTGGTGAAGTGGTGAAAATAAAGTCCAGTTGTTTCTGTCTTGAACTTTTTTGAATTTACCCAAATCATGCCACAAGGTGTTGAAAACAGTCATGTTAACGCACCAAAATACAAAAAAACTGATTTTTATTTTAGCTTAGCTACACAATCAGTTGATTTTTAATAACACAATTTAGTTCATGAAGACAAACCTGGAAAAAAAAAACTGCAGGAATTGTTGCATATTGTTTGTGCCTCTACAACAAACAGCAATAATGTACATTTGGGTGAGAAAATACTGCAACGGCAGAGCTTTTAAAAAGATCTATATTGCCTGTCCACATTGAGCCATTAGAAACTAAATTTAAAAACATCTCTCATTTGATAAGTGTTTGAAAAGAATGGTTTTCTCCCCAAAAAGCATGTACTTGTGTGTTGACAAGAGGTGCAAACGAAGCAGAAAATCCTCTTGTTAAAAAAATACTCCAAGAAGACTGTGTAGACAGAGTCTGAATCCAGAATGACAACACATTTAGTTTTTATTCTGTTAGACATTCCTTCTATCCTAAATGTACGTGAGCTTTAATATAACCTTATGGGAAAGTGGGCAGCTGATGAGTAGTGACCAGTTTTCGCGTGTTCTAAGTGTGTGTCTGCACGCCAGATATTGATCTTCTGACTGCGCTTCCGTTCTTGTAGTCTGCTGCCAAAGTTCCCATGTTACCTGCCAACACGACATGTTACATGATCTGCCCCACTGTTAAGACAAACACAACACACTAATGCATCTGTGGGGATTCTACCAAGAGGGCGGAGTAAAAGAAACATTTTCAAAAAGATTTCTTGTAAACACAAGATACCTATGGATGTTTTTCTAGTGCACATAAGCCACTCATTTTATTTGATTTTTTTCTTACTAAAATACCCTTAGGGGTTCTTATGTTTTCTGTAGATGCCTTTCCGCTACGTTTTGCACCAGTTTGTTCACCTATATTTTGTTGTATTTGTGGTTTTATTCTAGTCATTTCTCCCTCAATAAATTTTACTGTGGAAACTTTATAAAGAGTCGCTTGGCTCGTATAAATTTGGGATTACTGCCTTAAGATGTGACCAAGGAGGAGGACGCTGTCAGGAGAAAAGAGATCGGGTAAAGTGGACAATGCAATTACTGTTTTATGACGCCTCGCTGTAGCGATCAATGAGGGGGATAATAATCTGACAGGAACTTGTCTTGCCCCAGAACAGCGGTGGCTTGTATCAAGCAAGGGAAACATTTGAATAGCATCCTATTGGCTACATGCTCTCCATCTCTACTGCAGATATTTTATGTATTAGGATTTGTGGTATTTATCATCCTAGCCTCTAGCTGTAATTGGCAAATCTTTGTTCTGGTGAGTTAGTTCAAAAAACTTTATTTGCCCTCACTCACGATGGCAACCATAAACAATTAGGTTCGCTTGCCAATCGCATGATCATGGAAGTGTGCGTCTGTGCTCGCAGAACTGTGACAGATCATATCAGAGAATACGTTTAGACACTAGGTGTGTACAGATTTACACATTTGTGTGTGGTGGTGCACAGCAGGAAGGAAGGGGTGAAGCTATACTCCACATTTGACAAATGAAGCTGAAGAATGGGATAATAGGGAACCTGGTAAAAAAATGTGCTTGCTTGTATAGGACCAAGAGTGTTGTTGACGTTTGTTTTGTTTTAGAAGCTTTACGTTTTAGAGACGGAGCATTTGGTTGAAATAATGATTAGGTATTGAAAAAGTGAATTATGGTTTATGTACATGTGTCTAAGGCACTTTCCAGAACAGACTATAGATTTAATAACTTACTAAAGTTGGGGAGTGGTGACGCAAAGTTTAGAGAAGGTGGGCCTGTGATCAGAAGATCGCCGGTTCAAGTCCGGGTACCGACAACATCAAAAATGTGGGTGGGGTAGATGAAGCACCCACACCTGCCCCCACCCTCATTCGCCCCACTGCAAGGCCCTTAACCGCCATCTGCTCCCTAAACAGGTCTCTCTTGAAAATGAGTTCTCGTGGCTCAATGAGACTACCTGTATAAATAAAGGGTAACTGAAAAAAAAAAAAAAAAAAGAAGTAAACAACAGGTCAATAAAATACAGAGAAACAAAGTCCCATTTCATCATACAGTTCTTTGTGGAACTATGGCCACATAAATAACATACTATACTGTATTATTTTACATTATTAGCGTATATCTTAGATCCGTACATACTGTTTCTTTTTATACTTTATATTTTTGCTATGCTTGGGTGTAACTGGGACCTGAGTACACAACTTTGTTCCACCTCATGTACCACATGTGATGCGAATGACAATTAAGAACCTTGTTTCCACACCATACCATACCATTTTATTTATAGAGCACGTAAAACAGCGACAAGGCCAACCAAAGTGCTGTAGAGACAGAACAACAGACAACACAGGAAGCAATATATAAAATGAGGTAAATCAAAAATATAGACATAGACGTTTCGTTTTTTATAATGTTTCTTCCATTTACTTTTCATTGTATATGCTTTTTATGATTGTCTACTGTTGTCATATGTGTTCTTTGTTTAAAACAAGTCTCTCTTGTAAATGAGTCCTCGAGTCTCATTGAACCTGTATAAATAAAGGTTGAAATGATTTGAACCTTGAAATAAGGCCCTCCCTAACCTGCAAAGATGTAAGCTTTTAATAATGAAGCTGGCATTGTGGAACCCAAGGAATACAAAATGTGCTTTAAACGCAACCCATAAAATGTGTGTTGACCACCTCCAATTCTAAAAGTTGGCTTGCCCTTTCATATGATAACCATAAAGGCACTGTTACGTCTTTTGATGGCTAAGAGTTGTGATAGAGGTGGGTTGACTATAATTCCCATGTCACTTTAGCCCATTCATAAATCCCACTAAAACAGCCAGAAGAAGCCTTGAGCCCGGCTTGAAGTGCTTTAAAAACAGGCTAAGGATGTTCACAGAAATGTAAAAAAGACAAAGAAATAGAAAAAAACAAGTATATGGCCAAGGCTGGGAGGACAGATGGACATGGGCACAAGTGACCCCTGTGACCTGGAAGGAAGAAGCAGGTAAAGGTAATTGATCTAAATATGGATGGATGATGGTTATCTACCGCTGTGGTGATTACTAATGGAAAACAGGTGGCTTGTAGATAGATGGAAACAAGGACAACCGATGACAAGATTGCAATAAAAAGAAGAAAAAACTAAACTGAAATACCAAAACCAGCAACGACTCAATAACCAAACAGAGTATTTTAAAAACACTGAACAAAGGTTAAAAATCTACACAAACTGTGACCCGAGATGTCTTTAAATGGCTTTTCAGGGCTCTTTTAGCACAATGCTATAAATTGCAGACTAGCCCTGTGGAATTGTACATTTACTTTTAAAGGCATTTTATAGTCCGTCCTTCTATCCATCCATTCTTTAGCACCTGTTCAGGGTCTTTTGAGGCTGGTGCCTATATGGATCTCCAGCCGACAATAGATGAAAAGTAAAATTGATCTTAAACAGGTTGCCAGTCCATCAATGAACCATATAGATATTTGCAGTAATTTGCTGATTTAAATCCGCCATTCATCTTGATATGCAAATTTTGGAGTATTTATTTCAAACGGGGACAACAATGTTCTACATTAATGCAACCTCCTGTACAGTATGTTGGCCCCGTCACCAACTCAGACTTCTCAGAGCTAAATTCTGGTCAGAGGTTTGAAAATCTGTTTTCTCTAAAGCTACCAATCCAAAAAAAGTACCCATTCAAATGCTACATGTGCATGGGGAAAACATGTTTAGCCTACCATTATCGACTCGAGGTCTTCCGTTGAGCTAACAAAAGCTGCAAATATAACTCCATGTAAATCTGATTCAGACACAAATAAACAGCAGTGGAAATAAATGACAACATGTAAACTTTAGCCTGTGCATTCTGTCTTGCCTTTCAAGACGACAGCTTGAGCTGATTTGCACACCTCTGACTCGGAAAGTACACAATTTGTATTCAGAAATGACAGCTGCAATGTCAACAAGTGCTTATTAGGAACACGGTGCATATCAGACAAGGGCATTACTGAGATCATGTCAGCGTAATCTGACACATCACAGATGTGAACAGGGAGGGTTTGCATTTGTTTTAGTCATATAAAAGTGGCTTTGCAACACTATATACACATGCTAGACCAGAAAATGAAGCTAGTTTTCTCCTTCATCAATAATACTGCTAAAATCTGTGATTTTTTTTTGCTCCTGTATTAAATAGCCTGCAGCTCATCCACAAGCCTTAGTCTTGGCCGTTGTATGCACAGCAGAGCATTTGCCTGGACTCCGGTTCTGGTCGACGCCCACCGCCTCGCCTGCACCTTGTTCTCAATCGCTAACAAGAGGCACTTCACCCATGGAGCCACCACATAACGCTCACTCATCCTAATGAAGCAGGATACAAACTCTTGCTTAAAATGAGTGCAAAAGAGAAAAAACAAAACAAATACTGAGTGGTCCGATTTGAATCATACCATTTCACCACCCCACCCTGCATTAACCTTATCCTGGATCCACAAACAATGAAACACCAGGTAAACAGTTCCATTCTCCTCATTATGACACTGCTTTGTGTGTTTTTGTGTATAAAAAGCTGTTAACCAGGGACATTTATTAAGGCAAAACACTAAGCTGGAGACAAACAGCAGCTTCTCATTTATTTATTCTAATTTTGATTGCTATATGACTAAGGAAGAGAAGGGACAGGTGAGAACTGAATAAATGCTACGGGAAAGTGAAAAGCAGGAAGTGAAATATAATGAAGCCAGGAACTAGTAATGAGAGAGGGACAAAGACAAAGAGTTAAAAAAGGGGAATTGAATGAAACAGGAAAGGGAGAAATAAAAAGAAAGGCAAAAAGGAAGGAATTTGGCATGAGAAAAGAAAGGAAATGGAAAAGGGTAAATGAAAGAAAGAATAAAAAAAACTGAAACAAACGAGTCACCAGGATAAAAGGCATGGACCAAATGGAAAATAGAAAGGAAATTAACAGAAAAGTGTGGAATAATAAAGGAAAAATTAAAATACATTGCAAAGGGAAAGAAGCCCCCCCCCCTAAATAAATAATAAAAAAGGGAAAAGGAAGGGATGCAGAATTATAAAAAATAAATAAATAAGGGAATACAATACAAAGATAGAATCAAAATTAGGAGGACTGTAACTAAAAAAGTAGCAAACGGAAAATACAAAGGAAAATGGAATGGTGGAAAAAAAGAGAAAAGGAGAAAGAAAAAGAAATGGAAATGATAAAAGAACAGGAAAGTGATTTCAGACAGAACCTGAATGTTGAACTCTGTCAGCAGGAAAAAGACCATCTGGTGAACGACGGAACATTTTAAAGAAACGAGAAAATAAAATGTTGACGAACACTAAATTCAGTCAAGATTTATGTATACAGGTTAGTCTCATACAACAATGAACAGTCATAAAAATATATATAAAATGAAAAGTAAATAAAAGTAGTGATATAAAATGAAATACAAACATGAAACAGGGTAAAATACTAAAAACAGGAAATTGTGTTGGTTTTTGCATGAACTGTTTAAAATCCCTTAGAGGTTAAAGAGGTTATGGCAGGGGTCTGCAACCTTTGCGATAAAAAGAGCCATTTTTGCCCGTTTGCTTATTAATGATGATTTATCCAGAGCCGCAAAACCTTCTGCAACTGTGTACTGTCAACTGATGGCCCATGGGCCACTACAAGTTTGTTGGAGATGGCTTCCCCGGCCAGTGGGGGCGATATTATAAAACAAAAAAAGTCTAACTGTTATTAACATATATTGATATTTTTTACATTTTAATACAAAAAATGACCAGATTCATGTAAAGAAAGAAAATATATATAGTTTTTTAACAATTTTATACAAATTAAAACACTGTACTCTGCAGGCATCCTATAAAATTAGACAGCATAGAATCAGGCCAGCTTGTTGGATATCCAATTACATTTTAAAGAATAAATACTTTAGTTTACTTTGACTTTTTTTTTGTGCGTGTTTTATTCTTAGTGTTATCAAATCTTAAAGATATTCCAAAACATTCTGGTGGTTTTGAGAGAAAGATCCCACTCTGAGACTGGAAGTTGTCTTAAAGTGGCTAACAAACTACTAGCATGATGTACTCTGCGTCTTGTATTTGTACTATTCTTCACACATTTGAAAATGCCAAGAAATCTGCTTAAACTAGCCATTTTAATTGTTGGCAATAATTTAATTAAAATTCAGTTTTATTGTAGTTTTGATCAAAGCCTGAAAGAGCGGCTGCAGAGGAACCCAAGAGCCACATGTGGCACCAGAGCCGCAGGTTTCAGACCCCTTTCTTAACTGGTGCCTGAGAATTTTCCCTAAACAACTTTGCTTCATGCAAAGCAATACTTTTACCTCTTGACCAGTTTCCTCTCTGACAGAACAACCATAACGGTTCCAGCTCACACGGGTGCACTCTGATCACCGACCCTGTGTTCAACACGCCTCTTAAAAGCCTGGAAGACCCAATCCAACATGACCCTCGGATTAAAAATGTGCAACAGCCTTCAGATGAGTTATGCCTTCCTTCGTTCAGCACGTTGCCCTCGTGATCCTTGAAGACAAGGTTCAGGCGTGCATTCATTTGCATATACTCACACTTCCTGTTCATCGCTGTCGGCGACGTGTCAGAAGCATTTAGCTCGAGGAATGAGCAAGATGGCACAAACAGATTGACAAAATATGAAAATTGGATGACAACTAATGGCTAGGTGCTTTTAGGCGCATTGAATGATGATTGCGTGCGCGTCTGGGCCTCACACTCTCTCCCCCGTCATTAATATTCAGCGTTTGAATAGACACCTGCCGCCGTATTCTCGCCAGTCTGCAGGCTTTTTATGTCCTCCGTGCACAAAATGGTTAAATAGAGAAGCTGATGAGGTGTAATGTCAAAGCAGATTGCACACGACAGGCCCAGACCGGGGAAGAGATCTTTTTTTTTTTTTGGTGCCTTTTTTCACTTATTCTTCACCCCGTCTCAGTGGCAGGAACTGATGTGACAATCGGATCTGGAATTGCTGCACATATCTAAGGTGGTGGTGGTGGTGGTGGTGGGGGGGGGGGGGGGGTTAATACGAGGCAGAGTTGCTGTGCAACAGCAGACGGTGGGCAAGTGAGAATCTACGTTCACGTCGGCGTGCCTGTCAGCTTTGTGTTTCCGTGTCATTTGAACGCATGTGGGACGACACTGCTGGGCTTCATCTCCAGAGCGGCGCAAGAAAGGGATGAGGAGAAACGGTAGCTCGCAGCCGAGCGATGAACAGAAGAGTGATTGAAGCGCGACGAAGCACGAAAATCATTTGAAATTATCATCAAAAAAAAAAAAAAAATGAAGGGGTTTAAATGTGGATTTGTACGTGTTATGTCGACTGAAGTTTTCTGACAACAGGAGAAGTCAACAAGGTGTCCCATTTTAACCACTTATTTCCTTGTGAAGACAGAAAGGAGACACTAAGGTCTTCTTGTTTTGTGGTTTCGCATTGTTACCAGTGGTCTTCTACTGTTCTTTATGTTTTATTTAATGGTAAGAATTGTTTCTGTATGGGTGTTTTCCATCAAGGTTTCATGTAAAAGGTCCCCTTCACACTGGATGACAACCACACAATGACATAAAAGGTATATTAACAAGATTGTGGCAGGTTGTTTGAAAGTCTTGGCAACGTTTTTGGATGTGTTTTAAGAACACATGGGGCTCCACATACATACATGCATACATGCATACATGCATGCATACATACATACAAACATTATCTTCACCCATTTCTTCCTGTTTGTGTCATGGGGATCACTGGTGCCCATATCCAGCAGGAAACACCCTGGACAGGTTTCCAATCCATCACAAGGACATATTCAGACAAATGAGACAAACAACCATTCACTCTCTCACTCACACCTAGGGACAATTTAGAGTTACCAGTCAGTCTAACAGGCATGTTTTTGGTCTGTGGGAGGAAACCGGAGTACCCGGAGAAAACCCACGCATACACAGAGCGAACATGCAAACTCCACCCAGAAGGGTTCCTGGCCAGGATTTGAACCGGCGTGACCTGCTCTCTGAGAGGTGGCAGCTCTACCAACTGCACCACTGTGCTGCCTTTCAATAGTTAAAATGTTTTGTACTGTTTTGAGCATGCACTGAAGATTTGTAGATAAGTCAAGGCATTAATGGTGTCTTGGGTGGAACATTGGGGGAGCATTGTGTCAGGATATGTTGTAGGGCCTGTGCACATCAAAGTGGCTTTGTTGTCCTCGAGTTGAAGCCTTGACTAGAACCACGATTGTGACAAAGTCATGGAAACAGCCTAGTACAGGCGTTACACTCATGGCACTTGTATGGAGTGAGCTTCTAGGTCATGGCTGCATTCTTACCTAGTGGGAGAATGTCATGCCAGGGTGGTTATGGAGAGCATGGTAACGACACAGAAGAGCATGTCAGGGACTTGAACAATAGCCAGGGAAAAAAAAATGCCAAGAGCAAAGCAGCATTATCCAATATTGGACAGATGACCTGACTGAGAATTATTGGATTTGATACCTGGATGATTGAGCATGAACTTTGTTGTCTTTAAAGCAGCATTATTATTTCATTCACACCATTTTTCCTAATTTGCCACAATCCAACCACATTCTAAATGGGTTTGAAGAATGTTGCCTGGTCATCATCCATGTTGAAGCAGTCCTTAGGCACAAATGGTCATTTTACACTTGGGCTTTTTATTTTTTCTTGTCCTGCATAGGCTCAGTGTGTGATCTGAGAAGTGAAGCAGCATTCTGCCAGTTTCCTAAGTCAATGTATTTCTACATGTTACAGGAAAATTGTTATGGGCTGTTTTAAGGCAACAATCAGGTCTCTCTTGTAAATGAGTCCTCAAGGTTCAATGAGACTAATGTGTATGAATAAAGATTGAATGAAAAACAAACAAACAAGAAAGAGACAAAACTTAACATTTGTATAATTTAAGACACGCGTTGTGATATATATTTTATTATTTCATTTGGAAAATGATTCCAGTATAAAACTGCTATGTCCTTTTTAAGTCCTTTGTTTTATGTTAAATTATATTTACTCACTGTTTGATTAGAATCAGACCAAAAAAGTTAGGTAGAGGCACTACAAAAGTACGATTAGAAAGAAAAAAGAAATCATAGTTTGGGTGAATCTTTGGGCTTTTTAAATCCTTACTTGCTCCTTGTAAATTATTTTTTATTTCACGAAGCTATTTCCTTGAGATAAGTTGATATTTTGACTTTGTGCTCACAATGATTCATATATTTTGAATACACATTGTAAAAAAGGCACTGCGTTTGGACTGGTCATTAATCAAAGCTAGCATTATTGGAAAGAAGAGATAAATAGATTTCAATAAAATTATTTCTAAATAAAAATGTTTAAACCGTTTTTATTACATTTGTTTGTACTTGACATATATTTTGAGAAAATTATGTCACAGTAAATTTTGTGAACGTCCATTTTCTTTGTGTCATGAGCACATGCCAGAAAAAGATGATTGAATATTTTTTCTAGCCGTTTTTTCCTTGGTCTAGCAAATGTCCTATTTTTTTTTATTTTATTTAAACTGTACTCGTGTATTTAAAAATCATAGAAATAAAAAATACACATAAAAGCAACAATATAACCGTTTAAAAAATATCTAGTCATGTTACGATCTTCTTCCACTGGATTTTGACATATCAATACATTTAACAATACAATCTGACAATTGTTGTAGTGTATAATCTCAGTAGCTACAAAACTGTGGGATTATTTTCTGATCTGCATCTGTGTTTTTCCAGAAGCGACAATACTTTACTGAGTTGGATCTTCGTGATAGATGACAATGTTCACTTTAAACTCAGATAATCCCCATCCAATTTGCTCTGATTTCCTTCCCATATTTCCTTCTTAAATGATGGGCCCCTGGTCTCTATTGCTGGTCACAGACATAGTGAAGCCATAACACATGACGGTAACCAAAATTAATGGGAGCCCCGGGCTGGACTTTCTCCTGGCTGACCGCTTAACGGTCTAGAGAGCGCGGATACAGAGTAAAAGACTGCTAATGGGAATAAGACGAGGCGAAGCACACATCTTACCATTTAATTATAGACAGTAAAGGACTTAAAGAGAACCGTGGGTAAAAATCAGGAGGATGTTTCCTTTTCCTGAGTTATATATTGCATCGTGCAATGGCTTTCATCCTTATAAACACGATGTTGTGTCAGGTAACCTTCGTCATTGAATCTTTGCATTCGCCCGATAGCTATAAACTACAAATCTTCTGCAACAAGATTTCATTTCTTCAGCCGGTTTGCGTTCCTTTTCAACTTTCCCGACCAGAGGGGGCAAAAGTAGTAAAGTACTTTTCCTTCATCTTATCAGCAGCTGCAAGAAAGCCTTCAAGGGGGCACCCATATCAGATCCCTCACGCTTGTCATCATCAAGCCTCTCATCAAGGCTTGCACTCTAGTCTGCCGCCTTTTCTCGTCCCTCGTGACAGCATTTTGTTTGCCTGATGAGAAAGACAAAGAGGAACATATTGAAAGGAGGGGAGAGACACATCTCCTGGCGAATACTTCGACAGAGGAGACAATAGTCATTCATCTGTGTACTGATACTGGCAGATTGACTTTTCTCACTGAAGGAGGGGAATAATTGTGAGGCTCCCGTAACTGATGAATGCAGCTGAGACTGTACCGCCAAAAGCATCCTGACTACCCCCTTTGCTCTGGAGAGCGGCGGAAGATGAAAGAAGGAAATGCACACAAAGGAGCATTTATATAACAACACAAGTAGGAGTATGTATCAAATAAACCCTGTTCTACTTAGCATGACTCCAAAGCCGTACAGGAGGAGTCAACGGGAACCTGTAATTTTGGCCTCTTGAGAGAAAGAAGGTACGAGCAAACAAACATGTGTTTTCAAGTGTCTCGGCGGATTCAGATGTTTTGTCTTTTTCCAGAAACGCTTGGCACTAATTGAAGACAGCGAAAACGCGTTCATTTTTTTAGTCTATCATCACTTCCAACATACACGTGAAGCAATAGGTTTAGCGGAACTAAACTTGACATCAACATTCAGTATTCTTCAGTTTGTGCAACTCCAACAGAGTTGCTCGTAATCCTTTTATTGGTTTTGCAACCTTCACCCCCACCCCCCCTTTTCTCGGCTTTCCATTTCCTGTCTCATGGTCCCCCATGCCCATTCACCACCATCCCTACCAAACTTCTGGTGGCACGTCACTGGTTCATTCTGCAGCACCGATCCCGCCGTCAGCTAAGAGGGTGTGGTGCAGCATGTGAAGTAAATCTCACTCGCTTGATTTCATCAATCCCCTTTTTCACCCCGGGGTTTTTGAACACCTCAATCAAACCTACCCTCAAGGTCGCCTTTGTGGCGTGATCGGCAGAATGAGTCCACTGCCTCCCCCACCCATGCAGAGGGTGCTTTGAACTGGAGAGATAGATAAAGAAGCGAGGAAAAGGACAGAAAGGAATGAGATGTATCCTTTGTGTTGGATATTGAAGTTTTAGTTTCGATGGACACTTTAGCAAGGTCAGTCATATTTTAAACAGATTTATTCAAATTCTTAAGGCTCCGAAGCTAGTTTTCAATTCATGAACCAACGGCAAAAGTTAAATTTACACTTTTATTTGGCCGTACATTCATGTAGACTACCCATTCAAGCTCGTCATTTCTTTCAGTGCTCCCAGTGCTGTAAACTCAACATTCTGAGCATTATTGTCAACATTGTCAACATTTTGAACCACTCAAAGTCAAGGCTGTTGGCAAAGGACGGTGCTGCATGATGTTGGCGATAGCGACAGGAAATAGGACAGTGGTATGAATGGTTAGCCGAACGCTGTGTTCAATTTACAGCAGTTCCAGATTTTCATCTATCATCGGCTCCATGGAAGAAAGAGACAGCAGGAGCAGGGGAGTTATTCTTTTTCTCCCAAGGTACCTCATAAATTAATACGCTACAACATGTGGAGATTAAAACACTGCTCGTCTCTCATGGTTTTTGTGATTTGTGAATCTTTTTTCTTATTATTTCTGTAATCGCAGAGTGCAACATACATGGTGCATCATAGTTTGGCAACACGGTGGCTTAGTGGTTATGTGTTATGTTACAGCAAGAAGGTCTTGGGTTCAATCTCTGGTTTGGACCTGGGGTCTTTCTGTGTGGAGTTTGCATATTCTCCTCGTGTTTAAGTGTTTGTTTGTTTGTTTTTTCCCCCCGTGTACTCCTTTTTCCTCCCGCAGTCCGAAAACGTGCATGTTAAGTTGCCTTCAGGCCCAGGCCTCCATTGCAAGAGATCTGTACTCTTAATGGGATTTTCCTGTTAAATAAAAGTTAATTAAAAATGTAATAGTTATGCTTAAGGTTCAATGGCATTCAATCGAATATGTACATGCTCCAAGAAGACTGAACTGATCTCACCAAGACAAAAATATCATCCGTCATACAGTAGTCCCTCGCTACTTTGCGGTTTGTTTTTCGTGGACTTGCTCTATTGTGGATTTTCAAAATAAGATTGGGCATGACACACAATTGGCTGAATGATGGATGAGCCACATAATCAGCATGACATTTTTTATTTAAAATGAAAAACAAAATATATATATATATTTAGCACCTGCTGCACTTGTGGGCAGCCCACTCTGCAGGAGAAACTTCCTCCTGCAGCTCCTCCTCCCTCTTCCTTCCTCCTCCGTCGATCTCGGCTCTGAAGTGGAAAAGTGGGCGTGGCCAAGAGTGCAGAGTGCAGCGTGGCAGTGAGCTGAAATCATCACATTCTGTGCTCTAACAGAGCGTTTAGAGTTTAGAAACATAACACAACTACTTGTTACTACTTGTACTACTGTTCCTACTTAGCGTTTTTTTTTTTTTACGTATTGCGGGGCTTCAAGGTACGAATCCCCCACGATAAACAAGGAACTACTCTATTGTTCCATGATGGCCATATCATTGTATGCCTTACCCTTTTTTTCTGGGTCTTCTGCAAGAAAAAAAAAAAATGCCAACAAAAGTACAACACTGATTTTTTTTTTTTTTCTTTTTTTTAGCTAGTTAACAGCTAGGGTCTATCATGAAAACAAAGGTTTTACTTGCATGAAAGTAAATTATTGTATTCTACAATTTTTATTACTGCTTCGTCAGTTTTTTGTGTGTATTTTTCTGCTAATTTGAGCCTTTTTTCTGCTTAATTTTTTATTTATGTTTGCATTTTTTGGGCTTGTTGTGCTTCTTTCTAAAAAATAAACTGTTTATGCTTCTTTTAGCTTTTTTTCTGTTTATTTCAGCTTTAAAAGGCCTTTTTAGCTACTTTTTCTAAATTAAGATAAAAAAACCTATTGAGCCTGTCTGCCCGTTTCAGCTTATTCTACTATATTTCTGCTCGATTAAGCTTTTTCTACACAATTGTGCTGTTTTTCTACTGTTTTCCTCTTTTAATTTCCTGCTTTCGGCAAATGTCAACCGTTCAAATTCAGCTCACGTTAACAGTTTTAGTGATGAAACCCTTTTAGCCTGGTTTCAATTTCAGTATTCACATTGCATTTTTTTTTTTTTAACAAAAAATGCAATTTCTCTAGTATATAAGTCAATATCTATAAAATTTCAATCATGACATAATGCTAATCTTCTGACATTTTAATGGATTTAGTCACTTGTATGAAAATGTCACTAACTTTACAATAACTGTTGGTAAATAAAAAATAAAAAAACTCATTAATACAAAAACATTATGGGAATTCAGCCAAATACGGCACTAATGAAACATGTTTTTATTGTCTATTTCAACAACTCATTGACTATTTATTTGGAAATGCATGACCTCCTGCCTCCATCGGGGGTGCTGCAACACCATCTGCACCCCTACTTCATTCAGCCTTTATTCCTGCCCTAATATTTTAAATTGATAATGTTTACACTTCTGTTTAAAGCAAGTGCAATTTTGATATTTGAGAAGTTCACAGAATCTAAGAAAATCCACTGTTTCTTTCTTTAAGGTTCAACAAGATTTACCCCACAATGTACATGCTCTGAGAAAAACAGAAGAATCTCAGAAAAGGCAACAGAGTCATTCGTCATATTGTTGAACATCAGAATCATGGCGTGATTTTACTGCATTTCTGTGCTTTTTGTGGAAAAAAACAAACTAACAATGTGTTACAAAAGTACAAACAAGAATTGATTTTCAGCTTGCTCACAGCCAGTGTCTATCACCATAACAGATGTTGTTTTGATCATGAAGAGAGAAATTATTGTATTCCACAGTTTGGAGATTCCAAAGCCCACTTAGTCCATCTTTTAAGATTTAATACTTCTGCTGTACCAAATTAATCAAAATCTTGTGCGCCTAAGTTTTGGCCGTTTTGTCAACCTTCCACTCCCCTTTCACGAACATCGACAGAAGGATTTATCAGCAGTCCATTACATGATAAATCCTGCCAAGACCCCCACCCCGCCCTGTCTAATTACATGCACTGAAGATCTGTTGCCAGAAAAAAAAAGGTTGCCTTAAGCCACGATCCCCATGTGGTTGTTGTCCACTTCATCTCCTGCAGAGCGCCATTTTCTGTCTCTCATCTACGAGGCCTACTTTCCTCTGAATGTAGCCTCTGGCTCTCCCCATCTAATGCTATGATTTAATTAATTAGCATGCGGCTTGTACAGAGGTTTAACGCATAATGATATGTTAGCCCCGTCGCTGCGAATGTCTTAAATTGGTCTATTCCCAATGGGCCATGAGGGTAACTTTGCAAAACAAGCGGGAGATAGGGGTGGAGAGAGGTCACATTATTAGAGAGCAGTGAGCTGTGTGAAGGGGAAAAAGGTGATACACGCTGGACTTGTGGATACAAGAGGAAGGTAAGAATCAATGAAAGCAATCATCTCCAATTCATTTTGTTATAAACTGCACAAAGGAGAAAATAAATGGATTATACAGACATTCCGTAATTGTCAAGTCTTTCTGAGCAATAAAAAGGACGATGTTTCACTTGAAACTGCATTACAAACTGGACATGGAGTCAGTTACTATGGATTTTCAGAAAAGTACTAAAGTCTTGTTTTTTTCCTAATAAAAAGTTAAAGTCTAGAGAAGTATTCGCAATGAAAATGTGCCAGGTATCTGCAAGCGCTTTCCTTTTTTAAAAAACATTGGGAGGTGACGATGGTGGTTTAACATTCATGTAGACTATGAAGAGTCGCCGGGGAGGTTCAGGGAGAAAAGGTAAGGACATTGACATTGGTATCACAACTCACCTCAGGGGACTCACTGACTTTAAACACTCACTCTTGCGAGCTTAGAGAGCATGTGTCTTCAACGTGGCACACTGAGCTAGCACATGACATTTACTCAAAGCTACTGCTGACAGTGTTTGGCCTATAGAGGATTTGGTCAGTGATGCTCATATGTCTGTTGGAATGGGTGTTTATTGAGAAAATAATGATTCATAATCATGTAAATGTGGTTTGATTGTTTTAATGGGTTGAAGTGATAGTTGAGAATTTTTGAAGCGGGGTTCTGTAGGTCATGAACCATTTCAATTTGTTGTAGATAGCTCTTCGAATGGCCTCAGTTTAAAGGAAATTATTTATTATTGTTGACCGGATTGATGAGCCAACAGCTAGTCTGAGCGAGGCCGTGAACAAAGTCGATTGCTGCCATAATAAAACAATTCCAATAAAAAAATACATATTTGTAGTTGATACAAACATGTTCATAAACTTTACATTCTCAAAATCGTCTCATCACAATTACTTCCTTATGTCAAACACCCTTCGTTCGTCTGTTTGTACATGCTATGAGCGCAATGATTTGAAAAGTATGCGAGGTGTTGACTTCCATTTTGGTGTGTGGCTGCATCTATTCGTAAAAAAGTTGCTTTTCGAAGGGTTGCCAGGTCAAAATCCGATGGCTGATGCCTTTATATATGTAAACCTTGTGAGCTGAGTATTTTCAAAAATGGGAATGAGCCAATTTCCTTTTTGGTCCTTTTTATACACAGTGTAACTTCTACCCACTAGAATATCTTGCACCAAAAATACAAAGGTTTATTTTCACTCCCGATTCAATTCCAGTCCAGAAAAACAAACACTCATCTCGAAAACGTCAAACATTCACCATTCAGATCCTTCTGCAGTGGGGGACATCAGTGTGCTGCTCGTTTACACTGAATTCTGGAGTTGTCAGCAGCAGTTAGTTGTTTCCAGTGCACTTTGGAACACTTCTTGCAGGAATATCCTAATGTTTCTGCTGGAACATAAATGTAATATATAACCAATGTTTTTAATGTATTTCTTTTTTTAGATCAGAGTTGGTTTGGGACAACAGATAAGACAATCTACTGATAATATGGTTTTGTCCCAGTTCATTTGGAAATAAACTGCTTTTCTTTAATGTGAGATTAAAGAAATGCATCTAACATACTGTATATGATCAATAATCTAAATTACCAGACAGCTCTGATACTTTTCAGCAAATTTGTCTTTATAGCAAAGGTTCAGAACCAATACAAAAAAAGAGCTGTCGCCTCTCAGCGAGAAGGTCAAATCCCAGCCGGGGGTCCATTCTGGGTGGAGTTTGCATGTTCTCTCCGTGCACAAATGGGTTTTCTTCGAGTACTCCTGTTTCCTCCCACAGACAAAAAACATGCATGTTAGGCTGATTGGTAACTCTAAATTGTCCCTGAGAGAGTGAATGGTTATTTGTCTCGTTTGTCTTTATGTGTCCCTGTGATGGAGACCTGGTGTCCCCCACCTCTTGTACAGTGTCTGCTGGATATGGGCACCAGTGACCCCTGCAACCCAAAAAAGAAGAAGCAGGTAAAGATAATGGATGGATAGATGGTTCGTCCTATTTGTTCTTAAACTCCTTTTGAAGCAACTCCTTGGACAGAACATTGTTGGATTTTTTTTTTTTTACCTGGATTGTTGCACATGGACTTTGATCTTTTTGAAGCACTTTGGTCAATGTTGATTTTAAAAGTGCTATATAAATAAAAATGACATCTTATCAAAAGTCTGATGGCCTTTTTAATGACTGACAAACAATTCGCATGGTGCCTAGAAAACTCAGGCACATCAAACCCGATAGCCTGTCTGAGAGGGGTCTAAAAAGCGATGAAGTTTAATGCACAATCACACGTGAACCATCTGTCACAAAAATATTAAACAAATAAATGAATATTAATTTTTATTTTAAGACATATTCTTCTCATGGAAAATGGAAAACTAGGTCTTGAGACTATCAAATATATTGTCAAATATAGAACAATTACTTAAACAAAGCAAAAAAACTGAGGGAGTGGTGGTAATTAGAGAAGCAAGCCTATGACCAAAAGGTTGCAGGTTTGAGTCCCCAGAGCAAAACAACAACAACTGGGTGAGTGACCTGGGCTCCTACCCCCTGGCCACCTTAGATGGCAACCGTCTGCTCCAAACACGTGGGCTGTGCTAATCAGGGGTCAGTAGTTTTATCAAGAAGAACATCCAGCATAAAAAAAAAACCACAATGTGCCAAATCTTCATGCAAGTTTGCTCACTGTGGTTACCCCTTGAGAAGGGGAGGAGCCAAAAATAAATAAATAACTAAAATAAAAAAAATAGCAGGAACTGATCTAAAATTGTGCCCTCGGTATGAAAATGCCAAAATATGTATTGTTTAAAAAACAAACGTGTTTTTGTGGAACAAGTACTAAAAGTAAAGGAATCCAATTAAATTCCATTCAGTTTATTAATATAGCCCCAAGTCACAACATCAGTTATCTCAGGGCACTGCACAAAAACATTCACATACATTATAAATGCCAACTCAGCAGATTGCGTTGAGTCTTCATTTCGTCACAGTCTCCCACCCTGAGCTAGTGCAAAGGCAACAGTGAAAAGGAAAAACTCTTTCGTAATTGGAAGAAACCTCCAGGCTCAGGACAAGCGGCCATCTGCTTCAACCAGCTGGGTTTGAGGGGACAGGAAGGAGAAACGGACACAGAACGGCAGGTCGAGAATGGAAGAAATGATACATTATTATTATAAAGAAGATCTAAAGTGGAGAACTTTGACTTGACATGGAATGACCCTTTAGTAATCCATCTCTTCAGACTGTAGAGGTCATTGATCACAGGGTCCCGTTCCAGAGCCCTTCCATATCACCACAAGCCTTGGTCTCTTGACATTCAAGTACCAGCTAACTGCCCGACCCGTCATGTTCTTCTGTTGCACACACCTCCATCAAACCCCTCAAGCCATCCATCATTTTGTGAAACTTATAAAAAAAATGTCTAATGAACGTCCCAGTTGATCAATTAATCACTCGGTGGGACCTCAAGGTTATTTAGCGTGTCTATTAGCAGCCCAAATAAATGATTGAGCGTATATATTTATGTGACCACAAGGGCTATATTTAAAGTAACCTCATGGGAATATTTGAGATATCTAAAACCTGTAAAAATATATAGTCACAGTCACCCTGTGTTCAGATACTGTAATTCAATAGCAAACCATGACTGAAGGTACTGTTTCTGAACAACAGCAGATTGTGCAGATAGCGATTAGTAGCACCAGCTGCTAAATCCAAGCTAAACAAAAGGCAACCCTGTAATGAATGCCATCATTCGTGCATTCAAATGAACTGGACACAAATACTGGTAAATTGCACCCCAAGCAAAAATTTATTGCCTCTCTTCCCCACCTCTCAGGGGCACGTTGTAAGCAGCCCCATCTCTGAGCTGGTTGATTGCTTCTGCCAACAGAAGGTAGGGATTGCTTTTCATACGATTAGTTTCATTTATGCACTTCTTCTTCTCTTGGTAAATTGTTGCTGGTGAATGGTGGGGGCGTAAAGATGCCCAGTTGGCGGAAGTTAATTTTCCACTTGAGGAAACTGTCGGTAAAATAATAATCTACAGTTTGTTGTGTGGAAATGATGATCTCTCACAGCCCTGCCAGGGAGTCGAGTGATGGCACAGCACTGGGAGGCCCCTCATGCCACAACCAAGCTTTTCCACAATTGGCTTGTTAGTCAAAGAGTCTACTCCTGTCCCATAGGCAAGCTGACACTGTAGCACCTGCCACCTAAAAATCGAGATAAATTACACAAATTGTGTTTTTTGAGGAAATGATTTCATCACAAAAACAAAAAAACAACAACAAGCTGCTATGGATTTATGTGGAACACTGTTTTGGATCAACATACACCAACCAACTGTTACCTTTGTGTGCTGCAGGTATTAAATGATTGAAATGCTAGAATCACGTTACAGGTAGCTAAACTGTTCTAGTGATTAATGTCCAGCCAATTCATAAATTAACAGTTGTTACAATTTTTTAGTAATCAGAATCTTCAGTATTCATTTTTTAGTACCGCAATTTCCAGACGATAAACCGCTACTTTTTTGTGTAAAATGCTGCGGCTAATTTATGGATTTTTTTTTTTTTGATGGACTAACAAACTTCATGCCGCCAAAGCATTTAGCCTCATCACACCCGGTACTTACGCAGATGCCCAATACACGTTGGGGGGTGGGGCCTAATGACTCAATGCGACTTCCTGTATAAATAAAGGTTAAAAAACTGACCAGTGAAATTACCAAACAAATGATACAAAGTTTCATTGGTCTACTGGGAAGTGGAGGAGACTTCGTCCCCCCCCCCTCCCTTACCCTCCCTGTGGGATTTTCCCCCCTCGTTGGGGCACAACAAAGCATTTGCAGCCACTCAAAGTAAGTATGAATGATAAATCAAATCAAATCCAATCGCAAATTTACCTGCAGACGAAAGTGATGTTGAGAGCGACAATGGAGACGGAGGACGTGTGTGATGAAGTTTTTTTGAGGCTTTTCAATTCTGACACCGAAGATGTCGACTTTAGTGGTTTTAAT
The DNA here is from genome assembly GCF_014905685.2 of Nematolebias whitei. NCBI lineage: Eukaryota > Metazoa > Chordata > Actinopteri > Cyprinodontiformes > Rivulidae > Nematolebias > Nematolebias whitei. The sequence goes on along the minus strand of NC_056498.1, from coordinate 31,954,176 downwards.
ACACAGGAGGAAGAGGAAGGTAGCAATCAATGACTTTTCCTGGTAGGTTACTGTATTTTTATTTTTTTTTAAGCCGTGTCTCTGGCACTGTTCAGGAAAAAAAACAAAAAAAAAACACTTACTGTACATATTTGTGCATGTTACTGGTAAGTAAAAAAATATTTCTGTGTAAATATCTCGTATTACAATGTTATTACAATGTTAACACATGCGGCGTACAGACAAGTGCAGCCTATATATGTACACATTATTTTTTCTTTTTAAATTTAGTGGGCGCGGCTTATATTCGGATGCGCTCAACAGTCCGTAAATTATTGTACATTGTATAAATCTAGTAAATATTTTTTATTCTATTTTTGATCAAATATTTTTAATTTAAAATTGGAAAAGGCATATTCAGTTTTCTCCTCATTTGGCGTAAAAATTGTGATATGAATTTGCGGTCATTACGAATTCAGCTTTAGCTGTCGAGTCTGATTATTCAAGGTTTAATTTTTTTGGTTGAATGCCCTAAAAATTATTAACCTGTTATTGGTGCCTCAATTCTAACAAGCGCAACTGATCATTGTAGAGTGGATAAAAGAACATCACCCTCATATTCCTCCCTCAAATCTTTTACATTTGATAGAACAAACCACAGTTCTATACGATGTCATACAAAACGATACAATTCAGCCAAAACTGATAAACTCAACACAAGATGGATCAACTAAATAAGATGTGATATGAATCTGATACAATGTGATTTATTATTGCAAACCTACACTGGTTTTTATTCTGCTCAATTATGCCACCCCTGTCCAAGTGCTATGCAACACAACACAACACA
>NC_056498.1:31935085-31943347 GCF_014905685.2 Nematolebias whitei | reverse complement strand
TAGATAGATAGATAGATAGATAGATAGATAGATAGATAGATAGATAGATAGATAGATAGATAGATAGATAGATAGATAGATAGATAGATAGATAGATAGATAGATAGATCGATAGATAGATAGATAGATAGATCGATAGATCGATCGATCTATGCATGCATGCATGCATGCATGCAGAGTGGGGTATGAGCAACATTATCAAGAGGACATTTTATATTTAACCAGAAAATAACATAATTGATTGTAAGGTACTGAGTACTGAAAATAAGTCAAAGATGTGTTTTTGGAGTTCAGTTAAAAAAGTACCATTTTGCAGTTTGCATTAACAGCCTTATAACACATAGAACACACCATACATTTACCTATAATAAATGCACATGTTAATGCCATATATTTATAAGTAGATTTTAGGATCTACATAATTTCTAAAATGAAAATTACATTATCATATTCCAGCAAACACACACATCTGCATACCTCACGTAGTCTGATTACTTTACTGTAGCACAAATGAGCTCTGGGGTAGAACTGTAAATTCACGTGTTAGTATCACCGCCTCTCTGCTGGTGTGTGAGCTTCCTTCAGTCACCAACAGTCATCATTTGCCAGGTCAAATGCAAACACATATCCTTCCCCTGTTCCTTATAGCATGGTCAAAAATAAAGATATTTGGTTTCTAGGAAGGCAACATGGTGGCACAACTAGTAGAGCTGCTGCCTCTCAGCGAGCAGGCCCTTGGTTCAAATCCTGGTCCGGGGGCCTTTCTGGGTGGAATTTGTATGTTCTTTCCGTGCATACGTGGGTTTTCTCCAGGTACTCCGGTTTCTTTCCATAGACCAAAAACATGCATGTTAGGCTAATTGGTAACTCTAGTGAGAGTGAATTCTTGGAATTTGGTGGGTTTTTAAAGTCAAAGTTTCTTTGTCATTCACACCATATGTGGTACATGTGGTTGAACGAAATTGTGTACACAGGGTCCCAGTAACATCCAACAAAAGCATAAATTGTAAAGAAAAAAGTAGTAAGATCTAACATATGAACTAAGAAATACGCTAAACTAGGAATATGCTAAGCACTAGTAGTACAAAAATTGAGTGCTGAAAAACTGAGTTTATTACCTGGTTAACAAAAATAAGTTTTGTTTACAAGAGTGATGGTGTGAAAACTTTTTTTTTTTTTTTTTTGCTCTGGAGTTATGTCATTTGGAATTACAGTCCTGTATTTGTAAAATGGGGTCCCTAAGCTTCACAATGATGCCAAACACTATACGATGGGATTTAGTGCCAACACTGTGTTTCATTGCTTGCAAATCTAAATCTGGTAGCAAATTTCATTTTATGAATATTGAATTACTGTCAGATGCATCATGAATAGAATGGATGAATAATTTGGGATAGTTAGCCAATCCAGGGGGGGAGCCAGATTCAGATAATAATTTTGAGTGAGGCTGACTCTGCTTGATTTCTGTCTGCCTTATAGTTCTACTAGTACGTCTCAATGGCGACTCCAAAGAGCCAAATTTTGTGGTCAACAACGCCGGGCCGAGCTCCTAGCTTCTCCAAGGTAGATTCCTTCTTGCCAGCGAGATTCAGGAGCTGCAAGTGGCCTGAGATTCTAAGAAATTGCGTCCAGCTTACGGCTCAGCTCACCCAGCATCTGAGTCTGAGTGCTCACCGCACAGCACAATCCATCACACAAGCCGGGCATCATGAGACCGTTACACTGAGAAATTTCAGCTTTAATAACTACGTCATTGTGCCACCCTAATTTATTGCAGCATAATCTAAATATATTGGAAAACAGATAAATAACCAAACAAATAAAAAAACACAAATATTACCAAAATGAAATAGACATATTATTTTTATTAGGTAAAACTACATGTATAAATATGTGGAAACCAAATTCAAATAATTTCCTCCTACATCATTTGTATGTTATCACTGACATATCATCAATTTCTTCCAAAGTTCTCAGTTTAATTAGGAATAGTAGAATAAAAGAAGAGAGGATGATGGGGAAAAAACAAGACCTTGTATCCATCTTTGCTCTTCTCTATCTCTCAGAAGCTTTTTACTCTCTCCGGTAATCATGCACACCTCTCATTTCAATACAGGGCTGAGTGCACAGAGTGAACGCTGCAATCTGTTCCTTGTAATGAAAACGTATATTCCAGCTCCCCTTCCTGAAAGAAGGCCCCATTAGAAGACTCGGTTTTATTGATTGAAATGCTTTTAAAGTTGCGTAGCATGCATTAATGCAGGAGGGGAGGCTTCTGAACGGCATAAGACAATGGTACCATACATACAGCTTCTGGTTAAAATGTGATTTTATTTTTTAAACCAGAACTCCCATGAATATATTCAAATTTAGCTTTAAGCAATTTATTCCACATTCTGGTGCTTAAAGGATGATGATACCTGCTATTAATGCAAACGCTTTGTCTCATTGCTTGCAAATCTGGGAGCAAACTTCATTTTATAAGTATTGAATTACTGTCTGATGCATCATGAATAGAGGAAAAGCGAGGTTATGAAATGAACTGAACTGAATGGGGCAAAGGATTCAGACTTTAAACCGCTAAAACTCAGCTTAATCACTTTATGTGGGTTAGGCCACAACCTGAGACCAAAATCAACCCAGATAATTTATATTCTGGTGCTCTCATGAGACTGTTCATTCATTAAGTAAATGGGGATATTTTGAGCTGTAAAGGTATTGTGTAAATCAAGGAAGAACAATTGTAAGTACAAATTTGCTGATCCTTTGCAGTAGGTTTATGTAGAGTGTTTATACAATTATGCTAGCTTATGTGTTGTACATAAATATTTGTTAATCTTAGTTTAGAAAATCTGAGTTTAATTTTTACTGGATTAATACATGTATAACGGTTAGTCCAAATGGTTAGGGTTAGGGTTAGTAAGCTGTTGGGGGAAGAATCAGTTTTGTGTTGTGTGTTTCCTTGACTGATGAAGCCTTCTGGATGGAAGGTAAAACGATTCAGCACAAAAAAAAAAAGAAACTGTCCCGATGACCTGACTGAAAATTGTTGGATTGTATACCTGGATTATTGAGCATGGACTTTGCTTGTTAACATGTATATTTATTATTCAAAATAGTGGGGCTGCGGTAGCTCGGTGGTCTTGTAAACGTGAGGCTGTGGGTTTGAACCCAAGTTGTGTCATAACGGGCATCTCTTATAGAACAAATGTCGAACCTTTCGTGTGAGTCCGCTCACTATGGCGACCCCTGCAGAAATTAAACCACCATTCTTCGTAGTAAAGATCACACATTTTCCACTCTGGTAAACATGCTGCTTGTGGCTTTTACCATAATCTGAAGGAGACAAGACAGTCCAAACACCTACAGTAACCCCCACCCCCTACCCCCCATGCACCAAACCTACGTTTAATCGTTCCAGCTCACCTCTATATGCCTCCCGTTCCTTCCTCCAGAGGTTATCGTTGCTGTTGAGGGGATGAGCTGAGCATTTGATCTGACCCCTCAAATTCAATTATGGCTCAATAAAACCCCCCTCACTCCCTACCCCCCTAGAGATTGACCCCTACAGCCAGCCAAAGTGGTCTCAACTCATTTGGAAAGTCGAGGCACAGATCCACTTATGCGCATGGAGAGAGGAGTCTAGGTGATCTGAAAGAAGGGGTTTGAAGATTATCTATACTAAGAGAGGTTCTGACAGCAGAGCGGGTGAAAGAATTGTCAATGACAACAATGACAAATCTCTTTATTACTCAAACTAACGCACGGTCTCATGTGGGTCTGGAGTTTTTAGTGAGGTCTTAATCCAGATACACAAGCTGCTCCTGGAGCCAGTAAGTGTCCTCTGATCAGATTTCTTCCAGGTTTTTCCCCCCAAAGAGATGTGCCGAGATGTGTGGGAAGCATCACTTTCTTGGTTTACGTTCCCTTAGTGGAAAGAGAATAAAGTGTGCATTTACTCTAAAAGTCTTGCAGGATGCAGACGGTTCAATTTTGTTACGGGTTTGCAGAAAAAAAAAAAAAAGATAAAAACAAGGTTGCTTACCCCTATTGCATCCACACATGAAAAGAAAGCAAGTGTCGTCAAGTTAGATTGAAAGTAGTCACATCAGTGCTGAATCTTCCAAAATATTTAACATAGCAGCTCTCTATACGATGCGACTTTAAATTTTTCCGCGTTTGCTTGAGGAATGTAACATTTTGACAGTAAGCTGTTGTGTTATCCATCCACTTGACTGGCACCGGTCCTCCATGAATTATTCAAAACACATTCCAAATACCACGTAATATCATTCTAGCAAACAGAGGAGAGAGATATTCATATTTTATCATTGACTATTGACCTTTTTGCAGCCCTGTTTCTCATTCATTCCCTTTGCATCAGTATAGACCAATAAAATGTGATGGACAAAGCCTTGATCAAATAGCACCAACAGGGGAGGCGTCGGGGGGACAGGGAAGCTGGAGATGAAACTGTGTTACAGTGGCAAGCACTTGGCAAGTAAAAATAGCTGTAATAGCCTCAGGTAAGTTAGCTGCCTGAACGCCCCAAACGGATTTTAGGCACAGCAGCAAATGTAGGTGTGAAAATGGCCCCGAGAGTCGTTAAGACACTTTAAGGGAAACAACTGAGAGGGTGCAGTAATTAAAAAAAAAAAAGAAGTTATTTACTCTGAACAAATATTGTCAACCACACTATAACTTCTAAACACATTGTTTTAACTTGTAAAAAGTGTAAAAGGCCAATCTTAAAATTCTAAAATAAATAGGAAAAACAATTTGTAACAATAGCACTTGATGTAATTAAAAATCTTGTGTTGTGTAAACCTCTGTTTGACTGGTTGATGTGAGTTTGATCATCGTTTGGACTTGCAAATTTGTTTCGATTTGATTAAAACAGTAATTTGGGTAAAGCTTCTGCTTTAGATGAGTTGATTTAGATTGGTTAATTGGTTAAACGGCTTAACAGGATTGATTTCTCAAATCTATGTTTGCCTAATTAAAAGTCGTTGGCCTTTGGCATAAAATGAGACTGAATGAACAGAAGTATTCATTTCAACTATACCTAATGTGGCGTGTCGACTGTCCAGTTAATTTCAGTTTATTCATATGGAACCAATTCATGACAAAACCTATCTCGGATAAAAATAAGCCAATCCATTTCAGATGCAGATTTAAATTACGTAATATTTAATTCAAATCTTATAATAATACAGTACATTCGTTGAGTTTCATCTACTCCATCCTGCCTGGAGTTTATTTTTCACCTTTTTACCACATTCACCATTTTCCTGGACAGTGGACCGCAAGTACTTGAAGCCCTGCACCTTTGTGACCTTTGCTTCTTGTGGCCTCACTGTTCCACCTGTCTCCTTTTCATTCGCACAATTCCTCTTTTTGCTCTGCGATGGGGGCGGGGACAATAAAGTCAATTTAATTTGTGTGAGCTGAACTTTAAACTGACCATTTTAAAAGGAAACCTATACAATGCAGCCATCACAATTTTAAGGTAAGACCCATGAGAACCAGACCGAGGGCAAACAGACTCAAACTCAAATATGATATACAGTGATTTATTTACAGTCAATTTATATAGAACTGTATTATTTACAAGGAAGCCTGAACACCTGAGGATGGCGGAAATATGGCGAGTCCAGGATAATAGGAGAATGTTTGATGATTTTTAGTTTGTTGACCTCTTACTTGCTGAAGCATTACATGCCAATTGGTATTTGCCATCAGCCTTCCCTTGGTTTGTTAACTGAAGATTTATACTTAACTTGCTTTCTCATCGTGCTCCTAGTGGCTGCGCTGCCTCCTGAAGTCTCCTACCCTGGAGCCGTCATTTAACTCCTCGTGCCTCTAAAGGAACCTTACTCTCCTTCAGCTGCTCAGCTGCCGTTCCACCACCAGCCCAACTGATTACTTCTACCTGGAACCAGTTACCCTTGTCTCAATGGATTGTGGTCCCTACCATCTAGGAAGGGAGTTATTCTGCAGTCCTTTATACTCCCGGAGCTCGTTAGGGAGATCACCCACAGCCATAGATGTCGCAACCATTATATACCATACCATACCAATTTATTTATAGAGCACTTAAAACAGCAACAAGGCCAACCAAAGTGCTGTACAAAAGAAAACAAACATGCACAGCGGACAGGAAAACATAAAATAGAAATACAGATACAAATAGCAGCAGAAGCTAACTAAAATGGCCAACAGAGTAGAGAACAGACCGGACCAAAACAAATCACAACGTGTTAAAGGCAAGTGAATAGAAGTGGGTCTTCAAGCGAGACTTAAAGACTGAGAGTGTGGGAGCCTGCCGGACACCCAGTGGCAACTCATTCCACAGTCGTGGACATGCAACAGAGAAAGCCCTGTGACCTCTGAGCTTACGACGGGTTTCTGGGACTGAGAGAAGCATCTGGTCTACTGACCTCAGAGAGCGCGGTGGGACATATGGCTGCAGAAGATCAGTGAGAGAGGATGGGGCGGAACTGTTCAGTGATTTAAAAACATACATGAGAATTTTGAATTGGATCCGAAGGTGAATGGGTAGCCAGTGCAGGGAGGCCAAAACTGGCGTGATGTGCTCTCTATAGCCTGTACCAGTTAAAAATCGGGCTGCAGCATTTTGGACCAGTTGTAGACGAGCAATGGAGGACTGACTGATTCCAAACAGAAGTGAATTGCAGTAATCAAGCCTAGATGTTATGAAGGTGTGGATCACTGTCTCAAGGTTCTTCTTGGAGAGTATAAGTTTCAGCTTAGACAGCCGTCTCAGCTGAAAAAAACAGGATTTGACCATCATGTTTACGTGACTGTTGAGTTTTAAGGACGGGTCCATTATCACCCCCAGATTAGTGACCTTTTGTTTCTCTAGCGGGGCTAGAGAGAAAAGGTCAATGTCATGGTTCATGAGTGATCCACTGGGATGGAACAGCATGACCTCAGACTTCTTCTCATTGAAGCTTAAGGTTTAAAGCCATCCAGTCCCGGATGTCAGCCAGGCAGTCAAGAAGAGGCTGAATAGAGCGTGTGCCTCTGTGCCTCAGGGGGAAGTAAATTTGGCAATCATCGGCGTAGAAATGAAAGGGTATGTTGTGTTTGCGGAAGATAGCACCTAGTGGCAGCAGGTATAAAGAAAAGAGAAGGGGACCGATGATGGACCCCTGCGGTACCCCCCACTGGAGCGCTGTCGATGCCGAACTAAAATCTTTGATATTGACACAGAAGGTTCTGTCAGAGAGGTAGGACCCAAACCATTTAAGGGCTGACCCTGTGATGCCCACCCACTGCTCCAGTCTAGAAATGAGGATCTTGTGGTCGATGGTGTCAAAAGCAGATGTAAGGTCCAATAGGACAAGCAGCACATAATCACCTGCGTCTGTGGATATGAAAATGTCGTTAAAAACTTTCAGTAGAGCAGTTTCAGTGCTATGGAGAGATTTGAAGCCAGATTGGAATAACTCTAGGATAGCGTGATCCCCCCCACCCCAAAAAACTGTTTCAACTGAGACTCCACAATTTTTTCCAGTAGTTTAGAGGTGAATGGGAGTCTGGAGACAGGCCGGAAGTGACTGAGGGGTCAAGGTTAGGTTTTTTCAGGAGGGGCTGGACAGCAGCATGTTTAAAAGTCTGGCACCACACCTGAGGATAAACTGCTATTCAGAATAGCGAGGATAAAAGGACCCAGGGTAGGAAAAACTTCCTTTAGTAGTCGAGGGGGGACCACATCAAAGGGGGAACCAGATGGCTTCATGCTGCACATTACCTGCTCCAGAGAGGACAGAGAGATGGGCTCAAAGTGGTCAAACACAGCCACACACTGAGATGGGATGGACAGATCATGAGCTGGCGGAGAAATGAGTGCCCGGGTGTTTGAAAACTTCCTCCATTTCTTTTTAGAAAAAGTGGCACACAGCTCAGTTGAGGCTTCCAGAGGTTAAGGCTCACTGAGGTGTAGAACTGAGTTCAGGGTGGAGAAAAGAACTTGGGGGTTGTGGGAGTTGGAGACAATTAAATCAGAGAATAATTTACATTTGGCAGCTTTAACGGTTTTCTGATAGTGACGCCAACTCTCCCTTAACATTTGAAAAGAAACCTGGAGCCTGTCCTTCCTCCACCTTCGTTCAGCTCTGCGACACTGCTGCCTAACGGCTCGAGTGACGTCATTCAATTATATGTGAAGGGGACATGTCCCCCCACATTAAAAAAAACGTTCATTTGGACCCCCCCCCCCCCCCCCCCCCCCCCCCC
>NC_056498.1:31879436-31934985 GCF_014905685.2 Nematolebias whitei | reverse complement strand
CCCCCCCCCCCCCCCCACACACACACACACACACACACACTTTTACTATGAAACATTATTTCAGGCAGCGTAGTTTCTCTTTCTTCATGAACGAATCCGTTCCACTTGATCAATATGAGAATACTCAAGCCACTACAACTCCACTCCAGATTTTCCTGGTTACCTCCAACTCTCCACCGTCTCCTCCAGCCTCGGCAGAAAACGCGCACAGGTGGAGTAGATGGAGGTTCCTCTGTTACTTACTCGCCAGTTTAGCGAGCTTTGTGCGGGCAGTTGTTGACTGGGGGGAGGGGGGGGGGGGTGATCCTAAACATATATTCATGTTAGGAGGATGCTTGAGAGGAGCGCTACGTCTGTAGCATCAAATAGTTTTCAAAGTGAAAAACTAAAATGTTGATATAACAAACTTGGAAACATTTTGTTCGTTTTTTTAATTATACATTTTAAATTTTGAGGCTCATTCAACCTTTATTTATACAGGTTAGTCTCATGGAGTTCACATTGTGAAATTAAAAACGATTAGCTTCTGGATGTTTGGCATCTTAAAATGAATATTGAAACAGAAAGTACTTATTTAATCAACAGTAAATAGTACTTAAAGCAATTATCACTATGAAATTAATTGCTGATGCATGTTGTAAATGAAAAATTTGTTAAATAAATCTAGACTTAATCAAACTTTATATTTTTTTACCCACCACATATTTATATAGTACCTAGTATATTTTTCTATTATGAAACACGTACAGCTCAGTAGTCCTTTAGTGCAAAATTTAACAGATGATACGTTTCCTTCTAATTAATTTGTTTTGGTCCTTGACCCCACCCCACAGAAGCATTTTTCAAGTATTTGTTTTCCATAACCACTCCATCAGAAATGATATTCAATTACAGAAATGAGCGGGTTGGATGTTAATGGATTAGCCTGTTGTCAGAAAATAGAACTATCAGCATCTGTCAAGGGGTGTTTAGACTGAACCCTATACTCTCAGTGTATACAGCACCGAAAACAAGTTTTTATTTCCCACATACATATCATTTTATATTTTTCATTTTCCCTTTAGCTTTCCTGTACAAGCGCTCACCCAGTTGTGTGTGTTTACTGAGAACCTGCGGTGCCTCAGCCCCAGACAGTGATGGTCGGCCTCGCTCGGTATTGTCTAATAGGAGAGTGGGGAAACTGCCGGGCCTGAGCTCTTCACGGGAGGTCAAGATGTACGAGAGCTCACATAATGGGAGCAGCGGGAACCCACAATTTTCCCCGGTCCTCCATAATCTGTTTGCACTGTGCAGCTGCATGTACAGTGTTTGTGTGCGTGGGTGGGAGTCGGTGACTAACTTGATGGAGGGAGTGAATGAATGAGTGTGATAAGAGTGAAAGATAAAATCAACTATGTTGTGTGTTCACAGTGAACCAGATATCTTTATAGGCACTGGGAACACGTTTAAAATGTAAACTTCTATCAAGAAACTGTGTATTAGACCTATCAGTGCCCTTGTGCAAAAACAAAATTATTGTAGCAAAATAACCAGAACTATGATTAAATAGTCCTTACAAAAAATATACTAAGATAAAATCAACACAAGGAAATGGAAAATGAGCAAAGAGCAACACTGGGAGCAATTTATTGTTTTTATCCCAGGTGCTTTTCCCTCTTATCTTGTGATTAAAAATAGTTTTGATTTTTTTGAAGGTTTTGTGGAGTTGTTATCAGCAATCAGTGTCCTACCTGCAACAGACATAATTGATGACGTGCCTATGAGAAAAAAAAAAGTCTTGCAAAATAGGTAGAAAGACTGAAGCGGAAGTCGTGCAATGTGAAAGTCAAAACTGTCTCACTTTTCAGGCAAATTTCTTTTTTTTTGTTTGTTTGTTTTTTTTTACACTGCAATTATTTAGCTAATTCTTGCTAATTACATAATTCAGAATGTTTTATCTTTGTCCAGGTACGCTTAACAAGCTTTATTTGTCAACTTGTGTTTCACATAAACACTTAATGTAATAGACTGGATTTTTTTAAACGCAATTATCAGAGTTTCTTTATTTGTCATTCACACCACATGTGGTACATGTGGTGGAACAAAATTGTGTACACAGTGTCCCAATTAAATCCAACAAAAGTATAAAATGTAAAAGAAAAACTTTAACTAAAAAACTAAACTAAACTAAAAAACAGGAAAATGAATCAAATGCTACTGTTTTTCTTTTTCTTAAACAGACGATAAACCCCCCACAAGTAGAGACACTAAACAGACTGCCTTTGTTAGCCGAATGACCTTAAATTTGAAGGTCATGGGAGCCAAGATGACGTAGAGGCTGGGCAGTTGACTCTGGACCCAGAGGTCCCAGGTTTGATCCCCAGTCATTGCACATCTCATAGTGTCTCTGAGCAGCACACCCAATCCCCAGTTTCTCCCCGAGTGCCTTCAATAACTGCCCACTGCACCACCTGGTGGTGGATGGGTTAAATGCAGAGAGCAATTTTGCCATCGTATGGACACAATGATGACAATTCATAGCACAATTGTATCAATTATTAGTATTTGTTAATTCGTAACTTCACTATAAATTCAAAAAGAAAGAACTTTAAAGAATTTTAGATTCTTTTTAAATAAGAAAAATGTACAAAAACAAGTTCTTGCCTCCAGTTGTATAGCTTGCACAGCCATCTTGTAGTCTCTCATAAGGGTGCACATTCTGACCCTTTTGGCCTTCCATACTAATTGGGGTTTTGACTTTTTTGGTTTTCTAAATAGGGCAGCACAATGGTGCAACTGGTAGAGCTGCTGCCTCTCAGTGAGCAGGTTACCCTGGTTCAAATCCCGGTCCGGGGGTCTTTCTAGGTGGAGTTTGCATGTTCTCTCCATGCATGCGTGTGTTTTCTCCGGGTACTCCGGTTTCCTCCCACAGACTAAAAACATGCGTGTTAGGCTGATTGGTAACTCTAAATTGTCCCTAGGTGTGAGTGAGAGAGAGAATGGTTGGTTGTCTCTATGTGGCCCTGTGATGGACTTTTGACCTGTTCAGGATGTACCCAGCCCCTTGCACAGAGATTGCTGGACATGGGCACCAATGACCCCCGCTGCCCAAAAAAGAAGAAGTGGGAAAAGATAACGGATAGATGGATGATTTTCTAAATATCCGCTTATTGGTCTCCACTTATGCATAGGTCGGGGACAAGCTGATTTGAAACAAACAGCCAGGTCTTCAAGGCCCTATTGTCATTTGAACTAGCCTTTCTTGCTTTGCTTTGGAGTAAAGTGCTTGAAATAATATCTTCCTCTTCTTTTGATCCGTCATGGCAGCTAGAAAAAGCTGACACAAAAACACACAACTTTTGAACAGAAGTGTGCACCCTTCTCAGGATGAGAGCACTGATCACCTATACTCGTTGTTCGGTTCCATGTACTCATCCCTGGTGTATGTATTGTGACAATTTGTTAAAAATGTGCGTACCATCATGTTACCAGTGACTAAACTTACTGTAGCTTGACTTTTCCAATAAAACTCCCTGGTTCTTTAAACAGAGATAGTTATGTTGTTTATGAGAGATAATTGCTGATATTTTTACTAAACTACATTCCATCAAGTTCTGACCCATACATTTAATGCATGTGGTAGATGGAAACCCTAACCCTGTCTTTGTTGCAAACACATTATTGTATATGTGATTAACCCTAGTCTTTCAGTTCAGACAGTCTTGTACGAAAAACATATAGAGTAATAATTTGTAGCTTTACAATACAAAACTCTTCCAGTAGGTATTTGATATCCTGTGATTTGCAAAACCAAAAGGAATTTGCAACACTTTTGGGGCTTTGTGGCATAATTATTTCTGTCCACATGAAAAGTTACTTTAATGATTTTTAGAGCAAACTCAGCAATAGTTTATTTTTATTGAAATTCAGGCACAACAATTTCCAGCAGGATCAATAAAGTTTTATCTTACCTTATCTTCTCTTAGTTATGGGATAGATTTTAAATATTTAAGACCTAATAATGATATTTGCATGCTTACTAACAGGCAAGAACACTATTGCTTTTAGAAGACATCTGTACCCACATAGTTTTTTTTAATTTGCACAATTAATTATTGAACACTGTCTAATATCGATGAGCACACTTTTTTTTAAAACAATTAGAAAAGCATAATAATGCTAGATGTATTTTGGCATACTAACTAAGCAATATTTATCACCTTTTTTTATATTTTAATGTTTAAATGTCTGCAAAAAAAGCTTCTGCTCCTTTTTTATATATCTATTTGGACATCAAAAGGAATACTGAAGCAAATCTAATAAGCTTCAATTGCTGACAAACTCTGTCACCCTGGTTTCATCTCTCTCTGAAAAGGTCTATTATTTCTGAGCACTGTGATTTTTTTTTTTTTTTTTAGTTTAACTCAGTGTTGATCGTGTTTGAAAATTAATTTCACGTGTTTCTTGTGCTTCTGAGTCTCATTAGAACGGCATAACAAGATCTGTTATGACTCGTATGTAAAATTCCAGCTGCTTTCCATGCATCCTAACAGTGTTACAACCGAACTTGGGTCAGTCTAGAAATAACAGGTCGGCAAGGAGCTGTTTCATACTCCTCAGAGACGAGGGCTCTGCCTCGTAAAAGCTTATTGCTGTAGCTCTGGCAGACATTTGGCATTTCCATTTATTGTCAACTTAGGTTAATTAAACTCGACCTGTCCACCATCTTGATTAGACGATAGTAAATAAAGACAAAATGTTTTTCTGCACAAGTGAATGGGGTCAGAGTGAGGAGCGCCGAGGGAAATGCCAAAATTTTTAAAGCTGCATTTGTATCTCCCATTCATACACAACTTGTGTTTTTGGTGAAAAAAGCTTGAAGAAAATGTTGATGTAGGTTTTTTTTTATTTTTTAATAAACTTAATTTTTTGGTGGCATGGTGTGGACAGGACAGACAGAGGTTTTCAGAACCTACACTGCCTGGCCAAAAGTAAAGTCACCACCTGGATTTAACTAAGCAAATAGGTACGAGCCTCCTATTGGATAATTACTGTATGGGCGATTATCTTTCAGCTGGCAACAAGTTATTTAACCTCAACTGTTGCAATGAGTTTCTTCTCATTTCCTAAACAACCATGTCGAAAAACACATCACGTGGTCGTGGAAAAGATGTGTCTGTTTGAGAAGGGTCAAATCATTGTCATGCATCAAGCAGAGAAAACATCTAAGGAAATTGCAGAAACTACTAAAATTGGGTTAAGAACTGTCCAACGCATAGTTAAAAACTGGAAGGATAGTGGGGACCCATTGTCTTCTAGGAAGAAATGTGGCTGGAAAAAAATCCTGAGTGATCGAGATCGGCAATCACTTAAACGTTTGGTGAAATCAAATAGAAGAAAAGCAACAATAGCACTCAGGGCTATGCTTAATAGTGAAAGTAAGAGCATTTCCACACGCAGATTGTGAAGGGAACTCAAGGGATTGGGACTGAACAGCTGTGTAACCTTAAGAAAAACCACTAATCAGTAAGGCTAACCGGAAAAAAATGCTTCAATTTGCTAGGGAGCACAAAGATTGGACTCTGGAGCAATGGGAGAAGGTCATGTGGTTTGATGAGTCCAGATTTACCCTGTTCCAGAGTGATGGGTGCATCAGGGTAAGAAGAGAGGCAGGTGAAGTGACGTGCCTAGTCATCAATGCTAGATCTTGGTGAAAAATTAATGCAACACTGGATGGAACTAGACCTTGTGACATTGTAGAAGCTTATTGAAACAATGCCAGAGCGAATGCATGCCGTAATCAAAGATAAAGGCGGTCCAACGAAATATTAGTGTGTGACCTTTTTTTTCGGTGGCAACTTTTTTTGGGGGCCAGGCAGTGTGTGATGTAGCAGCCTATTTTGTACAAATCCATAATCACTTTGTGCTTTAGAAACCCAAACAAACATGGAGCTGTTTTGTAGGCTGTATTCTGGGTCTTGTCATCGTTAAACTTTCATTTTGTGTTGAAATAATAAAAAAAAATGAAAGGAAGTTGCAAATTGTAATCCCCCCCCCCCCCAAAAAAAAAAGGAGCTTTGGGATAGAGCTGTCATTTCTAACCCGAGCCCTAAGCCCAGCCCCACCCCACCCGAATTCGGGCCGGGCCATGATAATGTGCAGAATGGGCGGGCCGGGTCATGTCGGGCTTTTAATTGGGTCAGGATCAGCCACGATCCAATTATATGATAATATGGCCTGCCATACATTTAACCAGCTGCACGCGGCCATTTCACCGCGATCTGACCGGCCTTGAACGAGGTAAACAGTTCAGTTAAGCTTCAGATTGGACTATACTGCCAGGAAGTGATCCATTGCCCAAATGGACGTTCATTCAGCCGCTGCACACGGCCGATGACCCAAACAGGTGAGATCGCAAAGCATACACGTCAGAGCGGTCCGTGTCTGAATAAATCAGAATGTAGGCAGAAACAGGGTTTAAATGCTCTTTTATGTCCATGAATGGACAAACACCCCCCTCAGCTCAGATCTTCTGCCCCTTAATTCAGCCGTGCGTCTCCATCTGTTAATAACAAATTAAAAATGTCAGGGGGAGGGGGGTTTCTGGGTTCGGACCTGTAATCATTGTTAATTTGTCGGGTCGGGTGGGGTTCGGAAATGATGACTGCGGGCTGGGGCCAGGTCAGATCGGATTTTTTGGGCCTGAATGCAACTCTACTTTGGGAGAATATTTATCCAATCTAAGCATGTTTCCTTTCTGTATTTTGATGTCATGAATGTGGACTTTTCCATCACCTAGTGGTGCAGCATGTGTATTACAACATTTTGTTAGAATGTGTTGACAAAGAAAAGCATATTGAGTAAATGAATTTATTTAAAATGCTACTTGAGTAGTGTAGACAGTGCCTTAATCCTTATGCCTTTTTGCTGGTTTTGTTCGTATCAATATGGAATTCATATTAAATGAATGTCCAGCAAAGAAATGCACTTCTGTATTTCTGTCGGAATGTTATGAACAGTTGTAGATAGCGTTCTGCAAGGTTTCAGTTTGCAGAAATTGAGTTTACTCTTTTTTTTTTTTAAATTGAAGGTGCATGTAGTCACTAGAGTCACAAAAATAGGGCTTTTACCCAGCTTCTTACATACCACCAGAATTTTGTCAGTAATCAACACATCTGTCCCCCTTTTGGAATATGCTGCGACTCCATTCACAAAACAAAATTTATTTTATTGTAGTAAATTTTCTGTTTATATTAGGATAAGCTTTTATTTTCTATGCATTTATTGTATTATACTTTTACTTTGTCATTGTATTGGCAATACAACTTTATGAGCTAGCTTGTCAAATTAAAATACATTTCAATTTTGTTTGATGTGTACTTGTGAGTAACACAATTAAAAGAGCATCTTATGGTTGGCCTACTATTACGAGTTTAAAAATTACATTTTTAGGTTGTAATTTTATCAATATCCCAATTTATCCAGAAATTGCATGAGTTGGTGAAATGTTCTAGTTGCAAGAAAGTATGCCACAATTGAGGAAACAGCAACATGTTAAGTTTTTGGCCACCAAAGCAGGACGATCTATTCAGTCTTGTGTGTGTTGCCAGCTACTTGTTCTTTTACTCTCATTCACTCATGTCAATGTTTTCCCCCTGATGACAAGCAAGAAATGGTGTCAGTGGACCATCACTGACTCGACTCAAATGACTTCGAAAATAGCTTTGTTCCCCTCACCCCCACCTCATGTACACATGTTACAGATGTTGTTTGACTGAGCGTGGCAGCATGCCAGGATCAAACGTGATGTGCTTTTAGCAACTGAGCTGACGGTGCATGGTTTCGTTTTTTTTTTTCCCCCATTGTTCATATCTCTTGGATGATGATGTGTAATGCAGGCTGGGTGCCCAAGCCTGACAATTTGGTCATTTAAGAATAACTGTTAATTTGGAGAATTTGACATTTTCATAGTTCATTATATTACATTTCTTGAAGATTATTGTGATATGATCTGATGGATTTTCTATCTAAATTCCTAATTGCTTGGTTAAATATCTTTAGAAGCTTGATGATTGCAGATGCTGCCCAATACCAATAGGTTGCACAGTAAATAAAATGAGAACATATCAGGGAGTGAATAAAACTATTTGTAAGTAAGTAAAGTAAGTGCTATGTGTTGTCATCATTGTATGTTCCCATACAATGACAAAATTGGTTCTCTGCATTTAACCCATCACAACTGAGATACACACAGGCGGAGCAGTGGGCAGCTATGTAACTGCCCGGGGAGCAGTTAGGGATTAGGTGTCTTGCTCAGGGTCACCATGACACGTGGGCATAGCGGGGAGTCGAACCGCAAAATTTCTGGTCTCATGTCGGCTGCCCACCATCTCGGCATCGCTGCATGAAATGGTAAACAGTCTGTCATAAATCTGAGTGTATGGAAGTTTGTTTTTGCAATTCTACTTAATTTATTATTGTCCAACCATTCATCCAGTTTTTGCCACCAATCTAGGGTCAGGTGGCAGAGGGAACATGTCCTGGAGGGAAACCCAGACATCTCTCTCCCCATAGATATGTTCCACCTCTGTCTGGGGTACACCAAGGCATTCCTAGGTCAGAAAGGACACAAAGTACCTCCAGTGAATTCTGGGTCTATGCCAGGTTTTCCTCCCAGCATTCCACCTTATTCTGGTTGGGAAACATGGGTGTATATTTAGAGGAAATAAGATTTCAAAACATTTTTCAAAATTTTAAATGCAAATCTAGATCAAGCTCAAGCTATTTCAGAGTGTTCATCTGTCCGACTGTCCAGCCTTTTTCTTTACCTACTTGTCCATGCAGGATCACTGGAGAAATGGAGTCTTCAAATTTAAATAAAAATACTGATGGGCCAGACCAATCTCTGCATTACTCCTATCATACATCTATTCAATTTCTTCCACTAATCTGAGGTTGGGCCTTGAAGGTAGCAGTTCCAGAAAGGAAACACAGATATCCCTATGCCCAGTGACATGTCCCCGCTCCTTTTGGGGATCCAAGGTGTTCATAGGGCATATGTTTCTTCTAGCATGCCCAATATCTGCCCCAGGATCTCCTCCCAGTGAGACATTCTGGAAAATCATCTGATGTAACTCTTTAGGACGACCATATCAGAATATCAACCATCAGAGTTGACTGTTTTTGATGTGGGAGAGTGGTGACTCTGCTTTAAGCTAATTCCCTTGTCACTAAAGCTGAACTCAACTACACTATGGCCCAAGTTAATTTCAGCCACTTGTACCCAGAATCTTGTTTTTTTTTTTCAATAATTATCCATATCTCATAACTCGTAAGGGTTAAAACATAGATGATGCAGTTCAAACAACACTCCCAACCTGTTGGTCATCTCCCACTCCCACCTACCATCCCTCATAAACAAGATATGTATAGTTGAATTATTCTGCTCAAGGCAAATACTTGTCCCACAATTGTCTGTCTTTCTCCCTTTATGTGTATATACTTGAAATGGCAAAACAAATTCCAGAAATTAAAGAAAAGTTCATCAATAGGGCTTGGAAGAGAGATTGTAAAGTCTCCGTTTCCTCCTTTCTTTAAATTGCTTAGAGGTCAACCTCGGATTAACCGTTGTGATGTATCCCTGCTGCCTCGATACATTACCCTTCCCATTGCTCTCCTGGCCGACACACAAGGCAAGCATTTCTTTCAATTAAACCCTTAACTTTTCTTTTTAATTAAACGTACAGACAGATTAATTATGGGACAGCTTTAAATGATGAAAAAAATTAAAGGTGTCCTGAAACATTGTGCTTGGCGGGAATCCACCTGCCTTCTCTTCGGCCTCTTACAGCTCCTTAAGCTGTCACGCCTGCTGTTCAATAAGCAATCTGGTCGGAAGGGGTGGGGGAGAAACGTACAAACGAGTGGAGTCATGCGGGGCAGTTTGTTTCTGTTTGCCAGACAGATTCGATTCTTTCGGAGACACGGCCCACAAAACCAGACACCCAGGGCTGCAGGCTGGGTAAAAACTAATTATGTTGGTGTTAAAAGGCAAGCTCAATGAGGCACGGAAAAGACAGCCAGATTCTCAGCACCTCTTGACACAGTCTCTGCAGGCAGACTAAGGGAGACAGTAGGAGCGAACAATGCTGTTTTGTTCTTGAATTTTGAAGATCCTCACCCTCTAATGAACTGTGTGTCATCCCGTCTCTTGAAGACAATTTTAATTTTAAAAGCATGTCCAACAGGTGTGTTCCGCACATTGGAAACGGGATAGGGTTTTGGAATGAGATGCAGCTGAGTGGGAAATGATCACTCGTGTATTTTTCAGTCAATGCCTATTGATTTTCATTCACGGGGAAGAGAAATGACAAGCACAGAAGCCTCCTGCCTCATTTCATTACAGCCTCTTAGATCTCCAGGTGTGACCCAAGAAGACAGATATCCATCACTCCATCAGAACCATTGCAGAGGTAGAGACTGTAACTGGGGCTTGGAAAAGGCAAAACAATGGATATGTGGATATCAGGTGAAGGCATTAGGGAGATACCCAGAGTGACAAACATGTTATGAAAGATGAGCAACATCTGGTGCAAGAGATCTTATCCTCATGATCTTTTCGTTCACTATGCATATGTGCAATTTGCTCTATAATCTTGGCCCTAATTCCCATGTATCCCCTGGCTTAATGGCCTCTTTAGGGTATTAACAGTTTTACTTTTTCCAACTTGCTCTAAATATACTTTAATATTTCTCTTATAAACAGTGGCATAGCCTATGGAATTATTTGATGCCCTATATATCAGATGGAAATGTCCACTTGTTTACTTTACTGAAGAAGTATCATGACCTATATTTAGGCGTCTTCATAGAATTTAGGTATTACCTTTAGGTTGTCATTCAAACAAACCAACATACTTTTAGTCCATTGCCATTAAGGATGGGCAATCATGCAATTGCTTCAGACTGATTGTGCATGTGTTGGATTGTCTGTGTTAGTAGGATATTTCATAAACAAGTTGTCTGGTTTTAAGAAAACTCTGAAAGGAATCATTGAATGTGCATGTACAAATGCTTACCTTTTAGAGTTGCCTTAATTCAAGATGGCGACCACAGCCAAATGACTTTAGCAAACATTAAAATGGCTGTAATTTAGCCAATTTTACAAATTTTGATGAAAAATGTGATGTGATAGTAGCTGATAGCCATTTCAACCACAAACTGA
The DNA here is from genome assembly GCF_014905685.2 of Nematolebias whitei. Classification (NCBI taxonomy): domain Eukaryota; kingdom Metazoa; phylum Chordata; class Actinopteri; order Cyprinodontiformes; family Rivulidae; genus Nematolebias; species Nematolebias whitei. Next base: position 31,923,782 of record NC_056498.1, on the reverse strand, counting down.
GCACTGGACAATATTTTTGCCTAAAACTTTGGGAATCAGTGTTGGATGCAGTGAGAAAGAACATGGAGGAAGTTGAAGTTAGGACAGAGGATGAAGAGGACAGAGTGAGATGGAGGATGACTCGCTGTGGCAACCCTTGATAAGGGAAAAGCCTAAATAAGAAGACAATCAACCTTGTCTGTCTGTTAGAACAATATATTCTGAACCACTGGACAGATAATAACACAATTCTTAGAAAGTAATCTTTGACTTTACATCTACATCTCATTAAATTTTGTATCACCTTGATTAAAGATGGCTGTCACAATTTTATATACGTATCAAACACAAAAATTGCTATAACTCCGGCAATTCTTTCACAGATTAAGCCAAAAATGTTTAGTGTTAGTCACTCAGAGTCATTTCCAATACATACTTTGAGCACTAACAGATTGTGCAAGAGCTTTGTTTAAAACTTTGGCAATGCAAAGCTGCAGGCAATATCCATGCCTTCGAAGAATGCCAGTTAAGTGTTTTAAAGAAATTAGACAAGAAAAAAGTAGACCCTTTTGTGCAGTGTTTGCCATTTTCCACAGATTTATAAAGTACATCATATTGCATCCTTTCAAAACTAGAGAAAAGTGAGGCAAGAAGGCAGAGAGCAATCCACAGGGTTAGAGTGGTGGTCAAAACTGCCTCCAACAAAATGAGCGCAGCCCCTGAACTAAACCCAGGGGATTGAAAGTGGATTGAATTCATCTCACCATATATAGACGGCTGCAGGCACGGCGGGGACAATGATAGGGAGGGGTGGTGGGGTGGTTTGAGGATCAGTCAACAAGTGCAACGAGAATGAAGAAAAGGAGCACCAGGAAGAGAGAAAAAGGGGCAGTGGTGCGTTACCAGCTGTCCACTGGAGCTTTTCAACAACACCCCCCTTCCATTATACCATTACGGAGACCAAGGATTTCTTTCTCCAGTCGGCCATGACACTCTGGCACAGCACCAAGCCTCTGCTGGTAGTCCAACCAAGTCGCTATCTCGAAAATGGACACAATTGGACGAGTTGGACTAATTCCTGGATGACGGGAGTCAAAAGGCATCGGTTTCCCAGGGGTTAAAATGCCTTAATCTTTTTATCCTCTGCTAGAGAGGGACTATTCACAGTTTTGATACACTCACCCTAAATCCTTAAGAGGCATGGGAGGGCAAAGCTGAGGGAAAGTCCCAACAAACAGATGAGTCCTGGCAACCGCCCAACTTAGGATGCTCCGAACCATTCGATACATGGTGTTCAGATAAGAGCAAGCACCACAGCAATTCTCACAGCAATTCTCTGTTGGGTGATTGTTGTCACCAATCACTGAAAAAGTTTTGCTTCTCCTTCTCTCTCAGGCAATTTTACTGATATTCAGCTAAGCTTGGGTCTAGTAGTAGCTGAGCATCATCCCCAACACATGTTCGGAGCCCTAACATGACTGTGATAGATCATTAATAATTTGAGGTGAACCCTGGCTGTCTGTTAGCAAAACATCTCATAAACCACTGAATAGATTTTAATTAACTCTCAGAAGTTAATTATTAGGTATGCATCTATAAGATACATGAGGATAATTATGGACCAATCAGACTCAAAATGGCTGCCACAATAATGGCAAGAAAATAATGTATTTTATTCTATTTTGCCTTGTTTTAAACATTTAAGGTATAGCATCAAGATTCAAATCTCTACCAACCAAAGAAAATGTTCTGACATAATTCACACAGATCCCCATCACTAGACAGGCGTCAGATTTTTATTTATTTTTTTCTCTACAGTTCCCTTTCTTGGTTCTCCAGCTTACTCACGCACATTCTCAGCATCCCCAGTTCCCTAATGAGGCGTGATCACTGTGTTAAACTGCTAATTAAAATCAGATATTAAAGCCTACTACCCATAATCCCTCTTGGCTTGCGCTATAAACACCAGGCTGGCTGTCGCTCGGTATTACACTCCGACAGATCCCAGGCGGAGTGGCTCTCCTCACCTTCACCGAGCTGCCAGTGCATCAATCAGCAGCTAATCTTTAAACTCTGCAATATAAGGTCGGCATGGCGACTTGACCTGGGATTTTTCCTCCTGTATTTGGTGTAGCAAGTTGTGAAGACGGATGAGGTTCATAAAAAGTAAATAGATCGCAGAAAACATACTTTATTTAAAGACCTGGCATTCCTAGAAAATATGCATATTGTCTGCTGCATTTCATGCTAAAGTTTTATTTATTAGAAATCTAAGTTGATAAATGATGACGTCATACATTGAAAATAACATAATGTGCAACACGCTCGGAGTATGTGTTGTGGATCACTCTCAGCTACCATCAAAACAAGTTTTAGCCCAGTATTTGTAATTTTGACTGAATAAAAGCCATTAGTGTTTTGTAAGGGTTATTAGTTGTAGTAGCCATTTTCAGATAGAATGACTCCAATATTTAATAATTTGTAGCTGATCATTCAGTGATTATTCTAAGAGAGCTCAGTGGTTTATGAAATATTTTGCTAACAGACACACAGGGTTGGTTCCAAATGCTAATGTCAACATTTTAAGTAAAAAAAAAAAAAGCTTACAATATGTGATGTGCTCAACATATATGTTGATGATAGGTATTGGCTATCACCACTCTAAATTGTAGCTCAAAATCTAAAAGGCTGAGTGAGTTATTGTCACTTTAGTGTTTTATATATTAATTTGGTTGTGGCAGTCGTCTTAAACTTGGTGGACTTTAAAAGTTAAACGGCTGTAAATGCACATACAGTGCATTAATTCCGAAAATTTAATTAAAATCCATCCAGTGGTTCGTGAGATAATTTACTAACAGACAGATAAACAGGTTGACTCCAAAATAAAGCCAAGAACTTGATCAAGCATCTTGTGTGGTGTTTAGTGCTCAGAGTATGTGTTAAGAATGAATCCAAACTACTACCACACCACTTTATAGCTTATTTGTAAAACTGGTTAAGATATAGCAGTTTTCGTGTTCTGATATTAGTTAGCCATGACGGCCATCTTGACTCAGCTTGGTTTTAAAAGCTGATCAGCTATAGTTGTAAATACAACAATTACATTATTGAAAATTTCAGTAAAATCTGTCTAGTGGAGCAAATGATATTTTGCTAACAGAATGGCATGTCAGCAGATAAAGACTCCATTATCCACAAAGGATTTGCCTTTCACAGAACAACTGGTGGGTTATTACAGATCCCAGACTAACGACCAGTCACACAAAACTGACAACTCGTTGATCTTTGTTATGTTTTAAGGTCTGAAATTGGGTTTAAATTCTAATATTCTGCAAAAGACAATGAACAAAAAAACTGTTTTTTCCTTTGCCAGGCAGGCAAGAAGGTTGGGTGTACTGTATTTGGCTGAATCTGCTGAACAGTTTTTACAATTTTTTGTTTGACACCACACTCAACCCACTTTACCTCTGAAATCTTTTTTAATAATCACGATTTTAAAATAAAATAAAAACCTGTTTCTCCACCAATTTCCCGTTTTAATTCCCTGCTGCAGTGTGGTCAGGACCTGTAGCAGTCCTCTGCTCTCTCGCTCGGGGCAAAGCGTCGCTGATGGCTAGACTCCAAACAAACTCTGGTCTCCATGGTGGAGGCAAGGGGTGAACTCGCTGCCTCACTCTGCCACCTCATTAGCCCGCGTACTCGCCGGCATCTGTTCTAGCACGAAAGTAGAAAAATACTCGCTCTCATCATCGGACCGCGAGAGATAGGGCCGTCGATGGCCAAAAAACTCAGACCGCATGGTACCTCTTGGCTTTCATTCATTAGAAGATTATTTCTATCTAATGGCAAAACACCAACATTAAATCAGGACTTTTAAAATTGCCCTGAGCGTGTGTGTGTTGGTGTGTCTGACTTGGCAAAATATCACATAAAACAGTCAACAAATGTTGATAATACCTTCAAATTTTAATGAACTTTCAGGAAATAATTTAAAATGGCATCCACAACAAATGACCTTAGAAAACAAAAAAGTGGCCATAACCAATCCAGTTAATAATAATAATAATAATGTGTTATGTATGGTCATAATTGTATGTTCCCATACAATGGCAAAAATGGCTTTCTGCTTTTAAACCATTCACTACCAGGTGGAGCAGTGGGCAGCTATGGAAGGCACCCAGGGAGCAATTGGGGATATGGTGTCCTGCTCAGAGACACCACGAGATGTGCAATGACCGGGGATCGAACCCAGGACCTTTAGGTTCCAAGTCGGCTGCATAGATACTGAGATAAAATTGGACGTGAACGTAGCCGAGTCATTTATTACACAACACAAGAACATTTATAACTTTTTGCAGCTAATTAAATTCAATGGTCAAAAAGAGGACTAGGTATAAAAAAGAGAATTTTACCGAGGCTGAATCACAGAAGTAAAGATGGGCAGAGGTTCGCCTGTCTGTAACATATGCGTCTAAAAATAGTGACATTTTTTCAGAATAAAACATCTAAACAAAAATTTGGAAAAGTGCTTGCCCCATCTAGAGTTCATACTATCATCAAGAGATTCCAGAGTCTTGATAAATCTCTGCTCCAAGGACAAGGTTGGAAGGCATGATTGGATACATGTGATCTTTGGACCTTCAGGCCCAATTGCAAGTTTTATTCTGTTATGGACATCACTTCCTGGTCTAGACAACACTTCCGCACATCATTGGCTATAATCCCACTTCACCATGCCATTCACAAATGCTGGGTAAAGCTCTAACGTGCAAATAAAAAGTGCTATGGGAACACCATCAAGAAATGGCGCCATCCTTTCTGTGTCAAAGCACAACTAGACGAAAAGAAAGTGGAAAATGTTTTTTGTGGTCAGACAAATCAACATTTGAAATTATTTCCCTACTAAAGAAAATGGTCTATCTGAAAGATTATCCAGTTTATTATCAGCACACGTTTTTAAAGCCTGCCTCTCAGATGGTATGTGGGGAGCATTAGTGTCCATGGCATGGGCGGTCAACAAAACTGGAAAGGCACCAACAATGCAAAAAGTAAATACAGGTTTTAGAGCATTGCATGCCTTCATTCAGACATCTCATTCAGGGAAGACCTTGCATGTTTCATTAAGACAGCCTTGAATCTCATACTGTATCCATTACAACAGCATGGCTTTGTATGAAAACAGTAAAATAACAGAGTAGAAGGTGCTGAACCAAGCAGCTTGCAATCTAGACCTATCAACAACATGATGGCTTGATAGATAGCACTGTTGCCTAACAGTAAGAACATCCTAGGTTCAGTCCCTGATTCTGACTTTTGGATATAGGGTCTTTCTGTGTGGAGTTTGCATGTTCTCATGTTTGCATGAGTTTTCTCCGGGTACTCCGGTTTCCTCACACAGTCCAAAAACATGCCTGTTTCTGTAGGTTGGCTGCAAGCCCAGGCCTCCCTTGCAACATTGATCTTTGCTCTCAATGGGATTTGCCTAGTTAAATAAAAGGTTAATATTATTAATAATAATATTTATACAATTGAAAATGTTTAGCACATCGTAAACAAAACCTGACAAAGACCCAGGAATGTTGGGACTGAAGAGCTAGAATCCCACATCAGACAAGTAACTCCAAACATCCAGTAACTGGTCTCTCAGACATTTACAGACTGTTAAAAACAAGAAGGGATAATTTATGAAGCATAGCCCTGTTTTATATTTGTAGATGTGTTCCCACTTTTTTTTCCCTGAAAAAAATTGTACAATTGTTTCATTGAAACATGGCAGAGTTTAAACTCACAGAAAATGATCCTTAAATGTGCATTTATGACTAATCGCCTTTTGAAGTCCACCCAATTCAAGATGAGCACCATAGCTAATTTACATTACCCAACACAAGAAATTCTGTAAGTAAATCAAGTTTAGATCTTGGATCTTTATATACGTCTGATATACATGTCTGATATACAAGTCTGATATACAAGTCTGATATACAAGTCTGATATACAAGTCTGATACACAAGTCTGGTATACAAGTCTGATATACAAGTCTGATATACATGTCTGATATACAAGTCTGGTATACAAGTCTGATATACAAGTCTGGTATACATGTCTGATATACAAGTCTGGTATACATGTCTGATATACAAGTCTGGTATACAAGTCTGATATACAAGTCTGGTATACATGTCTGATATACAAGTCTGATATACAAGTCTGATACACAAGTCTGATACACAAGTCTGATATACAAGTCTGATATACATGTCTGATATACAAGTCTGGTATACAAGTCTGATATACAAGTCTGGTATACATGTCTGATATACAAGTCTGGTATACATGTCTGATATACATGTCTGATATACATGTCGGATATACATGTCTGACATACATGTCTGACATACATGTCTGATATACATGTCTGATATACAAGTCTGGTATACAAGTCTGGTATACAAGTCTGAGAGACCAGTTACTGGATGTTTGGAGTTACTTGGCTGATTTGGGATTCTAGCTGTTCAGTCCTAACGTTCCTGGGTCTTCTTTGCCAGATTTTGTTTACAATGTGCTAAATGTTTTCAATTCTTATTAATACTATTATTAATAATATTAACCTTTATTTAACCAGGCAAATCTTATGGAGATCAAAGATCTATTTTGTAAGGGAGGCCTGGGCTTGAAGCCAACCTACAGAGATAGCTATAACACGAGAGACCCCTTAGATCTTAGATCTTTTAGCGTACCGTTTGGCGTTCGTATAGCATATATCTTAATGCAGGGATGCCCAATAAGTTGATTGTGATCTACCGGTTGATCACAAAGGCGTTATGAGTAGATCGCATGGCATAAAAAAAGCATACTCACTATGAAATTTGTCACATGATTGACATACAGGGCAGCCAGTCTGAGGCCCACCGTTCATTTGCAACAGCCGTCATTACAGACCCCCCCACCCCCCCCCCCACCACACACACACACACACACACACACACACACAGAGAGAGAGGTGTGTGAAATGCTCCTCAAGTGTAAAGTCACACGTAGTCTACAGGCGGCTGAAGTCCGAAGTTTTTCTGTGCTAACAAAAGTTATAATAAATAGCAGAGAGCATTTTATTTATTTTATTTATTTATTTTTTTTACGTTACTCAACCTTTTTCAGCATAGGAGCAAAACTAATAAAATCCAGTTACAAAGTGACAGTGTGTTCACCAGTTTGGACGTAACTGTCATGTAGACGCTGCATGCACAATGAATGCAGCTGAGTCCTGCATCAGGGTTGCCAGATAAATTTAAAACATCTTATTTACCCCCTCCTTTTCTGTGCACATGTTCAACAAACACAACACACATCTCAACTGGGAATATCTTTACTCCGCACATGACAGTTTAGGTCAAAATACAATCATTTTAAAATGACATTACTACATAATTTCTTATCTGGCAACCCGACTGACATGGAAACTACCAGTATTGTGTTTTTGTGTAAACCTGCTTATTTTTTGTTTATTAAATAAACTAAAAAAAAACTTAAAAAAAATTACATTTCTAGAGGTTGTTCTCATGTAAACGGGCCGTTATAGTAGGTAGATCACTTTGATTTGGTCATTTTAAAAGTAGCTTGCTTGCCGAAATAGTCTGGGCACCCCTGTCTTAGTGTATAGCTTAAATCCTTATATAGTAGCTCTTTTTATTCTTTATATTTTTGGGTGTAACTGGGACTTGGAGTACACAATTTCATTCCACCTCATGTGCCACATGTGATGCATATGACAATAAAGATAATTGAACAATATTAAGGTGAAACTTGCTAAGACAAGACGATCTTAGTATAAATCTCTGGAATAAAAAGGAGGCGCGGGATGCGCATGTTCTTTCAAGGAAGGCTAGACCTCTTTTTTTAGTTCTCTTCAGCTTGAAGAAAGAAATAATAACATTAGGTTTTGCCAGGAACCAGGCAGCAGAAATTGACAGAATGAGTGGGGTCACTGAGAACAACAGGAACACGAGACCCCGCTCAGCTGGAGGGGCTCTGGTGAGGATGCAGCCACCTATCTTGTGGTGACAAGCGGCAAATGGGGGCCTGTTACGGAGTGGAATGCTAATGCCAAACTTCAGGCCCCGGGGACCGGACCTGCTCAACAAGCACAAGGAGAGGGGAAAGCTGCCAACGGTTGCCCACATGACAGCCCCCATTCACACCCACAAGTGTTCGAGATAATAACTGTATAAATCTGCCTTGACTGCTTCTAACACTCGCCGATCCTAATTGTCCCCTTCATCAGCTCCCATTCCTCCGATTCCCGCTCTTTTACCGCCTCCCATCAAACCCTTCTGCTGGCACGCGCTCCGTTTCCTTCAACGCTCCGTCTTCCTTTCTTAAACGTCCTGAAAATAAACGGCGTTATTGATTACAAGCGCACTTCCGTCAAAGCCAAAAGCAGCGCTGCCAACAGTATGTTCATTATAGTATGAACACCAACAGATGGCTGTAATAATTAAACAAGCAAACAAGTGCTAACAATAGTTGAACCGTTTGCTGTGAATTCCTTAGAAAATCCAACTGTGTTGCATGTAAATGTTCTGTTAGCAAAATATCTCATGAACCACTGGGCACACACTTTTTTTTTTTTTAAATCTTAGTAAGCAATATCAGACTACTCATCTACAAATCATTTACTTTTCAAATCAACATAACTTAGGATGGCTGCGCCAGTCATCCGACCACAGAAACACAAACATTTTTAGAGCTACTGGGCTAAAATTTGGTGTGGTCGTAGCCGAGCCTAATGTTAAACACATTCTCTGAGCACACGCATCGGACAAAATCTTGGCATAAACTATCTGCATCAACCCTGTTGGTCTGTTAACAAAATATTGCATGCATCAATAAGCACACAAAATGAAACTTTTAGCAATTATTGATTGGATAAACATCTACTCTTTAAATTTTGGAGTCATCCAAATTTAAAATAGATGCCACAGCTAACTGATAATAGGAAACACAGACATGGTTCCAACTACTTGTACCTATGCTGAACTCGAATTTGTAGTAGTAGTAGTAGTAGTAGATGATAATCATTACCATAAAATACTTTGTGCATTCATACCTCTCACAAAAGCTTTCAATGTTTGCTCCTAAACAGCCGTAACTAGTCATTTCTCATAATATTCTAGTATAAAACTCTTGCATGAGAGATGGCAGGAAATACACACTCCTTTATGGAATGCTACACAATTGTGTGAATGTTTATGAAGCATTCACACAATTGTGATCCATTGTTCTTGCATACATTTTTCGGTGTGATTCTCGTCCTGCAGTTTTCAAGCTATTTCAACAAATCATAAATAAAAAGCTTCAGCTCTTTCAGGACAATCCTGCTATGACTTTTGGTATTGGTGCAACTTGAGCTTTTTTAAATATTTATTATTTTCTGCCATTTTTTTTCTCCTAGGCAATTAATTCAGCTCATTTTACATCCTTTAAGTCTTTAGATCTGTTTACAACCTTTTACTGCTCCTTTTACATTTTATTCTGGTTCAGCTACTTTCAGCTTCCTTTTGAAAATATAAAAAATTTTCAGCTGTTTTCAGCTAATTTCATCAGTTCTTTTTAGCGGTTTTGTGCTCCTTTCAGATTATTTCTGCTAACTACAACATTGTTGAGCTTCTTCTAACTTCGTTCTGCTAACTTCAGCTTGCTATGCACATTTCAGCTTATTTCTGCAAGTTTGAGCTTTTTCTATTATTTCAGCTACTATTTAGCAGTTTTATTCAAAGTTTAGCCTTTTCATCTAATTCCACATTTTTTGCACTCATTTCAACATTTTTCTGCCTAATTCAGCAAAAATGTGCTCTCTCCACTTCTGGTAATTTATGCTTCTTTATGCATTTTTAGCTACTGTTCAGCTGTTTGTCTTTTGCTAATTTCAGCTTGTTTTCAGATAATTTCCACTTTGTGCTCATTTCTGCTTCTTTCAGATTAATTGGGCAAACATGTTCTGTTATCTGATGATTTAAAATTGTACCATCTTTTCAGCTACCCTATTAGCATTTTTTAGCTTATTTGGCTGTTTTCAGATAAATTCAAAAATTTACTTTATGGTAAGTTCAGGTTGGTTTTCTCCTTTCAGCTTATGTCTGTTGTTTTCAGCTATTTCTGATATGTCTACTATTTAGCTGTTTTTAATGCAAATTTAGCTTTTTCAACCAATTCTCTTTTTTTATAGCTAATTTCAACTATTTTGGTTTTCTTCTGGTAGTTTAAATGTCTTTCTGCCTTTCAGCTACTTTTCAGCAATTGTTTAATTTCAGCTTTAATTTAGCTACTTTCCTAATTTTAGTTCTAATTTCGGCTTAGTTAAACCTATTTCAAGTATGTGTTCTTTCTGCTTTCTTCTGCTAAGTTGGGCTTGTTGTTGCATTTCTGTTAAATTTCAGCACATTTTTTTAGCTAGTTTCAGCTGTTTTTCCAGCAAGTTAATCTGCAACAAGCATTTACAGCACATTTTTGCAGGAAATGCAATTTCTCTTGTTCAGGTTTGTTTTCTTGAATCCTTGTGATCTACTCAGTCAGTTTCTCAAGAAACTGAAGTTTTAAAAATAACTTTCTAAAACTGGGATTCTTTTTTTTACTTCTTCACGTATCGTTGGTAAAATATAAAAGGGCAAGGGAAAAGATGAAGAGAGGAGTCTCACGCTGGAAAGGCAGACTTGTCTGTGTGTTCCCTCAGGCCCGTGGTGTGGGCACTGACTCTATTTGACATCGAGATCCAGCGCTGAGAGAGACAGAGTGAGGCAGAGACAGAAACACAGGGAAGGAGACATCACAGCTCTCATGCCTGCAGGGGTTGTGTAAATGTGAGTCATGCCATGATGGGGCGACTTGTTCAGGGTAGCATCACCTTTATAACTTTCATTTCGTTTAGGGAGTTCTCACAGCTTCCTCGCTCCTACTCTTCTCCGAGTGGCAAAAAAGAAGAAAAAAGAACTGAGATAAAAATATAGAATTGGCAAACTGAGATTAGATGTTACGGGGAACGGGGTGATGTCTGGCCGTTTCTGGTTGAAGATTGCATTGGCTTCAAAAAAAAGCAGAACTTGTAAATAAATAAAAAGTACTGTCAAAATGCGTTATTGCTTTGTTGGTCTGCCAAAGTTCTGTTTAATGTCTTTTGTGTTTTTATTTTGTCAGCGTACATGAAAAAGCTAAAGTCAGCCAAGAGCAGGGTTTGTTTCCTTCGCTAAGCCTAAAGATATTCTTTGAATTGCTTATGGCTAAATTTGGCATTTGTTGAAGGATTGCATATCACCTGCCATCTTTGATGCCAGACTTTTAAACTAAGAGTCTAATTTTGAAAACGATAGACTTTTAGTCTTTCTGCTCAAATTGGAAAATAATAATAGGGTGGCACAATTTGTGGCGCTGTTGCTTCTCATTGAGAAAGTTACCAGATCTAATCGCAACTAGGGACCTTTCTGGGTGGAGTTTGCACTCTCTCCGTGGATTTTCTCTGGGTACTCCGATTGCCTCCCAAAAACATACATGTTAGGCTAACTGGTAACTCTATAAATTGTCCCTAGGTGTGAGTGAGAGAGTGAATGGTTGTTTGTCTCATTTGTCTCTTTGTGCTCCTGTAATGGACTTGAGACCTGTCCAGAGTGTCCCCCACCGCTTGCACAATGGCTGCTGTACATGGACACCAGTGACCCTTATATGACGGGAAGGCAGAAGCAGGTAAAAATAATGGATGGATGGGTTATTTCAAGGTGTATTGCAGCTACTACCATATATAATTTTAGATACGTATTATAAAATTGAAATTAGTTTGTTTTAAAGCAATGGTGGCCATTAAGAAACTGGGATGACTCCAATAGTAGGCACGGTGGCACAGTTGGTAGACCTGCCACCTCTCAGCGAGCAGGTCGCCCCGTTGTAAATCCCGGCCAGGGACCATTCTGGGTGGAGTTTGCATGTTCTCTCCGTGCATGCGTGGGTTTTCTCCAGGTAGTCCAGTTTCCTCCCACAGACCAAAAACATGCATGTTAGACTGATTGGAAACTTGAGTTGTCCCTAGGTGAGAGTGAGATTGTGAATGGTTGTTTGTCTCATTTGTCTCTTTGTGCCCCTGTGATGGACTGGAGACCTGTCCAGAGTGTCCCTCACCTCTTGCACAGTGATAGCTGGTCATGGGCACCAGTGACCCCGTGACCCAAAATGGAAGTAGCTGGTAAAGATAATGGATGGATGTACTCCAATAGTTAATGTTAAAATTCTAATTGATTTGTTAGACCTTAGAGTACATGTTGTAGGTGACTCTCAGCTACTATCACACCAAATGTGTTTTTTTTTGTTGTTGTTGTTTACTAGTAACTAGAAGCTGTGGCGACATCTTGAATCTAGTCAAATGTTCATCAGTTTAAATGTAATCCAATACTTAGAGAGTTTCAATAAAATTCACAGTGTTCTAAATAATTAGGGATTTTGCTTACACAACTTTAAAAAAAGACGTGCAAGTGTGCATAACACAATCACACAGATACTACATTATCACTTACCTTTTGGGGACAAGCAATATTTTAAGTGTTTTTAAAAAACTCGTCGTAGACAAGCCAAAATGAAAAAAAAAAAACATGCTAATTCGCAACACATTGCTAAATGTAACAAAACCATTTACCAGCTAAAATCTTGCATTTTTTCTAAAAGTTAGCTAAACTACCCCTAAAAAGGTCATACAAAAGGAAAAACAAACACGTAAACGATTGGTATTGTTCCTGCATTGCTGCTAAACTAGCTAATGATTTCTTTAACACATCCAATTAGAAAGTAGTGTGATTTGAATCCATTAGTCAGAAGGACATGCATTAAAACACATTCGCTTCAAAGACAAGCAGTGATTTCTAATGAGACACTCAAAACATTTATGCACCAGAAAACAGAGGTGGTAAAGTTGAAGGTATTTTGAATACTTCATTGTACATGCATGTATGTCTCTAACAGAGTAAACAAGCGGTGCGCAGACTTTGCCTATTGTTGAAGGATTTGGATGGTGATTGATTATCGTTTTAGAGATTAGTGTTTTTCTGGAGTAGTATTGAACATGGTATACAAGTAAACCTTAATATTTTTTATCTAAAATATTCAAGTGGTAGGAGTTGCACTGTGTAGAAGAACAGAGGTTTTATTTTTTTATTTTTTGCTTGTCCAAAGTAGCACAGAGTGGTGGATTCTGGTGACTGGAGGGAGTGATTTTATCCACCACTATGCGAAATGGCAGGATCAGAGTGTGGCCAATGGTAGCCTTGACTACCTAAGACAGTCATTTGTCTATCGAATTTGGGATTTCCCATTTCTAAGTAAAAAAGAATAGAGTGGCAAACCAACCTTGAAAATTACTTGAAAATCCAATATGGCTGCCTCACGGACAAAAAAAATGTAATAGTCGTCGTAATAAATTTCTTTTCACTTCTGTAAGTTTGAATCTCAATAAATCAACCCCACACATAAAATTGCACTATCTCTTTATTGCTAAACAGTTTGAATGCAGACAGAGGACATTGATTTTTCTTTTGGCTGCTCTTTTCCTCAGGGGTCACCACAGCAAACAAACTTGCATGAAAACTTGGCAATTGTTTTTATGCCGGATGCCCTTCCTGATCAACCACAGACCACCGAGCTACCACAGCCCTCTGTGAGGAGCAGAGAGCTGCTATCTAGGGCACCTGCAGGAGCAGTGGGAGTTAAGGGCCTTGCTCAAGGGTCCAGAGTGGGGCAAATGAGGGTGGAGGCAGGTGTGGGTACTTCACCCATCCCACCCACATTTTGTTGTTGATGGTCCAGGGGATTGAACCAGCAGCCTTCCGATCACCGGCTCGTCTTCTCTAATCTCGAGAGATATTGGAGATGATGGTCCAGCATGACTACACCTGGACTTATAAGCAGTGACGGGAGTGAAAATTTTCAATCATTCAGGGCATGGTAAATTAATAAAAACTTCAAGACAAAAACAACTGGACTTTTTTTTTTTTGTAACAGAAGACATTTTGCTTCTCATCCGAGGAGCTGTTGGATAATTTAATTATCCTATCATCAATGTGTCAATCATGGTGCTTCATTCCCTGAGGTCAGCGGCCCAGTTGCTCCTCACAGTTCCCGGATCTCGTCTTAAGCGCAGAGGTGACAGGGCCTTCTCTGTAGCAGGACCTAGACTTTGGAACGAGTTACCTCTGCTTGTTAGACAGGCCCCCTCCCTCTCGGTTTTCAAGTCCTGTTTAAAAACCCACTACTTTTCGGTGGCTTTCAACACCAGATGATCTGTGTTTTGATCCTGTATGCTCCACACTGGTTTGTCATCATTATCTGCATCGTTTTTATGTCTATATTCTGATTGACCTCATTTTGTATATTGCTTTGTGTGTTACCTGTTGTTCTGTCTGTACAGCACTTTGGTTGGCCTTGTCGCTGTTTTAAGTGCTTTATAAATAAAGTGGTATGGTATGGTCTCACAAGGTCTGCTCACAGGCACTATAGGGAAGTGTCTTTTTATATCAGACAGAGGCGAGGTCAACCTCTCAAGACAACTCTGCTTTCCAGCTTAGGGCCTTGAAGTGTATCAGGTGCACAGGCTCTGTGCTCTTGCAGGCTCCACAAAGACAAAACAACGCTAAACACATGCACATGATTCTATAACATTTGACATTGGCAAGTGAAACATCCATGACCTTTACATTCCCCATCAGGAGCTTTCTCAATTCAAAGAACAGAGTGTGGGGTTCAAGTTATAAACCTGAGCTAAGCTAGATACATATGCGGATTTCCCTATCAATCCTCACAATATGGGTTTGTTAGGGTCTTTGTTAGTTTGACTCACAGTGCAGCCACTATGGTCACAAGGATGAAATTTCTGATAGGTGTGACAATGACTGGGTATCAAGCCTAAAGCTGTATTATGAGTTTTAGAAAGTTGAAATCTGAGACCTCCTCCTCCTCCTCTGCAAATTTGTGACAAGATGAGCTGACAAAATTCAAGTCTGATTGTAGGGCAATTAAAGACCACAAAGTGGCTCAAACACACAAAGACCAGTTATGATCTCGCCCACTTTGCATTGACGATCCCGCCCACAGAGCAAAGAAACAGGTCAGCCTCCACTGTAGTGACAAATCACCTACACCTGAGAAGAACCGAGAAGAGGGGAGCTGAGTGGAGCCACACTTACCAGTAGCAAAGCAGGATTAGTGAAGTCTATTGGTTTTTCAATTTATACCTGGAGCACACTTCAATTGATTATGATGCTCATCCTAAATCCAAGTTCTGAGATTAATGTCACACTACAAAAAAAGCTGAATAAATTAGTAAAAAGTCTATGGAAATTAGTTAAAATAGTTATCTCTTTAAACAAACAAACAAAAAAAACTACTGCCAATCTAGCAGGGAAGCTTTATGTACTTTATAAAACATTAATAATGCAATGTTAAAATGATGATGACTCAAACTGCAACTTTTTTTTGTACAATTGCTGTTTCATAGCTTTATGGGGTAGAGGCAGGGCAGCCAACTCGGGACCTGAAAGTTCCAGGTTCGATCCCCAGTCATTGCACATCTCGTGGTGTCTCTGAGCAGCACACCCTATCCCCAAATGCTCCTCGGGTGCTTTCAATAGCTGTCCACTGCCCCACCTAGTGGTGGATTAATTAAATGCAAAGAGCCAATTTCACCATTGTATGGGAACATACAATGATGACAATACATAACACATTTTTGTTATTATTATTATTATTATTATTATTATTTATCTAAAACCACTACACTCTCTAGTTCAACTTTTATTTATACAGGTTAGTCCCATGGAGCCACGAGGACTCATTTACAAGAGAGACTTGAATTTTAACTAAGAGAGATGACAGCAGTGGACAACAAAATTGTCGGCTGTTGAAAGTCAGTTTGAAACGCACCAGGAAATAAATATACGAATAAATGATTGTGACACTGACAAAAACAAAACAAATCAAAAAGACTTCGAATATTGCCCCACGCACAAATACATTATTGATGGTGGTAGGCTACAATTTAGCCCCTTAAGAAAATACCTGCAGGAGGATTTTCACACCGCGGTGAAGGTAATGGAAACGAACAGTTGCCTGGAGGGTGCAAAATCAGTCCAAAACAAAAGTGGGTTTAAAAAAAAAAAAAAATCTTGATAAAAGCGTGGCGTGCCTAATTACCTGTTAATGGGCTCATACATGCAACAACATGCAACAACTAGAGTATCGTCTTTTAATGTTTTTACCCATATAACTTTGTCCATGTTTGTAATCCTAATCCTTTTTTCAACAAATCAACATTGAAAAGAAGAGATAAAATAAAACCCAACTCTAGTCCATAAAGGTTTCTACCGTATCAAACCTTTTGTTTGGCCCCGATCCCATATTGCTTTGGACTTCAGCAGTGAAAAGTGAGGCCAAAAGGAGACTGGAGCCACATAGCACTAGAAATGGGAGCAAAACCTTTGGGTAATGCACTCCTCACAATGGCCCTATTTATTGAGGCACCTGAAAGAGAGCTTCATGGTGCAAAACAGCACATTACTGTGTAGGAGGACTGTGTGGGATTTAAAACCAATCACTCGGTATCCTTCATGCTGCTGACAATAAACGAGCATGGAGTGGATAGTGGCGAGTCTACGGTGTATGTGTGTAGGCGTGTGCTGATGAAAGGAGGCTCCCCCTTCTTATATACCCAATATTGTTTGTGTGCTTTGGTTTATGTCTGGGTATATAGGTGTGTACACATCTGTACTACTATGTGGCTGTATATTTGGGGTATTGATTCACAATGGTAACCACCTAACATACTTAACTGTCATTAAAGGTAATTATAATAGTAAAATTATAGCTTGCATTTTGAGAATCTACGAAAAAAAGATAAACAGTCAAAAGTTTTTTACCGTAATTTCCTGACTATAAGTCGCTACTTTTTTCACATGCTTTGAATATCGCGGCTTATACTTATGGATTTTTTTGACGGGCTAAGGAGCTGCCAAAACATTTAGCCTTGTCACACCTGGGCACTGCCCAATACATGTCTCTCTTTGGGGGTGGGTCCTCATGACTCAATGAGACTACCTATAACAATAAAAGGTAAAAAATAAAAATAAAAAAAACCTCATCAATTAAATTACCGAACAGGTCACAGTGGACCAATGAAGTTTGGTTTCATTGGTGTTTAAGTGTTACCTAGTTTCTGATGGGAAAAGTATGTTCACTGTCTTTCAATTATAGGGTTTTCTTTATTAGGACACAATAAAAATGACATGGTCTTTACCATACATTCAAGCCGAACCTCAAATGTACCAAAATAGTCAACAAATTGAACCCTGTCATTTTTATATGAACAAATAAGAATCTGAAATAAAAAAAAAGCTTGTACAACCACCTTTAGCAATAAAAGCTTGAAGTAGTTTTTTTGTATGATTTTCTCTTGAGGCAGTGCCATTTTGCAGTGACGACCCCTAGTCACTGCAACAATCGGCCCCTTGATATTTGCTCTGAAGAACCTATATATACTTTTAAATCCTGCCTGAAACTTTCATTTACACTGGGTTTTAATACAAGTTCAGTTTGTGTCCCGTCAGCCTTTTATATTTTTGTTTCCCGACTTTGTCACCCATTTCATGGTTTTTATATGTGATTGTATTGTATTTATTTGATTGATGGCTATTCTTGTTCATTTTCTACTATCTTATAAATCAATTTGATCAACATTGTTGTCCTTTTTGAATATGCTAGAGAAGTAAAACTGACATTGATATTAGTTTCTTGCATGGTTGTGAAGGAGTTTTGGCCCACTCTTCATTAAAGCTTTGCTTCAGTTCATTGAAGTTTGCAGACGTTTTTCAATTTGAATCGAGTTGAGATCTGGACTTTGCCTGGACCATTACAACATCTTGATTTTTGTTTTTATTCTTTTTTTTTTTCTTTTTTTTAGTCACCTATTGTAGATTAAGTGCAAATTTCACATGTCGGACATATGGTCTCACATTTAACTTCAGACCACTCTGGTATACAACATGATAGTCTCTAAGGTGCCCAGGCCCTCTGGCTGCAAAACAAACCATCATCACGCCACTGTGCTTGGAACTTGGTATGAGGTGTTAGTGCCATCCATCCATCCATCCATCCATTATCTTTACCCGCTTATTCCATTTTGGGTCATGGGGGTCACCGGTGCCCATGTCCAGCAATCACTGTGCGAGGGGCGGGGTACACCCTGGACGGGTCGCAAGTCCATCACAGGGCCACACAGAGACAAACGAGACAAACAACCATTCACTCTCTCACTCACACCTAGGGGCAATTTAGAGTTACCAGTCAACCTAACATGCATGTTTTTGGTCTGTGGGAGGAAACCGGAGTACCCGGAGAAAACCCACGCATGCACGGAGAGAACATGCAAACTCCACCCAGAAAGCCCCTGGACCGGGGTTTGAACCAAGAACCTGTTTGCTGAGAGGCAGCAGCTCTACCAGTTGCGCCACCGTGCTGCCCGTGTTAGTGCCAATATGCTGCAATTGGTTTTTGCCAAAGATGGTCCTGTGTCCTATAGACCAATAACTTTGGTCTCCTCTGTAGAAAGAGCCTAATTCCCAATCTGCCAAATTCCTTCTTTCAAAGAGGTGGTCAAACTTGCAGATGATCAGTTAATTGGGTGTATTTGATCAGCACACCCGGCTGCTATTTTCCTTTTTAAATTATTTTTAGAAGCAGCAAGGGTGTACTTACATCTAGTAGTTACAAGATTCAAGTTTTTTTTTTAATTAAGAAACTGGTCACGTGATATCTGAAGCTAATACATTTAGCTCAGTTAGCATGCGTGTTGAGTTTCAATCCCATTGTATTCAGGTCTGTGACTGAAAATACTCAAAGTTTTTTTCTCTAAGTGTCTTCAGTTCTTCACTTGAGATGGAGTCTGACTCCTGCTGAAGAAATATTATGTTTGGGAGAATATTTGTCTAGTACCAAAGATCGACCAGCTGGAAACAACAAACAAAACCATTACAGAACAGTGGAAACTAGATGGCCTCCATCCTGAACCTGCCATTGTGTGTTTGTTTCTCTTACCTGTCCTCTTTGGCCCAGCAGGCTGAAGCAGATGGCCGCTTGTCCTGAGCGTGGTTCTGCTGGAGGTTTCTTCCTCACAAGGGAGTTTTTCCTTTCCACTGTTGCATCTGTGCTAGCTTAAAATGGGAGACTGTGACAAAGTGAAAACTCAATGCAATTTGTTGGCTCCTTAAATGAATATTGCTATTAACTGATTTTAATGTATGTGAATGTTTCTGTGGCACTATATAAATAAACTGAATTGAACTGAATTGAATAGTATGTCCTAATACCTGAATTGCAAGTACTTCCTTTATCCATATGACCAAATGTATACTGTATATGATTTATTTGTTGGCCTACCTGAAAGCCTGCTTGTCCTTTTTGGTGTTTCTGTCATTGCTACATTTGGCCCCACACGGTACGAAAACCGAGTGGTTAGAGTTACAAATCCCAGCTGAATTCCTCAGTGAAAGGGATTTTGTGCCCACCTTCTGACCACGCATTCCAAATAGCAGCAGGATGTCCTGCTTGATATGTGCCTGAAGAACAAAACACAGCTCTGTTGCCTATAAGGTGGCATTTTCTATCAAAGCAAAAGGCCATAATCCAGACTTATACACTAAACCTTATGTACACTGACATAATGCCCTCTAAGCTGTCTAATTCCTTCTCAAGCTCTCAATATTTTCTCCTCCGTCTCTTTTTCTCTTTCTCTTTGACTCGCTCTGAAAACCTCTCTTTAAATGTTTTCCTTTTTTGTCTCCATCCTTTTAGTTCACCCACTTCACCTTATTGTTCTTGTTTTGTAGCCCTCACTCTATTTGCCTTCCTTTTGTCTCCTCAGCACATAATTTTACGCCTCCTCCACCCAGTCTGTTTCTTCTTCTTTTTGTTCTCTCCTGCCGTTCATACTTCCATCACAATAAAAAACAATAATAATATTCTGTACAATGCCCCACCCTACCCCTTACTTAAAAAATCATCTGAAACTCGCAGGTTGCTAGGATACCCCATGACGGTTATATCATCTCATCTTAACTGGGATTTGCCCGTCTAATCGAGACAGCGTAACTGGCCTGCTCTCCAGTGTTCAGACAAACTTGCATTTAGCAATATGCTAGTTCTGTTCTGTGTCAACAAATGCATATACAAACAGACAAAAATAAACACTCCGCTTCATGGCTGTTGCTGCAGTATCTCTGGGCTCCCCGAGAGACAGATGTGGTGATGAAACAACTCGTGCTTTTTGTTTGCTGTCCAGCTCATCAGCTGTGGCAGTTAGTCATGTCATGACATGACCCCAAACCAGTCAACTTACTCGTGACATGTGGTTGAATTATGTGTCACTTTGTGTGTCTGCAGTGCTACTTGCCACTCCTGCTGCAGACTTGTGGTTTTAAGTGAAGTTGTTACAACTCGTCGGTCTCTGATGGAGGATTTGTCACACTTACACAAATAGTCGCACATACGTAAACAGAGGTGTTACATGTAAGCTGGCATTTTCTGGGACATACTGGTGATAATGGATTCAAATCATGCAATGATATGGGTGTGTGACACACAAAGGGAAAAAAAAGATATTCTGCAGTATTGCGGACTCTGTGCCGGACCGTTGTGGTGAAGAAGGAGCTATAAGGTGAAGCTCTCTGTTTACCAGTCAGTCTAGGTTCCTACTCTCATCTATGGCCATGAGCTTTGGGTAGTGACCCCAAAAAAAAAAAAGAAGTTACAGACGCAAGTGGTTAAAATGTAGTTTCTCTGCAGGATAGCTGGACTCTCAGGGAAAGGGTGAGAAGTTTAGCACTTCAGGAGAGTAGAGCCGTTGCTCCTACACATCGAGAGAAGCCAGTTGATATGGTTCAAGCATCTGGTAAAGATGCTCCCTGTGCGCCTCCCTAGGGAGGTGTTCCAATCATGTCTGACTGGGAGGAGACCCTGGGGAAGACGTAGGACACTCTGGAGAGACTACGTCTCTCGGTTGGCGTGGGAATGCTTTGGGGTTCTCCCAGAAGACCTGGGAGAGGTGGCTGTGGAAAGAGATGTTTGGACCTCCCTGCTCAAGCCCCCCCATGATTAGACTCCAGAACAAGCAGAAAATAACAAATGAACGAATGAACGACCAACTGACTGACTGAATGAATAAACAAATGGATGGATGGATGGATGGATGGATGGATGGAAATTCCACGTTTTGGGGTTCTGTTTTGAGTTGAAAGTATACTAACCCTAACCTCTGTGACTCAATGCCAGAACAAGCAGAAGATAATGAACGAATGGTTGACTCAATGAATGAATGAATGAATGAATGAATGAATGAATGGAAATTCTACAATTTTGGGGGGTTCTGTTTTGAGTTAAAAAGGATACTAACTCTAACCCTAACCCTAACTCCCATGACTCGACTCCAGAACAAGAAGATAACGAACAAATGGCTGACTGACTGACTGAATGAATAAATGGAGGGATGGATGGATGGAAATTCCACAATGTTTTCACGTTCTGTTTTCAGTTAAAAGGATAGTTCAAATTTTTTTTATGTTATAAATGTTGAAAATTTTCACAATTTAGGGTGCAAATATTCCCTAGTAATTATATATATATATTTTTTTAGATTTTTCTTTTGGTCCTGGTTGAACCTGGTTGTCACTTGCCAATTTAATTTTCAAAGTTCAGGTTCTGCCTCCCACCTGTCTTGTGTCCATTCATACACCATTACACAACATTGATCCCTATCTGATAGACAGCATGCGTCGCACATCGAGCAACCTCCCAGTCAGTGTATCTCATGGAATATTGATTTGAACTCAAATCGATTCAGATGCTAGATGAAAGCTTGATGCATTCACACAGTCACATAGTCTGTGTGCAATAGCTGGTAACTTTCCACCAATTTCTGGAAGACAATTTTATCTTCTCGCAGTTCTATGAGCTTCTGCTCAGCTGACAGAATACAGGCAAACAATTTTATTCAGCTCCCTAAACCAATGAAAATTTAATTTAGTACCCTTGCAGTCACTCATTCGCAGTTCACAACAAGTTTTGTGGATTATTCTGAGCACCATAAACGTTTTTGTTTAACTTTTTTTTTTTGATGCATTAGCGTGCCACAAAGGAAATTCCATTTGTCTCCACTCTGCTGGGTGTAAGAGGTTGAAATATGGCAGGATGACATTTCCAAACCTCAGCAGAGCAAAGCATAAATCTGTTCGGTTCGATAGCATTAAGCAGAGAAATGTGTTGTGTTTTAATTTGGCTGAAATGGCCCGTTAAAATGATTTGTTTTGCCAAAAATGTTCACTAATTTGGGCACAGATCAAGTTTTAGTTCAGATGAGCCCATTACTACCATTGTTAATGCTCTGCTAGTTTATTTCACACTCTCTGCTTATGTGTGTGTGTGTGAGTGAGTGTGTCTGGGGCTGTATCCCACCCAAGTAAGCCTAGCAGACTGTTAAAATGCTAATGGAGTTATGGTTCCCATATGGCAGCCATTGGGGTGTTGCTCATACGTGCACACAAAAATGCACAAACGCTCAAACACAGTGGCAGCTGCTGGTTATGAAAGGCTCAAGTGCAAGATTTTTTTATGGGACCCCTGAGCCTGTGATTCACATGTACAATACAGTATACACATCTAAATACATACCAATACAGCTTGAAAGGTAAACGTTCAACAAAGAACATATTATACACTAAAGGTATGGAGAAAATGAGCTAAACAAGGTACATAAAAAAAAGTACATTACGGTTTATGGAAGTGGCCTCGCCCACAATTTATAATCTGTCTAAAATCTAGGGAAACCATGGTTACCCATAGCTAAATTATAAAATGTAATGTTGGATGAATTATATGGGTCGGCATGGTGGTGAAGTTAATAGAGCTGCCACCTCTCAGTGAGAACGTTGCCAGTTCAGATCTTGGCCTAAGACTTTCTGGGTGGAGTTTGCATGTTCTTATTGTGCATGAATGGGTTTTCTCCATTTAATCTGGTTCCACAGACCAAATCATGCATGTTAGGCTAATTGGTAACTCTAAATTGTCCCTAGGTGCGAGTGAGAGTGAATGGATGTTTGTCTCGTTTGTCTCTATGTGGCCCTCTATATGACCTGTCTAGGGTGTCCCCTGTCTCACACAGTGACAGCTGGACATGAGCACCACTGACCCCCGAGACCCAAAAAAGGAAGAAGCGGGTAAAGATAATGGATGGATGGTTACTTTCTATGATTTCTTTCAAATATGTTCACTGGTTTATGAAACATTTTGTTTCACGACAGACAGACGAACACACACAGTGACACAGGCAATTACAATGTTGCCTGTCTTTTATGGCGGCAAAAATTAAATAGTAATTGTTTGGCTATAACAAGGAGAATACATCTTTTTTTAATATAATTTCACCGGGTGTGCAGAAAAAAGGCAAGTTATTGACTTTCCAAACCACCCCCATGTTTGTGTCTCTGTGAGATCTTTCCCCTTTTCACTTGGCCAGGCAGCGTCTCACTTTATACCCAATCAAATCACTCAACTTGTCTGAGGTTACTGCATCACCTTTACAGCCTCTCCCCCCCACCCCTCCTCCCCTTTACCCCTCTTATTTGCCCTCGTCCTCCGGCCTTTGATACACCCCTTAACCTCCACTGCTTCCCCAGGAGTGCAATCTGCTGTCTACAGGTATTGATCAGGCACACAAGGTTTTGATTAGCACACTTGGCTGGATAACGGGAGCTTCACTACATGATTGTACCCCAACTCTTCCAATGACTTGTTCCTCAATTGGCCAGGGAGTACTTCACTTCATTGGAGTCAGTGATTGGATGTACCATGAACCTCCTAGCCGCTCTCTCTCTCTCTTTCTCTCTCTCAGGGAAAATATCCAAGATTCTGGTATTTTCTTTGCTTGACTGAGTGTTTTTTCAGTTGGTTTTGTCAGATGAAAGCAAGCTGAATGCAGGCAGGTATGTGCCACCAAAGAATTGTGTGCCGAGGAATCTATCTAATCTCTTACAGTGGATATATACACACACAGATGAAAGAAGTGATAGCAGCCACAATTGTCAAAAAATGAATCAGAGCCTTTCAAGTTTAATAATGAATTTCGATGGCACTTCACTAAAGAAAAGACTCTAAACAAAAGGTGCGAGGCAATATTTGAAGTTGAAACTGATGTTCAATCATGAGCAACTTCCAACTCTTTTTTTTCCCCTCACATTTTATAGAAGAATGAGGAGAGACAAGGACAAGATGTTGGCAGGTCAGACGTTCTGACATCGCAGCTTGAGAGTAAAGGTACCCATCGGCCTATTCAAAAGCCAACCAATTAAGTCTCGGCTGTCAAGGTTTAATACCTACAGTTAAGGCTACCATTGTGTGCCAGTTAATGCTATTTCAGGCTTTCACTCGGTTTGGGAGCTTTCATTAAATCCAAAGAATGCCAAGGCTATTCTCAAAGAAGTTAAAAGCACCACATTTTTATATTTCTTTAACTCACTGCCCCGACTTCCAAAATATCCCCTGTCTGCATACTCATGCAAAGATACAATGCTTTGAATAAAGTAATTTGTAAGAGCAAAGAAAGTTGATTTTCACACATGACTTTGGCTGTTTTTATTTTGACCTTTCTGAATTGCGCCCGTCAGGTTGAGACGCTCTCACACTCTTTTTCCCCTCAAAGTTTTTGCAATTCCTGCATCTTTGAGAAGTCTTTCACTCGAGTTCTTCATGTGACTTGCTGACTTCCCTCCACAGAAGTTGGAGGAGAGTTTCTTATTGTGCACCATGTTTCATTTGAAAGCCTTCTACACAAACATTTTATGGTCATCTGATTCCATAGTTCCTTGTTATGTTCCGGTCTGAGTCATTGTAAACAGTGCCCCGATTGTGAGTGAAACTTAACACGTGTAAAAAAAGAAAAGGCAAGTGGATGGACGGGGGCTCATTCCTTCAGTCGTGTTCATTAGTTGCACGCTTGCTGCGATGCATGCTGGGATGGATGTTGGCTTGGCCTGGCTTGGCCGACCACTCCATCACCGAGCGCGTCGGCAGATGTTGTGTAGCCTCCTCAAAACAGAGGGGATCTGACACGCTCAGTCTCAGCCAGGAGTCTGGGGAGATGTAGATGGAGTCAAAAGGAAAATATAAGGATGAAGACAGAGAGAAGGAGACGCAACCACAAGTGAAATAAAAGAGTTATAGAGTCAGAAAAGAACGAAAGAAAGGCTGGCACATGAAGAGAGCCAAACAAAACGGGGTTGGGAGGTGGGAGAGGAGTCATTCCCCAGAGGGATCACTCTTGGTGTTTCACTCCACTGGTCCTTCTAATGTGTGACGCTCAGGAGATTGACAGGCTGTGTAAAACTCAGCCCACAGGAGAAAACAACAACAACACAAGTCAGACACATGAAAACGGCAACTCGACTGGGCGATGCTGGAAAGAGACTGCTGTGGGGGAGTTGGACAGACAGTGGCGATGGTTAATGTAACCTTCACATGTCCTGGGAAGCTTTGCTGAGCATTTGAGGTCCTTTTAGCCACACTGCTGTGTTTATTTAAATCCAGGAGTTGCCCCATACCACTCCACCACTGGTGCCATTCTATTTGTCTGTCATTCTATGTTCATCTTGTCATTCTTTGTTTGTCTCTTTTCTGTCCTCTTAAACCCAACCGGTCGAAACAGATGGCCGCACGTCCCGAGTCTGGTTCTGCTGGAGGTTTATTCCTGTTAAAAGGGAGTTTATCCTTTCCGCTGTTGCCATTGTGTTTGTTCAGGATGGAAGACTGTGATGAAGTGAAGATTCAACAGAATCTGTTGACTTCCTTAGGTAGATAACTTTTACTAATAGGCTTGTATAACGTACGAGAATGTTTCTGTACAGTGCCCTGAGATAACTTCTGTTGTGACTTGGAGCTATATAAATAAACTGAATTGAATTGATATTTCATAACAGACTGCAAAATATGCTTAAAAATCTAAAAGTTGTTTATAAATATGTGACATAATTTGAACAAAAAAGGAATACTAAATAATAATGTTTTGTCATTCTCTCAACTTCAAATCATGGGGTAGAGGTAGGGCAGCCAACTTGGGACCAGAAAGTTGCAGTTTGACTCCCAGCCATTCCCACATGTCGTGGTGTCTCTGAGTGAGATACCTAATCCCCAATTGCTCCCTTGGCGCTTACATAGCTGCCCACTGCTCCACCTGGGTGTACCCAGGTGCAAAGAGTTAAATGCAGATAACTAATTTCACCATTGTATGGGAACATACAATGCTGACAATCTCAAACTTACCTTCCTTTCAATTCCAAATGGGCTAAGGGACTTGCTTTGTGTTTTTTCATTATTAACTTTAAAGACAGGACATATCTTAAACGTCTTATTGTGTCTATGAGAACCAAGATGGCACACTGGGCAGTGCTGCCACCTCAAAGTGAATAAGTCAAAGTTTTCATTCTCAGCTTAGTCTTTTGTTTTGAATTTTTACATGTTCTTCCAGGAAAGTTTATTTAGCTTACCCTGTTTCTTCCCAAATGCAAACAATGTCCATACATTTATTTAATTGTCAATTTAGAATTGCCTTTATTTGTTTATATTTGACCCTGTGATGGTCTGACAACTGGACTGTATTTATAATCCTAGACCTCAAACCTCACCTTCTCTTTTTAGGCTTGAGATTCCTGTGTATGGGTGCTCCCATGTTGTATTTTTGGAACCAGAGTCTGAGGATGTGGAGCTTAAAGTGTAAAGGTCTAATATTAACTTTTTTTTTTGTTGTTGTTCCTAACACAGACATGTTGTTTTCCAGAGTTCTTTTAGATAAAAAATACAGTAAAAACCAGTCCTTGTTTGTGTATCCTTGAAACAAGCCTGGTTGAAGTCTTTTGCCTTTTTTTTCCATACCCTGCACTCTATGAATGATGTCACGACTGATAGGGTATAACCTACTGATATTTGACAGAACATCCCTTCAAAACTGACCAAACTATTTTAAATAGTTATGATAGTGAGAAGAATTGGCACCATTGACAGAGTATGTGTGGTATGTGAGCACATATGGAAATAATAACAGAAAACCAATTTCCAACTGAATCACTGGGCACAGATAACCTATTGATCAGTCCAGGAAGTCTTATTACTCACATTCTTACACACACACACATCCGTTTTAATGCAGACAATGTTGGTAACTGAACTGTAGAGTCTGTTTTTCAAAAGTCTCAAGCTTCGCCCCTTGATTCTTTAGCTTCAGAGGATCCAAAACTTTCTCGTAATTTTCTAAAGTGGTCTTGAGCTGTAGTAAATGAATAAAAAGCAGCCAAGAAGATCTTTGGAAGACCTTCAAAAGCCTGAAGAACTATAGCTCTAGGCAACTTGGAAAGAAAAAAAAAAAGTCAAGAAAGTCTGGCTAATTGGAAGCAAAAATATAAAGAAATAAAGCGGGGTGGCTCGAGGCTGTTGGACAGTACATTGCAACGCCTCAGTGCAGGCAGCGGTCTAACAAAACCTGTCAAGTATGAAAATAAGATAAGTGGCAATAACAGGAAATAAATCACCACGTGTCCTAAGCTGACAAGCATGCTTTTCACCTATTCATCATTTTTAAACCTGTAGGAAAAAAAAACACCACTGGTTATACGTTGATACAAAGCAATGTTGACCACACAAACGGCTCAGAAAAAAAAACCTCTCCAGAGTTTAATTTTGAACCAGATCCTGCCACTTTGTTGACAGCGGTGTCTGCAGTGAAACACGCCTCCATACAAACAGTAATAACCAGCAGTATGAACACTGCAGCAAATATCATCTGTCAATTTTAGACTCTTGAACGCAGCAAGAACTTACCTCCTAATTAGTTGTGATAACAATAGCCGTTTCGACCGTTATCTCACATGTGTCTGTTTTCTCATGTCTGGAGCAGATGCGTGAAATACTTTGGGGAGAATATGTACTCTTTTCTTCTTTTTTTTTTTTTTTTACTGTATGGGAAATGTTAGGGCATGGCTGTGTGAAGGTTTGGGGTGTTATTCAGAGAAATCAATATTTTCCATTTCTGAGGATGCAGGAATGAATTATTACTGAGATGACTGTTGTGGAGGGATGGAAGCCTTAGTTTGAGGAGTCATTCATCTGAAGACTTTCACAAGAACGTTTACTTCCTTTTTGTTTGGAGTTAACTCGGTGAGCGCAAATCTGTTTTTACCCCCACTGGTTTTTAATAGACATGTGTGCATAAAGGTTAAGAGTAACATCTTACCTGTTGTACTTTGTAGATAGCTGGCTGAACTGTATCAGTTTGATTTTGGATTTGAGCGCACCACACCAAAATTTTCGGTGGTCCCCATCCGGATACCCTTTGAAAACATTTTGGAGGCACTCCAGCATACAATCTTTATATTATGAGTTGCACCACCAATAATGATTATATTTCCTTACTTATATCTATGGTGGTAACAAGACACAAAATTAAACTCACAAATAGGCATTGTCTTCAAATATAGGCATGTTTTCATTGCTTTGGTAGACTCCGTGACTCCAAGCGAGGTCTCTCTGGAACACTGTTGTATTTGACTAACCAAAGCATGACAATTATGGCACTTGAGTTTTTTTTTTGTTTTTTTTTTTGAGTTCACCAACAGCTAGTCTGAACAGGAGGACCAAAGCGGAATGGTGCCATCATGAAGTGGCGCCAATACAGTAATCCCTCGCAATGTTGCGGTCCGACTTACGTGGACTCGCTCTTTCACGGTTTTCCAACATAAGGTTGTACACGACACACAATTGTCAGCTGTGATTGGGAAGGTATGGAATGAAAAGTTAATGAAAAAAATATGTCGGACAGGTACCGCTATTTTGTAGTTTTCTTTCTGCAACACCAGTCAAAAGAACTACACTACCCAGAAGCCAACAGTGCTTCCAGCTGCTGCTTTCGGCCAAAATGGAGGCAACGCAAAATCTAAAGTAACTATTAAGTTCACAGAACTGGCAGGAAAGTCGCAAATAACCCTGAAGCTTCCTGGAGCTCAATTATCCACGCGCACATCAACCTGGACGGCGTCGCTGCATGGTAGGTCTGCTGAACCAGAACTAAGCCAGACCGAAACCGAACTGTTGGTCTGCAGAGCTGGTGAGTAAAATTTTGCAGTACTGTACAATACATATACGTATGTTGTTAACATTACATAGGCTTAAGTATTTAGAACATTACAAGAGTGTGGGAAGGGTTTATAAAGCCTTAAGATATACAAATACTAAAATAAATATGATATTCCAACTTGGCGGTTTTTCACCTATCGCAGGGGTGTCTGGAACGTAACCCCCACGATAATCGAAGGACTGCTGTGACATCTTACCTATTGTAGACAGCCGCTTGGGCAACCTCAGTTTGACTTTGGATTTGAGCGCACCACACCAAAACTTAGTGGTCCTCATCCGGATACTTGTTGAAAACGTTCTGGAGGCACTCCTGCATACAATTAAGATCTGTCTGTGAGTTGCACCACCAATAATGGTTATATGGTGGTAACAAGACACAACACTACACTCACAAATAGGCATCGTCTTCAAATATAGGCATGTTTTCAATGCTTTGGTAGACTTTGTGACTCCAAGCAAGGTCTCTCTGGAACACTGTGGTATTGAACTAACCAAGACGTGACAACCATGGCACTTTAGTTTTTTTTTTTTTTTTTTAGTTCACGAGCAGGAGGACCAAAGTGGATTGAAGCCATCATGAAGTGGCGCCAATATAAAAAAAATTATTGGGGGTCAGGCGGACACTTTAAAAAATCTTTACACTGCTTAGCATTTTATGATTATATGCCTAACTGAAGTTGTTCAAAAAGTTATTTACAGCATGGAATATTTTCTCATTACCGTTCCACAGAATCCCATTTTAAACCATCTAAACTGTCTCTTTAAGACTATATTTAAAGTCATTGTCAGCAGAATTGGACACACATTTCAATCATATTTGACATAAACAACTATTTGAATTACTCGGTCGTTGGATGTCAACTTGCTTTCTGTAGCTTGCCATCAAAGTTAAGGTTGTCCAAAGCTCTAAAGTATTTTTTACCACAGTTTAGTTAGATGAAACTGTCATTTTTTTTTAATGAACATGTTTAAAAAATGCCAGCTGTGTAATTTGCCTGTGACCCCCAGTTCCTTCCTGGAAATGATGAGCTAAGCAGAGGCTCACTCTAATTAAAGAGAGTCACTCACAATAGAGATGAACAAATTATGGAGACGGTTTGAAATGTCAAGATAACCAATTAGCTAATAAAAATTGCCATTAGGTAGTTCCTTTTGGCTGCAGGTGATGAAGCCACCTGAACTGATGGGAAAAGCAGAAGAATTCACCATCAGAGAAGAAATAATCTTGAATGTGAGACACCCTCGGGTCCATATTTAGCCAAAATTGAATTTGATGCCCATCTGATTAAATCAATCAAAATATCTTGTATTGAAAGATGTGCTCCATTTGAAGTTCAATAGCATGCTATTCATTTTTGTCAACCCGTGCACTAAACACAACCTATGTCCTTATGGTTTATTCGTTATCCATTATCTTTACCCTTTCCAGGTCACCAGGGTCACTGGTGCCCATATCCAGCAGTCGAGAGGCGGGGGACACCCTGGACAGGTCACAGGTCCATCACAGGGACACAGAGAAATGACCATTCAAACTCTCACTCACACTAAGGGGCAAATTAGTTACCAATCAGCCTAATATACATGTTTTTGATCTGTGGGAGAAATCCCACACATGCACGGAGAGAACATGCAAACTCCACTAAGAAATATGCCCGGCCTGGATTTGATCCGGCAACCTTCTCACTGAGAGGCGACAGCTCTACCAGCTGTGCCACTATGCAGCCTGAACTATTAAATATAAGTAAATCAATCAAAATATGTATCATTAACAATTATATTGGGGTTAGTTTTGTCACATTGACAAAAAATAAATAAATAAAAGACAATAAAGTAATGTCTTCTTCATGCTGGTTTTAACTTTAACCCACTGGTTTACATCAGATGTCTATTTCTCATGATGATGGTATGTTAATATTAAAATGTTTGTTTAATTTACCACATTAATTTTGTTAAAATAATAAATAAATAAAAATTAGTTTTCCACATTTGTATCAATTTCAGATTTACACATTTGTGTTTGTTTCAGCGGATTTTGTATGGGTCCGGTCGACATAATAGCGATGAATACCTTTTTTTTAATTGTTTTTATTTAAGCATATTCCGTCTTTTTGTGTCAGCTTGACTGACACATTTTCATTAATTTAAATCAGCAGACACAGGTAACTTCATTTTTGTTAAAACCAAATTCATTTTTGTTAGTTTAAAATGTCTGACTTTCAGGCTCACGTTGAAAAAATGTGAGCAAAAATGAAAACCACCAAGTTAAAAAAAGAAGTTTAATTTACTAAATGAAAATGAATCAGACTCTGTCGAAGTCCTAACTATTGACCCAACACTGAAATGTTATGTTGAACAACTCCAAATATTTGAACCTGCAAGATTTTTTTCGTTTTGTCCCAGTCGCAGAGCAAAGAGGGGGAGTTGGAAATACACTCCATTTATGTTTTGAGTATACCTTGAAAAACAAGTGAGGTATCAGCTTCCATTTTGGTGTGTGGTTACATCTGGGCATAAGAAAGGTTCATTTCAAAAATTGGGTTGCCACTTCAAAATCAAAGATGGCCGAAGATGAATCCATTGTGGCCAAGGCCACCATTGGCCACCCCCTGGCTCTACCACTGCAAATAGTTGTTGATAAAATAGCTCTCTCCTCTCGCCAGGATCTTTAAAGCGCCATAAACACCAACATTTACGTGCATTCCCTGTTCATTTCCAGTCCAGCAAAAGTTGGAAAACTCATCTTGAAAAACTATGAACATATTCAAATTCTTCAATGATGGGGGACATCGTTGTACCTCTTGTTCATTTAGAACCACATAGTGGGGACAATCTTCCACATTTGCTTTATGTTCGTTCAACAAGTGTATTTTTATTGTACTTCAACATCTGACTGTTAAGTCAGTGCTCAAATTAAGATTAAGTTTGAAGACTAAGGATTAGGAATACAAATATTTGAAGTTTTTTTTTTTATTGAATAAATCAAATACAGATTTAAGTGTAAAACGTTATAAACTTAGGTCAATAATAGCAGAACTGAATGCTGCAATATTCCAAAGAGCATGTGATGGGGAGTGGTGGCGCAGAGGTTAGAGAGGTGGGCTTGTGATCCGAAGATCGCCGGTTCACGCCCCGGCCCCGACAACATCAAAATTGTGGGTGGGGTAGGTGAAACACCCACACTTGCCCCCACCCTCATTCGCCCCACCCTGGGCCCATGAGCAAGGCCCTTAACCCCCACCATGTGCTCCCTAAACAGGTCTCTCTTGAAAATGAGTTCTCGTGGCTCAATGAGACTAACCTGGATAAATAAAGGCTAAATGAAAAAAAAAAATGAAAAAAATGATGTGAGAGTTAAAACATTTACAATTGGATTTATTGAATAAAAATGAGCATATTTGTTTTATCTTGACAGAAAGCAACTTATCTGTGGGAAAAAACTTTCCCTTTTTTTTAATTTCTTTATTTGTAGCGCACTTCAATGTCTAACAAATAAAAAATGGCAGTTAAGGTCGATGAAATCAAATTAGGTCGCATAAAAGTAATAACTGAAGGACATTTTTAAACTTTGAACCTCCTGGTGCCGTTGGGTCATAATGACTCATGATGCTTCAATTTAAAAACTGAGGCATCGTGTGTCATTTTGACCCAAGGGCAGCTCAACAAATCATAATTCAAACAAAAATGTCAAAATATGCAACATGGAGAAATGGTATCTTAATCTAAAAAGCATGGATAAAAGGACATGCAAACTTGTATTTCATTGTTACACAATTAAACGTAAGAATCTGGGAAATTAAAAAAAACAACATATTTGAGTACTTGGCTTTTTTTTTGGCCTTGAGCTCAGCTAACCTGCACAGAGCCTTCACTTCATGTGAAGCTACAAAACCAGGGTTTGTAGCAGCACCACCTAAGGACTGTGTTCAGCTCTTTGATATGCCACTCCAAAGTTCCTTTGAAATGGGAGCAAACCCATGCAGCAGAGGTCCGAGGTGTTTGTTCAAAACCTTCTGAACCAACTGGACATGTGTAAAACAAGCCATTCTTTTTTTTTTTTTTTTATAGAAACTACACAAACTGTTAAAGAAAAGTGCAAGACAAAAAAACAACTGGACTTTATATGTAACAGAGTACGTTTCGCTTCAGTCATCTGGACTTTTTTTTTTTTTTTTTTTGCTGAGACGTTTCGTCCTTCATCCAAAGGACTTCTTCAGTCCGAGGAGCCACAAACAACTGAAGTCCCACAAAACAGCACACTCCCATAGTGGAAAATACAAGTTTGCTGGTGATAAGATGGTTTCTGGGGCCTGCCCTCTCCCCTGTCAACTCCTATAAGACAGCCATGTCAAAATGGTTCAAAACACTGAAGTTCATGCTCCATAATCCAGGTACAAATCCAACAATGTTCAGTCAGGTCATCTGGACAGTTTCTTTTTTTTTTTCTCTTTAAACGTTTCGACCTTGATTCAAAGGATTTCTTCAGTTCGAGAAGCCACAAACAAACTACGCTAGCTAAATACATATGCAGATTGTCTTATCAATACTCACGATAGTGGTTCGTTAGAGTCTTTGTTAGTTTGACTCATAGTGGAACTTTCTTCTTTTTTTATTATCCTGAGACATTTCGGCCTTCATCCAAAGGATTTCTTGAGTACCACAAACAAACTAAGCTAGATCGATAGATTAAGCTAAATACATATGCAGATTGTTCTATCAATACTCACGATAGTGGTTCGTTAGAGTCTTTGTTAGTTTGACTCATAGTGGAGCTTTCTTCTTTTTTTATTATCCTGAGACATTTCGGCCTTCATCCAAAGGATTTCTTGAGTACCACATACAAACTAAGCTAGATCGATAGATTAAGCTAAATACATATGCAGATTGTTTTATCAATCCTCACGATAGGGGTCCGCTAGAGTCTTTGTTAGTTTGACTCATAGTGGAGCCCCTCTGGTGACATGGATGAAATTCCTGATAGGTGTGAAAATTAAACCAATTACCATATTTTCTGAACTATGAATCACACTTTTTTCATAGTTTGGCCAATCCTGCGACTTATAGTCCCAAGTGACTTATATACTTTTTTTCCCCATTCATGACGCAATTTTTGACCGAAGCGTTAAATGTTCATTCATACTGACATGAACCAAAGAGTAAACATTATAATTTACAGCGTTGACAACTACATTTTGTTCCTCTGTCGCTTGTGTTTTCCAATTACAAACCATTATTTACAGCTTTAAATCATCACAATGTGCTTTCTTTTATTAACCACTGCTGATTAGTTTTCGTCTTTTTGAGTATATCTAGTTGCTACACAGATCATAATGGCCTCTGTCAAAAGGTACCAAGACCCATATTGTTCTTCCGACAGGAGGGCCCAGGAGATAGACATCACGTTTCAGTGAAGTATGGACTCGCGAGTGACTGGCAGATACCTCACAGAGACAGAGAGCTCTGGCTGGGCTCCAGCTACAGACAGAAAGACAGAGGGAGAGAGAGGAGTAAAGGCAGCATTCATTGAGAGCCTCGCTGGTGAAGATGAGATGCCCTTTCAGAGAGCGATGAAGGATGGACGGAAAGGGAGGAGGGGGAAGCCGAGCGAGAGGGAACGAGAGAGAAAGAAAAACAACGGGGGGAAGAGAGGAGAAGGGAGGAAACTTTTCCGTCTGTGTTTTCCATTCAAAGACATTTTGACAGGGCAGAGCCCACTCTGTGGCAGGGAGTGGAGCCATTTTGAAGTCTCCTACCAGCAGCTTGAGGGAAGTAGGGAGCCAGAATAGATATATCTCGAGGCTTTTCCTTTTTTTTTTTTTTAATATATATATATATATATATATAATTTTTTTTCTCTTCCACCACAGTTTCATTCCTGTTTTTGACAGCCAACTTCGAATCGGCAAGCAGGTGTCTTATCATTTTTCAGCCGAAACAGTGGGACAGTGCACACACGAGCACTCAAGACGCTGTTCAGAAACAGATAAACACACGAGACAGACAGGCAAACACACACACACACAAACACACATACAGAGTTGTGGCACTTGAGAAGTAACTATGCATTGGAAATGACTAACCCCTCACATATAATTTTTTTTCCGACACGGAAGTTGAGGGATAAAGCAAGGGGGGAAGGGTGAGAGGACGACAATCTGTGACTATCCAGCCCGACACCACAATAAGCGTCACTAAACAGAGCTGCTATTTTCTCTTTAATGCATGCAAATAACAGGCAGCCACTGACACGAGGGCGAGATTTAGTATGCCGCGCAATTTTGAGGTCACAGGAAAAGGAGCGGTAATTCATCCTTCTCATTGCCTCGCCACATCCTAATAATACAGCCACTGTTTTCTCCTTCTATTTCGAGGGGAGGTTTTGGGCGCGATGGAATTACGAGTCATTGTGCTAAACTTTCCTTTTAAGTGTCAGTCTTACCAGGCTTTTCCCTTGGCGATGAGCGTATAGCGCAATGAAGGGATGGACTTGACATTGGAATTATGGCAATATGAGTGGCCTGAATATAATTTGCCCCTAAATCAATTTGTTTGCCGTGGCGACCCCTCATCACCACTGATAGAAGGCCTTTGAATGGATGCTTTTGAGAAATCTTCTTTTGAAGTTGGAGAGGCTTTAGGAACGCAGCGTGTCCCTCGTGTTGGTGTTGGTGATTAAGTTGTGACTGAGTGCCTGGGTGGGGGTGACTAATGTCTACACCCTTTGTACGATGTGGGTTTATATGGAGCCAGTGTTTGAGTGCAATCCTCTGAAGGTTTTTTTTTTTGAAAATGAATAAAAACACACTTCCATTTAAAGGGGTTAAGTTAGCAAATCTAGTTGACATAAAAAGGAAATTTGGGGAAAAGAGATGTGCTTCAATAGTAAAGATGTTCTTTTTGTTGGAAGATGAGTTACACCAAGATCCAAAAGAAGGCACAAAGAAGGCAGTTTTCTGTCAAACGAAAGCAAGAGCAGGACATTCAGACAAACCGTCAGAACATTACCCTGTTTTGAACAAGAACTGAGGAAAAGCTGGAAGTATACATGTACTATGGAAAGTACAGACTGACAACAGGTGTGCTGATTACCAGTGGTAAAAGTGGCACAACAGCAGCTAAAAACGAATAGGTAGCTGGTTCCTAAAAAGAAAATCATTGGCACATAATTATCAGCATTTGGCTTCTAAAATATATATTTTCATGGTTATTTTTTTTCTTTTCTTTCCAAGTTAGTGTGAACAAATTTGCTACATTTGACTTTTTCCCTTTGGGAACACCCCAAACCTGCTCAGAGATAAACTCTGTGTGGAGAAGCAGATGTTTTGTTGAGAACAAGACACACCTTCACCGCTTCAGAAAGAGAGACCCATTTACAGTAGTAGCAGTAAGGATTTAGCTTTAAAGCTAATTCAAATAATGGACTTTTTATATGAACATGTGTTTGGTAATTACTCAAGTGGTAAAATAAAAATGATGACTAACTCGGTCAGTGGGACGATGATGTGGCACTAGGACAGTTAGCTAACAAACCAACATTTAGTTCCGTTTGTTGCAAACATTCGCTAACGCTGTAAACAAGTTAGTTTTCACCAGTTGTGCTTGCTTTATTAATTTGGGAAAGAAGCAAACCAAAAATGTAGTTTTGATTAAACTTTCTACAATGCAAAGTTTATGTTGTAGCACTAGTCCACAAAAAATGTGAAAACAGGTGCATCTAAAAACAACAAGCTAAAAAGGTTAGCCTTCTGTCTCTGAAGATGTTTTCTACATCAGAGCTCTGTCGCATCACAACTCTCCCTTTTGATTATTTGTAAATCTATTACATTAGAACTCAAGAAAACTTTTCATCATCCAAGACAACTATACTTGGCACCAGGAGTGATTCTAGTATCTGACCTTTAGGGTTGCTTAGCCCCCAGTGTTGACAGTGGCTCTTGACTTGAACAACATGGTGACCAATGGCGTCATGCCATTTCCTACATTCTGCTGTATTATAACGGGTTGTTAAACATCTACATTTACCTACTCAAGAATACATTTGATTCAATAGAGAGCATAGCACAACAAGATGTAGCGCTAAGCTAGCGGTGCGCAATACAGATGCGCTAGCTAAGATGCTACAGATGTAGCGCTCCGCTTTACATTACACAACCTAGTAAACACTTTGTACAAATCAGTTTAGTGTTAACTGATCATAACAAACAAAAAACTGAACATTTGCAACTAGAAGTTGCAACATAGCTATATCTATATTAAAAACACACAAAACAAAGTACAACTAGCTTTAAGCATTAGCCTTTATTTTAACCGTTAAACATACAATGTCTTTATGACAAAAAAAAAATTGAGGATTTACTTGCAGTTACCTTTGTGCAGATGAACATGTGATAGTTCCTGTTTATCATTGTTGCAGCTGCGCATGAGGTCGGCCGCAGGGCTTTATCCATCTTTTACACTTTTCCAGACTCCGTTTAAGTTTTGGAAATGGAATCAACTGCATTATATAAACACTCAGGGTAACACTGTCTGAATTACATGCTCTCCACTGACAATGTTTAACCATGTTTTCTGATGATTTTTCATGAAATCCCTCTGACCGCAAAGCATTCAAAATGCAAAACTTTGACAATGTTGTCGGAGAAAAAGTGGGTGGAGCTCCTGCAGGTAAGGGGCGTTTCACTTCCGAACAAATTAAGATCATTGATTGGTCAGTTGCCGACAAGCCTGCGGGATTGCGGGATTGATTGACAGGTGGCTTTGAGGATGCAAAATAAATCAGATTTTACTGGCCTGTTTTAAGTATCGTCATTTATTCCATATTTATTCCAAATTTATTCAATATTTTGGTGAATTTAAGGTTTGAGAACTGAGTTTCTTTACAAAATTCTAATGATGTTTTTTTTTTTTTTTTTTTTCCAGGGGTGCCGAGTTCAAAATTTAGGGAGCATCCCTAAAAAGAGGGTAAAATCGCCACTGGTTGGCACTAGCATTTCTTAGAAAGCGTTTTGCCTGATGCCCTGTGTGCAAAGTTCAAAACACAAATTTCATGCAAACTGTTAAGACTTGGGGTTTCTGTTGGGGATTATTCTCAACTACTGTTGTATAAAACTGCAGCTCAAAATATGTGAAAATAACTGAGTTATAGACATTTTTGTGATTTATATGGTTGATTAGCTGTTGCAGCCATCTTAAATCATGCTGACTCCAACAGGAAATCATTTTTAATTGTACATCCAATAATTATGCTTTTGAAAGTTTCATTAAAATTGCTCTATTGGTCAATGAGATATTTTGCTAACAGACAAGTGACAGTGACTATAAGAGTTCTTGCCAAAGATTTAAATAAATGTATCTTGCTGAACGTCAGAGCTCATATTATTTGTTGCTGATGAGTCTCAGCTACTACCACACCACATTTTAGCTTCAAATCTGTACAACTGATGGAGTTATAGCCATTTTTGTTTGCTTATTTCAAGTGGCTGTGGCGGCCATCTTGAATCAAGTTACCGCCAAACGTTAATCAGTCATAGATGTATGTCTTAAGATTATTTTCTGTGAGTTTTATCAAAATACATTCAGTGGTTCATGAACTATTTTGCTAACAGACAAACATTTAAAATGTCTAAAATCAATGAATAAATAAATAATAGAATTGTTCTGTAACAATGTATTTTAGATAAAAACACCAAATAATTTTAAACTAATTTCCTGTTTACTGCCCAGCGTGCGTGACACTTATACTTATTGCCATGTGAATCTCATAAACACATGATCAACACAGACTCACTTTACTCTGACAGCCAGAATATATTTAACATTTTTTGTTTCGTAAGATTTTTTTTCTAAATGAAATCATTTCAACTTGTGTTGTAGCAGCAAAAATCCCATCATAAAATCCTTCATTCTGTCACTTCTGAAAACTCTCTTTTTTTATTATTATTTTTTTATATATATTTCTTTTACCCGTGTGAATTTTTCAGTTTGTGTTCTGTAAAAGTGTGAATTTTTACACTTTTTTATTACCCAAATACACCTTAAATTCTGAGCTTACCCAGAGATCTGCTGATGCAAAATCGGCATCGCTAACGATGTGAAAGTTGTTGCGAATATAACTCCCGATGTTCTCGGTGAATTTAATTTTGACTTTTTTTTTTTTAACGTGAACAACATCAAGACAAGCTGTCGCTCACAAATATTTAACGTGCGCGTTTCCCCGTCCGTGTGAATGATTCGTAATGAGACGTTCTGAACTGAGCCCATTGTTTTGTGATGGCTTCAACATTTCTTGCGGAGCCCAGAGGGAGAAGGCAGAACAAGGCATTCGGTGTCTCAAAATAGCAAGTAGCCAGAGGGAGTGGGGAGTGAAAAAGGCTTGCTGAGCTGCTCCACCGTCGAGCTGGACTTCTCAGTGTTGTCGAGTCACTCCCTGTTGATGTTTCTCTCTGCCGCTCAAAGCAAAGGATTCTGTAACACATTACCTCCTGGGCAAGACTAGAAACCGTTGCCTCAGACTGGTCTGGCTTGCTGCCTGCCCAACATCTGGTGGAATTCTCTCTCTTAACAAAAATTCATGCTGGATGGTTGTATCTCTCTCTAGAGGCAATGCTACGGTGGCCCTGAGGTTTAAACCACAACTACTAGAAATTAACAAAACAACATAAAAAATTTAAAAAAGCGATTACATAAAAAAAAAAAAAAAAAACACACATTTGAAAATATGCAATTACATTTGAAGAAACACAATTACATGAAGCAAAACTGAAAAAGGTGGGAGGTCCAAATGCCCCTTCGCCCAATCAGCGATGTCTCATGTTTCCCCGTTGGTCCCACCTCTTCTGGTTTTGCTTAATGTAATTGTGTTTTGTCAAACGTAATTGTGTTTTCATGTGTTTTTTTCAATTCAATTCAAAAATACTTTATTAATCCCAAAGGGAAATTATTTGTTGTAACTCGTTATCCTCATTTCATTAAGAGATGTTATAGATGCTGATGGCTGTAGGCAGGAAGGATCTCTTGTAAAGGTCCATCCCACAGCGGATCCTAAGAAACTGACTGCAGATGTCGTCCGATCCGTCCACCCAGACTCGGCCGGCCTCTCGGTTCCCCCAGGCTGTAGGACCACCTGAATGCCGGGCAGAACTCCTCCCAGAGCGATGGCCACTCCTCCCAGCAGTCTGCCGAGCTCCTCGTCGCTGCGGACAGCCAAGTGTAGGTGTCGAGGGATGATCCTGTTCTTCCGCTGTCATGAGCCGTGTTTCCTGCTAGTTCCAGGATCTCAGGCACTCGAGCACAGCTAGCAGGTAGATGGGAATGCGTCCACAAAACATCCTTTTCAACTCTTTTGAGATTTGTGGCTGTAGTTGAGATATTATTTGAGCTTTTGAGATGTTAATAAGCTACTGTTGGTTGTAGAAAACAGCCTTGTTGCCATGGTTACGCATCATAACAAATGTCCAAAACTAAAAAAAAGTTTCAGTAAAAATCCTTCCAGCTGCACAGCATCCGATGCCAGAGGAAACAATCATCCAAAAAAAATGTGATTTACATCCAGAAAACCAGGAATTAAAGTTTCCAAAAGCAAAATCTCAAAATGAAAGTAACAGAGCTGCTCCAACATGCAGCCACCTTGAGCGGCGCAATTCTAGAACACACATTTAAGCGTTTTATTATTGTCAAGTTATTGAGTAGATATTTTGCTAACAAAAATACAGTGTTGAATGTAACCATTGATGCCAAAGTTTTAGGTAAAAAACTCTTGCACAATGTGC
This sequence comes from Nematolebias whitei, assembly GCF_014905685.2. NCBI lineage: Eukaryota > Metazoa > Chordata > Actinopteri > Cyprinodontiformes > Rivulidae > Nematolebias > Nematolebias whitei. Next base: position 31,882,796 of record NC_056498.1, on the reverse strand, counting down.
AGCACCCAGCATATATGTTGACAATGACTTCCAACAACTATATATGTTGTCTGTGGTGGCCATTTTGAATTGGACTGACTCCAAAAGGTAATCAGCTGTAGTGGTCCATTAAATGATTACTTTCCACAAGTTTCATTTAAATCCGTCCACCAGTTCACAAGATATTTTGCTAACAGACACCGTTGACAACAATGGTAATGGACATTTTTTAAGCAAAACTTGTGTTAGGGTATTTGTTTGAGATGATGCTCAGTTATTACCACATCTAATTTGAGCTCGATAGCTACAAAATCAACAGTTATAGCCTTTTTTTCTGTTTGATAAAGCCCCAAACTTTGGCTACATCTTGAATGAAGTTGACTCCATAACTGAATCAGTTGTCCACATCGATCCAGTAATACTGAGGGTTTTATTAACATCCATTCTAGTGGTTCATGAGATATTTTGCTAATACTACAGACAAACAAAACACTCAAAACAGGCACAAGCGTTACTGTATCATCTTTGTCTTGGAGAGTGGGTTATAAAAACCCTACACATGCACAATATCCTACACAATGTGCACATTCCTGCTTGAACCCACACAGACAAATATATGCCATGAAAAGCAGGATGAAAAGTAACGACACAAAAACCAACTCCATCTACACATGCTGGGTTTTAATAATGCTTTTTTCAATAGTGAAAGTTGCCAGAGCAATGATTAAATATTAAGTAAAAATCTTTTGAAAAATGTAGATTTGCTCATCTGGCAAAGTGCAAAAAAAAAAAAAAAAAGTGCAAACACTGCAAAATTTGCCCCAGTGTTCTAACGTACGGTAGTTTCATACTTCTGCTGCGTTACCACCCGTTCAGGGGATGGCTTTAAGGAAGAAAAGAAATGTGCTGATTTTAATTTATTTTTCACTATTTTTGAAAACTTTAGCACGATCTTGCTGTCATGGCACACCACATATACCTAGACCACCATGACTGCATTAAGAAACTTTTCAAAAGCAAAAAGCCAGATAAGCAGCTTCTGATTTTAGTTATTGGCGGGCGAACATTGAAGAACGTCCATAAATCTAGATTCACACTGAGAATCTCCAAAATATCTTGAAGCATTAAGTTATTTTCACTTATGTGACCAATATTTGCTCAAATAAAATGTTTATCAGTTGCAGATGTACATCCGATGATTAGCTATGTTTGTCTTGGGTGTCTCAACCCTGCCTTAAACCCTTCTCATTTTAGCTTTTGTAATTTCAGAGCGGTAGTTTTATTATTATTATTTTTTGACAGAACACATCTAGAGCACCATGTGTTCAAGTTTTACCACACTAATGATAGATCCATCCATTATCTTTATTTGCTTCTTCCTTTTGGGGTCACAGGGTTCGCTGGTGCCCTTATCCAACAGTCACTACGAGAGACGGGGGACACCCTGGACAGATCTCCAGTCCATCACAGGGACACATGAGACGAACGAGGAATGTCCATGTCTGCTACGTTGGGGGATGCGTGAGAGAAGCGGAGCGCTACGTTTGTAGCTTTTTAGTTAGCGCGTCTGCATTGCGCGCCAGTAGATTAGCGCTATGTGTCGGCACTGACCTGGGGGGTGGCATTTCAGTAGGCGGGGCGCTCGTTTCTGTTGACAGGGCGGCAGAATGAATGAAAAACCAATTACCGTAATTTCAGGACTATAAGCCGCTACTTTTTTCCACACGCTTTGAACACCGCGGCTAATAAAATGCTGTGGCTAATTCATGGATTTTTTTTTTTTTTGATGGGCTAACGAGCTTCAATGTCACCAAAACATTTAGCTTCGTCACACCCAAGTGCTTACATAGCTGCCTAATGCACGTCTGTCTTGGGGGGTAGCTATCAATGACTTCCTGGTAGACTACTGTATTTTTATTTTTTATTTTTTTATCAGCCATGTTACATGCACTGTTCAGAAAAAAAAACAAAAAACAAACATTTACTCTATTTGTGCGTATTACCGGTATGTATTTAATAATTTAAAAAAAATAAAAAAATCTTTGTGTAAATATCTCATGGTACAAGTGAACACCCGCGGCTTATATAGACAAGTGCAGCCTGATTATGTAATTATTTTATTTATTTGGGGGCGTGGCTTATATTCAGGTGTGCTCAGTAGTCCAGAAATTACAGTAGGTGGGTACAACGTGGGCTGAGAATAAGAAAGCAGTAGTGGGCAACAAAATAATTTGTACAGCCAAGAATACAGTTTTGTGAGTTATACACACAAACAATAGGGCAGGCTTTTCAAAAACAGCTGATCGAAAAACACTCAGGTTTCAGAGAGAGCTCAACAGGACCCAGAAGTGTGGAGTTTGAACCCCCATCGTGAGGGGCGTCCGTGCAATCTGCATACAGAACACCTCAGCTTTATAACTCTAACTCCACACTCGCTTTCTTTGAATTGAGAAATGTGCTCGGACGAGATGCGAAACGTCTTCAGTCACAAAATAAAGTCTTGTTATTTTTGTCTTAAACTTTTTTTGATTTTACCGTGTCCTGGATGAGAATCTTCACCTGTCATAGTAGTTGTACTATATACCAGGGGTGACCGATCCTGCTATTTGAATGCCACTAACTTTCATTAAAAACGTGTTTCCCTGCTCCTGCACACCTGATTCAGTGGTTCAATCACCTCTCCATGTTCTGCAGATACCTGCTAATCATCCACTGATTGAAATCAGGTGTGTTAAAAAAACGAACATGCAGGATAGCAAAGCTTGGAATTTCCTTGACTTATACTACATAATGATTCCTTTAGTCAAAAATCTCAGTATTTTTCAAACAACCCTAAATTTTATATGGCAATAGCAAAAACAACAAAAACAAACAAAAGCTAGTTTTAATACTGACCAATGTATTTTTTTTCCACATTGTATGTTACTGCAGATAAATGCCTAAAAGCAATTTAAAACACGCAGTACAAAAAATGTTCCCCGTTAAAGGATTTGAATAGTAAATGTTTGTGGTTTTTGAGACGCGTTTCTCTGAACTAGAATCGAACACGGAACGCAAGTAAACCTTAATGTTTTTAGTGCATGTTCAGTTGGTAGTAATTATACGATGTATTTGAAACTTTATTTATTTGTACATGTGTTTAATATTATGCATTTGTACCATTTTATTATTATATATTATTTTATTTATTTGTGTATTTATGTATTCAATTAATTTGTGAAAACCTGAGTGTAAATGTAAATGTGGGTGGGGGGTGGCGATTGTGGGTGGGAACTCTTTAATGTTTGTTTGAATGGATGTTTTCTGTTTCATATAAGAAAAAAACAAAAAACAAACTATATATATATATATATATATATATATATATATATATATATAATG
>NC_056498.1:31849198-31869436 GCF_014905685.2 Nematolebias whitei | reverse complement strand
AGCTGCCTGAGCAAAGCCTACTACTGTTTGACTGACAGCAGGTGGGGGATCCGGGGTCAGTCCACTGGTGACAAGCTTGACTGTGTCAGAATGTAAACGTATTCTTCATGTAGCTTCAATATTAAACGTCATAATTGTCATCATCGACTGTTAAAACAGCAAGCAATCTGCCTGCTCCTCCCCAAAACCCACTCTCCTTGTAATAAATCAGTGTTGGACTGGATTCAGAAGCTTCTTGGCGTCTCTCTGGGATTGACCACACACCTAAAGCAACACCTGCTCACCAGTTTTCACTCTCATCCAGCCCCTCGTGTGTTTTACAGTGAAATGTTACTTCCAATACTACCTGTGTACTTTTTACTCACCCTCTGCCAAAACTCATCCAACCTTCACAGTATTATTTTTCTATTTATATACATATACAATTATTGTCATAGAATAAAAATAATAATTATATATAAATAAATAAAAAATACACTCATCCAAGTGCCTAAATGTGCCAATTGATTTGAAAGAAGGGCTGTCATTTAAATCTGCCGATAGAGGGCGCTCGTAAGCAAAGGATAACGCCACTGCTGGAATTCACTCTAAGGTGCAGCTGTTTGCTGAACCCCTCCACCCCCCTCACCCCCCACCCCCAACCTCCCCATCTTACTATCCTCGCACCCCCCCCCCCCCCCCTCTCTCTCATTACGCTCCCTCCTGTATAATTTCACACACAAACACAGCGTCCGCTGCAAATGTTGCGCAAGTTGAAGGAAATCCTCACACGTTCATTTCTTAACACATTTGGCTGCAGAAGTCATCAAATAAATAAATAAATAAATAAATAAGGATAAATAAGGAAACACCTCTGCGAATGTTAATGCAACTGAAAACACGCATCTATTCCATAAAGAACTAAATGGACACACACACACTGCGCTCTGTCCGTCTCTCTTTCTCTCTCCAACACACACATACACAGGGGGGGGGGGGGGGGTGGCGCAGTGGCCGAATGAATGACTCGCGCAGATAACGTCTGGATGGAGATGAACTGTATGTTTGTGCATTAAAAAAAAGACATTTTTGGCTGCACTTTCTTTGCGTAAAAAAACGCATGCGTCCAGATTCCAGGAGTGGACTGACCGGAGAGAAGACCCCCGAAAAGAGGGAGAGAATGGGGGGGCTCGCATGATGCAGCGACCACACACGTGTAGTGCTATATATATATTAGTAGGGTGTGTGTGAGGAAGGTGGGGGTGTTGGACCGGCCCGTCTCGCCATAAAGATAGTGCGTAAAACTGATTTAAAGAGAAATCCCAGCGACTGGAATAAACTGTGCTGCTTTTGAATGTGAAGTGGAAATAAAGAGCAAATCAAAACACAACGATCCCCATCATGTGTTGTATTTTTTGCTGAACATTTTGGTCCAAAATGGTCTTGACCCGGGCGATCGAGATCCAAGTTCGACCCTGTTTACGTGCGCTCCTGAAAGCGAGTGAGGAAAGAAGGAGGGGGGGTGAGAGAGAAAGAGAGCGACTGCAATATCATTTGTGAATCCCTCTCTCCGCGCTGCAGATAGGGGCTGCCAACACATGCGGTGCGTCTGCAGGTGAGAGAGGCGCGCGCGCTGAACATGTTGGACACATCTCTCCTAAAAGAAACGATAAACCAGCAGCGTCGGATTTAGTTTCAGTTTTGATCATTTGAACGCGGCTTTGTTTTTCTTTTCTTCTTTTTTTTTTTAATCAACCTCCTGGGTTGCAAGTGGAGTTGTGGCTCGTAAAAAACAAGACTACTCTGCTAGTTGCAAGTGTCAGTGGGGGAGAAAAGGAAGCAGAGAGAAGCGGACAGGTTATTTTGCTGAGGGAGCTCTCCTGCGCAGTCCGGCTCTCATCACCGCGTAAAAAAAGCCAGGAGTTGGAAACCAGTTCTCTCCCATCTGCGGACCCATCGGACAGAGGGATACTGTGCCGCCTCGCCTTTCAGATTTAAAGAAAACCCACAAACTGTGAGTAAAAAAAAAATAAAAAATTAAAATGAAGTGAATCCACTTTTTTTTTTTCCTGCTGCTGATCGGACTATAATACGACTTTTACGCGCCGTGGCGTTCAGAGGCCAAAGCGCGCGCACAACCTCTCTCCGTTGCCTTAAGATTATTATTATTATTTTTTTTAATGTTGCTTTAAACGAAGCTTTGATGAATTAACACTCAGTGCCGACGGAGGAAAGGAGAGAAGAGGAAAGCCCCGGTGCACTTGCTGCTTTACACTGCAGCACAAACCAGAGGAAGTCATCCGGAGAATGGAGTCTCACGCATCCTGAAAGCCTCTTAATGACATTGCCCTTCCAATTAAACACTTCCTAATCGTTTGTTGGACTTCTTTACGCATATTTTCCCTCCCTAAAGGGTGAACAATGAGGACTACTACTACTGCAGTGGACTATTTTTACTATTGCATGCTCATTTTGCAGCTGCTTGTGCATCAGCCCGCTGCAAAGCAAGTGCTCCTGTACCGCCTGGCTGAGGAGGGACCCGCCGATGTCAGAGTGGGCAACGTTGCCGCCGACCTGGGCATAGTTGCCGGGTCGGGGGAAGTGACATTCACCTTAGAGTCTGGCTCGGAATTCTTCAAAATAGACAACATCACAGGTGAGCTCAGCACCAACGAGAGGCGAATAGATCGTGAGAAACTGCAACAGTGCCAAATGATCTTTGATGAAAACGAGTGCTTTATAGATTTTGAAGTGTCTGTCATCGGACCAGCTCAGAGCTGGGTTGACCTCTTCGAGGGGAAAGTCATCATATTAGATATAAATGACAACACTCCGTCTTTTCCGTCCCCTGTCCTGACCCTCTCTGTGGAGGAGAACAGACCCATTGGAACCCTTTATCTGTTGCCCACAGCCACAGACAGAGATTTTGGCAGGAATGGAATAGAGAGATACGAGCTCATCCAGGACAACGGGGAGAACTCGAGACGCATGGGGTCGTCTGGGGATTCGTACTCTGGGAAGAGGAGATTTGAGGACGGTGCGAGCAGGAGCAGTGTGTTTGAACTGCAAGTTGCTGACACCACTGATGGGGAGAAGCAGCCTCAACTCATCATTAAGGGGGCCCTGGACAGAGAGCAAAGAGACTCCTATGAGCTCACGTTACGTGTGAGAGATGGAGGCGACCCCCCTCGCTCCTCTCAGGCCATTTTGAGAGTTATGATCACTGATGTGAATGACAACAGCCCTCGGTTTGAGAAAAGTGTGTATGAGGCTGACTTGCCAGAAAACAGCTCCCCCGGCGCCCCTATCCTGCAGCTAAAAGCGGCTGATGCAGACGTGGGGGTTAATGGTCAAATCGAGTATGTGTTTGGGGCAGCCACAGAGTCTGTAAGGAGGCTGCTGAGGTTGGATGAGAGCACTGGGTGGCTGAGTGTGTTGCACCGCATTGACCGTGAAGAAGTGAGTCAACTGAGGTTCACCGTAATGGCCCGTGACCGAGGTCAACCACCCAAAACGGACAAGGCCACGGTTGTGTTAAACATCAAGGATGAGAACGACAATGTTCCCGCCATTGAAATTCGAAAAATTGGACGCATTTTCCTCAAAGACGGAGTGGCCAATGTTGCTGAGGATGTGGTGGTGGACACGCCCATTGCCTTAGTTCAGGTGTCAGACCGAGACCAGGGGGAAAATGGCATAGTGACCTGCACAGTGGTTGGGGACGTTCCCTTTCAGCTCAAACCGGCCAGTGAGATGGAGGGTGAGCAAAATAAAAAGAAGTATTTCCTCCACACGTCTGCACCTCTGGACTATGAGGCCACACAGGAATACAATGTGGTCATAGTGGCTGTGGACTCTGGAAGTCCCAGTCTGGCAAGTAATAACTCTCTTATTGTCAAAGTGGGTGACACTAATGACAACCCTCCTATCTTCAGTCAAAATGTAGTAGAGGTGTCCTTTCCTGAAAACAATGCGCCTGGTGAGAGGGTGACAAGAGTGACAGCTGCTGATGCAGACAGTGGGAAAAATGCAGAACTAGCCTATTCTCTAGATTCATCAGTAAATGGGATTTTTTCTATTGATGCAGACAGTGGAGACATCAGAGTAAACACCATTCTGGATAGAGAGCAAACAGAACGCTATGAATTTAAAGTGATAGCTAAAGATAAGGGCATAAACACCCTTCAGGGTTCTGCGACTGTGGTTGTACTTGTGGCCGATAAGAACGACAATGACCCGAAGTTCATGCAAGATGTTTTCACCTTCTATGTCAAAGAAAATCTTGATCCAAACAGCCCAGTTGGCATGGTTACGGTGATTGATGCAGATAAAGGCCAGAATGCAGAGATGGGTCTTTTCATTGAAGAAGAAGAGGAGATCTTTTCTATTGAGAATGAAACTGGAACTATTTTTTCCACCCTGTCATTTGACCGAGAGCAAAAAACCACATACACATTTCGTGTTAAAGCTGTGGATGGTGGTGACCCACCCAGATCTGCCACAGCTACGGTTTCACTCTTCGTCATGGATGAAAATGACAACGCACCAACAGTCACCTTCCCAATAAACAACTCCTTCACTCTGCTTCATCCTTCCAGTAGCATTAGAACAGTAGTCCGAGCTGTCATAGCCACTGATACAGACACTGGCATTAATGCAGACCTGAACTACAGCATCATTGGGGGCAATCCCTTCAAGCTTTTTGAAATTGATGGGGGCACTGGGGTCATTTCACTAATGGCAAAGCTGGAGCAGAAGCATTATGGCCTCCACAGACTTGTGGTCCAGGTGAATGATAGTGGGCAGCCTTCCCAGAGCACCACCACTCTGGTTCACGTGTATGTTAACGAGACTATTTACAATTCATCTATTGTGGAGGCCCAGGTGGCTAAAAGCTTAAGCACATCTCTTAACACCAACATTGCAGGTGACCCCAACTATGATCTAAGCAAACAACGCTTAAGCATCGTGATTGGAGTAGTTTCAGGCATTATGACAGTCATTCTTATCATACTTGTTGTTGTCATGGCCCGTTATTGCCGCCCAAAAAATAAGAATGGCTATGAGGCTGGGAAGAAGGATCATGAAGATTTCTTTACGCCACAGCAGCATGACAAATCTAAGAAGCCCAAGAAAGATAAGAAGAAGCAAAAATCCAAACAGCCTCTCTACAGTAGTATTGTCACAGTAGAGGCCTCCAAACCCAATGGGCAACGGTATGATGGCGTCAACGAGAAGCTTTCTGACAGTCCTGGCATGGGTCGCTACCGTTCGGTCAATGGCGGGCCGGGCAGTCCAGACCTGGCACGGCACTACAAGTCCAGTTCACCACTTCCCACTGTTCAGCTTCATCCACAGTCACCAACAGCTGGAAAAAAGCACCAAGCAGTTCAGGACCTGCCTCCTGCCAATACATTTGTTGGCACCGGAGATAACATTTCTCTTGGATCTGACCATTGCTCCGAGTACAGCACTCAAACTATCAACAAATACAACAAACAGGTAAGAAGATGCATCTCAATGTCTCTTCGTTTTCCCTTCACCACTCTTAAATGTCTTCTGCTTCTTCCTCTTAGTGTTCCTTCCACCATAATGCTTTCTGACAGTGCTAGTCTCAGTAGTCGTGTTGCCTTTATGGTGCTAATGTCTGTCAAGTTAGTGGGTATTGATCTGTTTTGGTTTGGAGTGCCATTCACATGTAATATTGAAAAGAATGAGAGGTTTAGCTTAGATTTTGTGGGGATGCTGTTACCACTTGACCAAACATGTCCAACTTTTCTTTTACTTTCATCACAGCATGTGTTGAAGTAGCCTTTTCTGTCAAGGGTGTCACAGCTGCTAACCCTGGCAAGTATGCGTCAGGGTGTTGTAGACAGCTCACATCAGGATTTGGTTTGCAGTTATTTTATCCCAAAAGGGTGTGCGGCAGGGGTCCACAGCTCTCCCTCCTACTTGTGTCATGCCTTGACCTGCCCTCTGTCTGTGCCTTTTCTTCTTGTGGATTGTATAAGAGAACAAAAATATATATAAAAAAAGGTTTGTATTGTCAGTGTAGCTTGGTTTGATTGATTCGTCAGTCACTTTTACAGTCTGTGTGTATGGGAATGCCTATCCACCCAGAAGGTCACATTAACTTTCTTTTTTGCTTTGAGGTCTGCATTAATTCATTGACCTGACAGTGTAAACTGGGCTTTTTATATCCCCTCCCTTAGTGCACCTCAGGATCATGCTCCTTTATATTTTTGCCTATCTACAAATACTTGTCATCGGCTTCTCTTCCGCCTTCCAGTTAGCCTTACCCTATTCTCCAGTCTATGCTTTTCTCTCGTTTTCTTTGTTGGAACTTAAAAAGATAAAAATAAAAATGCAAGCTTAATTTAGCACAGTATGTGTATATTAGTATGGCAACATTTTTCGGCGTTAGGTACAACAATGTAGAGGAATAAAGTTTAAACTTGTTGAAATGAGCTGATTTTCATTTCTCAGGGAAAAAGAACAATATCCAGGTACACTACGCTCTAATGAATTATTGATCTTTCTCTTACTTGGTTTCAGCACTGCTCTTTTAGAATTCAGAAGTCCCCCCCCCCCCCACACACACACACACACACACTTTTGTCATTCCGTTTTCGCTCTCTCTTTGAATACTGTTGCTTTGTTCAGCTTTTACATTAGATTCTCATTGTTGATTTTCCTGCTCAAACACTCCTTTGGACATTCATATTTAGTAAGGCCTTTGCATCTCTTCATCTTCCACGTTGCCTTTTTTCCCTCCTGTTCCCCACATCACACCCTTTACAACGTTATTCTCCTGCCGTTTTTTTTTTTTTTTTTTAATCTTCAATCTCATCTCTCTATAACCTGTCTCCCCTTCCTTTCATGCTATTCTTCCTCTCAAATAATTTTAGTCCCCTTTTTACGGCCCTCCCTTCTCTCTTTTCCCTCCTTGCTCTGTCAGTTACAGCCTCTAATATTGTGTATTCACTGAACTGCTTCCCAGAGTGTGAGGAGTGCTGTTGCTTTCGGATGTCTCCTGCATAATTAAAAGGGCACTCTATTTGCTGCCGCAGCAGCAGCATGTATTGTGTGTCACTATGCTCCGTTTATATAATTTATTTATTTATTCTCCACATTGATGCTGCGGAAACCCTCATGGGCTGTACTTAAGTCGGTTTGCAACCTACCAAAGGAGTTTTTTTTTCTTCAAGTTTGAAATCTTAAATATCAATAGAATGTCAAAGCATCCACAAGGTAATATCATCCATGTTTACTATGCGGTGCAGCTCGTTTGGCATTTAAGGTACAATAGCAAGCTGGTATTCCGATTACCTTTTCATACCCCTTGGGCTTGGGAAATACTGGCTGTTCCTGTATTCTGCAGGGTTGAATTGGGTGGAGTTTAATGTCTCCAAATGAGATCAAAATGAAGAGAACGTGTTTGCTCATGTGCTCCAATTATGGCATTTAAAAGCTACCTCTTTAATAGATTAAGCAGTGAAGTGGTCGTGCGCTTGATTTTAGGAACACTGCATCTAAAAATATTATGTTGTCTGCTATGGGTCACTTTAGCTAAATGCGTCATGAAAATTTCAAGGACATGTGTATGCATCTGAAAATTTTGTGGAAAATAAGGATTAGTGACAAAACTCCCATGCAAACAGAAAACACTGATTTGTTTTAGAATTTCTTTTTGCCTTAACCATATATTTTTTTAATTGCGTGTATACCATTTTATAACATTTGGCCTGGGATGTGGCTGATCTTGTTTGATGTGATAGCTATACGAAAAGTAATGATATGGAATATTCTTCAGCGGGTGTGTGGGAGGAGATAGAGACAAGCGCAAGAAAGACGGCCCTGTTAAGGGTGGAGAGAATGGCCCCTTCTGTTTCACCAAAGGACTTGGTTTGGCGGAAAGATAGAAAGAGGACAGGGTGGCAGTGGAGGGAGACAGACTAGGGCTTGAACGTTGACTGTAATCTCTTGAGGTATCGGGTTCTGTCTTTCTTCTTTTTCGCCCACCTAATCTTACAATATCTGCGCAGGCAACCTGCTTGGACAGGTAACCAGGCAACTGGGGGAGTTTATCAGTGAGGCAAACCTATTTTTTAGCCCATCAGACATTTAAACAGTCATTAAGCTGGGGTAAGTGTGGGGAAGATGTCAGGTTGTCCCCTAGCAGCTGTTGAGGGTCACATTTCACCTTTACTGGACATGCTATTGATAATTTTTCCTGTTTCGACCATGTTTATTCAATACTTTTTTCTATACGTTTCTTTCTTGCATGCCAGTTGCATTCAGAGGTTGATGAGTAGTGTTTTCTCTTAACAAAGCACTTAACTTTATTACTTTTGGCAGTAGCTCCTGTTCCGACTTGTGCCAGAAAATAACACAGTCCAACCGTTATGTGGGGAGAAATGAAATCACTTAGCTATCGAATTAGTAGAGCCCATCAGCTTTTTGTTCTTTCATTGTACTTCAAAGCACTACACATGCCCAGGTGGATCACTTTTAATCAGCAGTGAGCCACAGAAGCTCGGGTTCTGAACTCTTGCAGAGTAGCCCCTCAGGGCAAACGAAGGCCTGATCCGCCCACTTAAACCAGGTTTTCTTGCCTCTAGGCTGATGCGGCAAGATGAACAGGACTTTGCCCTTAACTCAGCTCCCAGCGCTCCCTGCCCCACCACTCCTTTTGCTTTGACCAGCTGTTCCTTGGGTCCTACGTTGCTGCTTTCCTGCTCAAGCCAAATGCATCTGCGAAGCAACTAATTTGCAAAGGGCAGCCCCCTCCCCATCTCTCCGGCCTGCTCGTACAGAACAAACAATATCACCATGCAAATAGAGGTCACCAGGGTGGTGTTTGTAGCCAAAACATTGGATGTGACTGCCCTTGAGGTTCCGGACAGATCAGGAAACCAATATGGAAATGTAACACTTTGCCTAGGAGCTCATTTGCTTCAAGCTAAGAAATGTAGCTGCCTAAACACTTACGAAAAAAGCCACAAGTGACCCAGTTGAAAGCGGCCCTTATGGGATACTTGGTTTTAAACAGAAGCTATTTGTGCATAAATAAATTAAAACATACACATAAAGGTACCAAACTCCCCCTAAGGGCTTTGGGTTTAAGCTGCGAAACCAGTTTGAAAGTAAGTCACTCGTTTAGCACAGTAAGGACATAGAATGCCCAAGAGAAGCATAGGTCACTGAGACAGTTTTTTGTTGTTGTTGTTATTATTGTTTAAGAAAACCTTACGTTAAAATCCAGGATAGTGTCACAAGAAAAAACCAGAAGAAGCATGTGGGAAGCCTTTAGCAAGAAATAAGCCGATACGCAGTGAGCTGGTTTGTTTATTGCCACATTAATATTAACGCTTGTCCTTGGTCTTGCTGACTGTGGCTAATGTTATCAAAATTGTTTTGGATCTATTACGGCTTAATTCAATCTGCTGCTGCTCAGGCTTTTTGTTGTTTACGTTCCGAAAAGGAAAATGGAAGGAGTAAGAGAGCAAAGTAATACTCATGAAATTGCAGCGGGCAGCATTTTCTGGTATAATTTTGTTGGGGTGATTTGAATGCATTTGCTCTGAGGCAATTACTAATCTAAGGATTAGACATACCTGATACGCAGGCAGAAATGGTGGAGAAAACTGCAAAGAGATTGCCATGGCTGCTTGCTGTAGTGCCTGCAATATTACTCTGCATAATGTTTTAATACTGAGGCTTTTTCCACTTTCTACCCATAGTCAACAGCTAGAAAAGCATTGCTTCTGGTCTTTTTCTTCTTTTCCGTCTTCCCACAAACACGTGCCCATTGAGCTCAGTCACATGCAAATAAACTCTCATGACTGAAGAAACCTCAACACTTGTCATGATAGATGGGGGGAAAAGGCGAAGAGGGGAAGTGAGGAAGGAACAAGACAAGAAATTTAAGCTGCACGCCACCTTGATTGCTCTCCATGCCACTGATTGTAAGTGGCAGTGTTGAGGATGCCACCTTCTTCTCACCGCTTCTTTCAATTTGCTGTCATTGAAAATGGAATTTCATTTCATACTCAGCAGCGATCACATTAGATAGGGCTCACCAGGATAAAGCCGATTCATATTTGCAGATTTGCCTTTTCCTGAGGCACTATCAATCACCTCACACTCGCCTGTACTGCAGGCTTGTTTTTCACGGCAATTGTTAGGAGTTTGTTCAGTAAATTGACTTTTACAGGACTCCCAAGGTTTATGATACGCTATGCTAGCCGGAGTTGTTTTCTCCATAGCTGTCTTCTTGTATCGACTCTCAAAGCCAGAATCCACTAAATGAGAACATCACTTAGCTCCACTGCTGCACAACCCTGGGGAGTAGTTCTCTATGGAGGTGCTGGATCACAACACGGATCAAACGAAAGATTTGTTGTCCATAACACTAATAGGCAAAATAACAGCGTTGCTTTTACGGACATTGTAGCTCGTCAAAATAGCTATCGTGTCTGGCAAAGTCAAATAAATTGATTTTCTTCTTTTTTGGACCTGGTTTGCAGTAAAGGTCACAGGCCATTTGTTTTCACGTTGTTGATCCAAGCAAGTGGCAAGGGAGTTTTTGAATCTGCGTGTGCACTTTTTGTTCTCCCCTCCCTCTCTGACAAGTCAAAACACCATACTGATGAATCAGATGTATCACTTTCTGACAGCGTTACTCGGACAGGTCCCAGGTGTCAAGGGAGCTGCCAGCGGGGTCCGTTTAAATCATTGCTTCTTATGAAGCAATGATTTAAAGCCCTTTTCAGCATCTTCCCTGTTGTCACGTGTGTCCTTGTCAAAGCCAAGTGTATTATTTTTTCCCCCAAAGTGCCAATTTTAAATTCCCACCAGTTGTTGAGATAAACTCCTTAGGTCAAAGTGAACTTTATTTTAAAAGTAGAGCAGGTGAAGAAAAAAAAAAAAAATCAAATACTGTATTGTGCCGTTTACTTTCAAGTCACATGATGAATTCACCAAAACAAATGTACGTACAATATAGATAGTGTGGGTTTGTTAGATCAGTAACAAACAGTTTACCAACAAAAACTCAATACATTTTTACTAAATACTGTAATTTCTGGACTATTGAGCGCACCCAAATATAAGCCACGCCCACTAAATTTAAACAATAATAATTATAATTTTGGACATATATAGGCTGCACTTGTGTATAAGCTGTGGGTGTCCGTGTTGCAATGTGAGATATCTACACAGAAATATTTTTTTAAACTTTTGATTAAATACATATCTGTAACATACACAAATACGTACAGTAAATGTTTTTTTTTTTTTTTCTGAACAGTGCCGGTAACACATCTGGTTAAATTAAAAACACATTTTATGATTTACCACCAATACAATTTCTTGCCATCAGTCATCAAAGCCTCCCACGAGCTTTGGGTGTCACATTAATGTATGATTCTCACTGATATTGAGTAGCTGCAAATAATTTGTTGTGCCTCCAGGGAGGGGCACTGATAATGTTGTATCTGATAGGCAAATAAAAACACAATGATTTATAACTTTAAATGTAAAATAAAGCAATACAAATACATATTGATTACTGATGATTGATTTACAATTTGGAGTTATTTAATTGGAAAAAAAAAAGGGCTGACAAGTCATGAACTGGTGGTGGCACCAACAGTCTTTGTTGGCTGGTTAATTCAGTGGGATAAGCAAAGACCTAACCACTTTCATTCATTCAACCTTTATTTATACAGACTAATGACATTGAGCTTCTGAGCCTCATGTACAAGTGAGACTGGTTTTAGAACGAAATAGAGACAAAAGTATGGAAAAGAGAAAACACGAGGGGGAGGGGAGGTTAAAAATATATATATCTTGCACTATGTCCTGGCCAGGGCACAGTGCAAGACCACCCACTTTAAATGTTATCACCCATTAAATGTTTGTTATTAGTCGTTATCATCCCCATAGGTTGCGTTCAGACTGCGCCTCCTGTACCTCCTATTGGGTTTAAAGGTACATTCTTAGCACTGATAATAGGGTCACATGTGGTTCGGTTAAGAGTAAAGGATCTTGGGGTTAGGTTTAGGCTCAAGAGTAAGGGGGTTAAGTTTACAGTCATTGCTTTGTGTCAGGTGTAAGGTTAGGTTTAGGAAAAGGGTTTAATAAAGCAAAAAAAAAAAAAACTTCTGGTTTTACGTGCGTGCAAAGTTGTACATTACAAGGGATAACAATGCAACTTTAAACCTACTAGGAGGTAGGAGGGACAGTCTGAACCCAACCTATGGGGATGATAACAACTACCAGTAATAACGGCCATTTAATGGGCTGATAGCATCCTAAGCCTCTGGCGAGACACGGTGGTGCTTAAATGTTCTTGCAAAATCGGGTTTTAGATGTACTTTCACTTTTAGACCAAGTTTATCTCAGTTTTAGCCGAAACATCTACTGACATTTTAGATGTATATTCTTGTCAAGCCAATAACGATTGGTGGGTAGTCAACAAAACAATAGGTAGTAGGTATTTTTTAGGTGTTTTTTGTGGGGGTTTTTTTTGGAGTGCATCGAAGATTTACGAAAATGATGGACTTGACTAGATAATACGACATGCTTATAGATGCATTGAAAGGGAAAAGTTGAGAAATTTAAGTGTAATTAATGACATTTAAGATGTGCAACTTTTATTGTTGGTTTCAAATTTGGACTTTTTGAAAAGACTTTTCCGTTCCAGTACCTTTTTTCTTCGCTCCTTTTGCTCTTTTGGGCTCTTCTGTATTTCGAAGCATTAGTATGGAGTCAAAACTCTGGACTAAATTAGCCAAAGTAAGAATTGTCAGCTACAAAAACATACATTTGAAGTTGTTTCCAATCCGTATGACTTTTTATCACCAGGCTACAGTCAGACGTATTTTTCTAAGCAGCAGACGATACCGGATATGACTTGACTTGTGAAAGTGGAGGAAAAGGACAGCTTGACGATTTATATTAGTCCCATTTTTGTGCAGCTTCTACCATGTGCACCCCTCCAACACACACACACCCAAATGAGATTATATGTATGAAACAGGAGGTAGAGCACTCACCGACAATCCATCAAAGCCTGGGGGGGACATGTGCGTGTGAAAGTTTGTGTTCTCAGCGGGCGCGCTCGCTGTGTCCATGCACATGTGGATGGGTGTGATGAAATGCGTGGGTGTACAGTATGAGCCTGTGTGTGTACGCTTGTGTGTCCTGTGAGGGCTGGAGACGAGAGCAAACAGAGGGGGGGGCACACAGTTCAGCCTCTCCATCATGCTGCGTGCCAGGCACACGAGCGGCGACATGCCTGAGAGGGTTTCAATATCCTGTGTGTGTGTGTGTGTGTGTTTGTGTTTACCCAAGGGATGCGGTTCATTATATTTGTCTGTGTGTCTGGTTTATTACAGATCCACTCTTCACACATGCGCACTGAGGCAGACAGAGCTTTGAAGCTCGAGCAAGACTTTTATTTTGTTGAAAACTCACAATATGTACAAGAAGTTGATGGCGCGCCTTTTGTCGACTCCAAGTTTTACACATGTTTGTCCATCGTGGAGTGACCGGACACGATTGCGATACTCACACGCCGCCTGTATTAAAGTGGATGTGTGCGAAATGGCAGAAATATTCATTAGCGAAGCGCTGGCAGAGGGGCAGCAGAAGGCCCCCGTATCGATGCTGTCTTACCTGGCAGAGGGCAGGCTATTAGCCAGCCCCGATAAATCTTGTCTGAGCCGGGAAGAATCTGCCTGCCTGCTGAAGAATGAAGGTCACAGGGCAGCAGGAGTTACGACAGGCCTCGCATGGTGGCTGCTGTCAAATCAAATGAAATATGAAGTTCAGCTGTTTTTTTTTTTCTTTCTCCCAATTCAAATTTTTCAATTTACTTTCTCCTTTTGCAATCTGTTTCTGTCCGAGGCATCTACAATTTTGCATTAAATATTAAGTTTAAAGTTGTTGTTTTTTTAATATTGTTAATTTTATTGAATTTTCTTTAAATGTTTTTGCAATTGCCATGGATTTAAACTGTTTCTCTCCTGGTTCAGTGTTAATTTACACTTTAATTAAGGACGGCGGCAGTGAATTTGATAACAACACAATTTCAGTCATTAATCACGAAGACGTGGAGCAAAGACTATAATGCTTTCACTCTTAAATGTTGGGATTCAAAGAGCTCCTGTTAGACTCATTTACTTGTTCGCTGCTTTATTTTGGATTCCTATTATAAAAGTTTTTTTGTGTTGTTTCCTTTACTGTAATCAGTGGTTCCTAACACTGGTCCTTGAGGAACACCATCCTGCATGTTTTAAATGTTTTCCTGCTTTGACACACCTGGTTTGAATGAACGTGTGATTAATGGGCTTCTGCAGAACTTAAATCACTGACTCTGGTGTGTTGGAGCAGGAAACAGCAAGAACATGCAGGATGGTGTTCCTTAAGGATCATGGTTGGGAACCACTGCTGTAGATAGCTGAGGAATATCTCGTTCTCATTCAGCTTTAGTTTGTTGTCTTTTAAGGTCCCCTTCATGAAATACTTAGTTTGCTTCCATCCATCCATCCATCCATCCATCCATCCATCCATCCATCCATCCATCATCTTTACTGGTTTCTTCCTGTCTAGGTCCTAGGGGCCACTTCTAACAGGAATGTCACATTTCTGCCCAGAATAACCAGCTAATGGAGCATTGATGGCAATGTAAAAGATCTATTAAATACTGTTACATTAACCATGTTTTAAGCATTTTTTAGTAGTTTTTAATTTTACATAGTGGTGTAGATTTTTTATTTATTTATACATTTTTATTGACATTTATAAACATATTTAACATATACACCCACTTCAATTCTTAGTAAAATATCAATTTAAATGCCCTTTTTTTTAACAACAAAAATAAGGAACACAACATAAACAATAACACAAAGGGAGTGAAAGTGTTTTTTTTGTTACAGTCAGTATATCATTCAGAAATTGCTAGGTCTAGATCTGGTTTGTGTGATTTTATATAACCTGTCCATTTCTTCCAGCGTAAAGTAAATCAGTCTTTTTTGTTGTTTACTCCTGCAGTTATTCTCTCCAACCTGTATATGTCCATTGTGATGTCCGTCCATATGTTCAATGTCGGGCTCTCCAGTGAAAGCCAATTTTTGGTGAGGGGTTTTTTACACACCATAGTGGTGTACAGTAGATTTAAAGACATGATGAAAAACCTTGTCTGTAAATCAAGCAACTAGGCAGTTCAGCCATTTTATCAGACTACACAGTAATTACGACATGCATAATTTAATTTGTAGTGGAGTTTATATTACGATGCCAATGTGCAAAGTAAATAGTGTTGCATTATATGTTGCATATTCCCATCACACAGCACCGTTGGAAAGTGAAATATAAACTTTCCATGTCTGTAATGCTGGCTTTAGCCAGACAAATTCTTTTGTGGATTGAGGAGCTTCAGACATTTAATATGGTCTCAAGTATTGATCTGCGGCACCTTGCCCTATAGCCTGTTTATTATCTAGCTTAAGTTTCACCTTTTGCTCCTTTTCTCACACCAGCTTCGGAGATGGAGTCGTCTTAGGTATTTCTCCATTGCCTCACGGCAACATTGTTCTGTGGAATACCTACTAACAGTCAATCAAACTGGACATTGGTGAAGAACTGGTGGCCAGTTTGATTTGGGAATAACCCATTCAGCTCTTGAATGAAAACATCTTCTGAACTGTGGTTTTTGCATGGTTAGGGTTAGGGTTAGGGTTAATGAAGAAGACAAACAAGTGTTTGTAATCAAGACTGAAAAAAAAAAAAAATGGTCTTTGACATGGTTCATTTACTCTGAGGTGCTCCAGTGCTTCACTTGGGACACAGTAGCCAATTGTAAATTACAGAGTAGATTCAGTAGAGAAAAGTGCCTAGGGTGGGATGGGGTGGGGAAGCCAGACCACAGAGGCGAGGGGGGAAATAGGGAATGTTGTTATGTTTCGTGTTGCTTTCTACCAGCTTGATGAGGTCTGGGATTGGGGGAGAGGCAAGGATATCAATCAAGTTGACACGTCTGGGGGTGGTAAAATGATTAGAATAATGGTAAACAAAACCGCTTAAACACGACTCGTTTTTTTTTTTTTTTTATAACCACAACTTTTTTCAAACCCAGGCTTTGCTTAATAAGCTTCAATTAACGTCAGATTCATCACTTTAATCTGCCTGTAATGATATATTAATAACAGTCTTCAGTGGAAGGCGGCCAAGTGCTGACAACATGAGCGCATAAAGGAACCCCGTAACGCAGTGGAGAGCTCTCATGAACCGGTGACGTGAGGAGCGCTCAGCGTGACTGTGACAGGTGGCAAAGTGCCCCACATATGGGTGACTTTTACGAGTGTTTTTTTTAAGGAGGGCGGGAGGGGATCCCTAGCCAGACCACAAAAGTGCTGCTAGTTTGTTTAATCGCCATCAGAATTTTGTGACGGCTGCTGCAAATGTTTGAGTAGCGCAGATGACTTTCCCCCTGTGAAGCCAATTGCAGACTATCGTTTGATGTCTAAGCAAATGTGTTTAACATGCATAACCGCTCTTGCCTCCTTTGCCTTCCACTGCACATTTGAAAGATTTACGTCTCTGTGTGTGTCTCTTTTGAATCACTTTGAATAAGGCTTTTTTTTTGCCATGGCAGACTCTTCTCCCAGTGAATCAGGAACATGACATGACAATCGGAGACCTTGTAATTTATGTTTAAAATGCCACCGTTATCTATGCCAGAGTGGTTTTGTTTGAACACGGAGACATACCGGCTAAGGTCCTCAGCTGCTCTTTAAACCGTATGCTTGTGTTTGCACAGGAATCCTTAGTGGGCTATCTATTGTTACGATGGCAATATACCTCCAACACATTTACCCACACCCACTGCAACATCTCTCATGGCTTTATGGCTGGAAATCTTTTTAAAAGACGTTCTCCCATTTTGCTTTTACCCAGTATTTTAGACACTTTCCAGCCAAGGCTGAGTTCAGGAGTGTCATTTGACTCATATAAAGGTCGCAATATCACAACAGCATTAGTGTAATGTTTAATTAAGTGCGGGAACTGTTTTGATAAAGCCATCTGGGCAATCGGGAGTATTTAAAAAGATAAATGCCCCTTAACACTAAATTGGCAGCAATTTCTTTTACCACTGTGGGTTCATTTTACCCTTGTGGCGCAACTCCTTGGGTATCCTTATGGTCTGTATGACCTTAACAGTCTCTAAGATCCTTGTGAAAGATTTTTGGCCCACTGTTCTTCCCATTGATTGTTCAGTTGGGAAGATTTGCTGACATTTATTTATGCTCAGCTCTTTTGACGTACTGTCATAGAATTTCAATCATTTAAGGATCATGAAATAACTTGATCTTATTGTTTTCAGACATTCATTGCTAGATTTGTTGATGTGCAAATTATATTTTTTATACTTTGTGATCAGGCTTAAACCTAGCTTTAGCTGTTGGCCCCATTTGACAAAAAAAAAAAAAAAAATTTGTTCTGCATAAGTTTTTTTTTTTTATTCAGTGACCCCAAGGCAGGGCTTAATTTGTAAACCTATCAGTGCTGGAACGTAAATAGTGGGTGGGCTGGTCGGGGGTGGAGTCTGGGGTCCTCCCCCAGAAAATTTTTAATAAAATAGATGTGATTTCTTGCATTTTGGTGTATTTTAATGGGTTGTTAAACATCTACGTTTACCTACATTTGTAAGCATTCCACTTAAGTCAAGAATCCCCCACCTCCCCCTTACTTGATGGTTCCAAGCCGACACTGTCCCTGCTCATTGTTGTCCGACTCCACATGTGAAATGTCCAGGCGCCTGCCTGCGGCTGCCTGTGGGCTCCTGCCCACGTATGACTGCCTGGTTAGCTAGGAACTCACCCCCATCATTCTTTTAGAGGCGGATAATTTTTTTAAGGATAGACGCGGAAATGCTACTTGAAGGGGCAGATCATGGCTATTTTGTTTAAAATGAGTGTTTATGTAATTATTTCCATTTTACATATCCAATATAAGTTTTATCCATTCAAGGCAGTCATATTTGTTCATAACTTTATTATTAGTAAGCCTGCGAGCTACTGGATCCAAGCCAACGGTTACTGGAACACACCCTGTCAAATTAAGCACTGCCCAAGGTGCTAAGATCCTGTGATTTAAAAAAAAAAAAACAAGCCCATTTTATCATTCCTCCACCACTGTGCTTCACAGTTACTATAAGTTTTTCTTTTCTTTTCTGAAACGCTGCTCGATTGCCAAACACAGCCTTGTGCATTACGGCCGAACATATCTACTCTTCATTTTAGAGTGCGTTCAGATGCAACTTTGTCCTTTCCTCTTTGAGTCCTTGATTCATGTAATTATATTAGAAAGAGACAAAATATCAGTGGATGCACAATGCTGCTTTCTATTTAACTCAAGGTTCATGCTTTGGAAATACTTACGAGCAATCCGCATGCTGGTTAACCTTTTATTGACATCCATACAGTATTTGGAAGCTGTGCAAAATACAAATTGGATCTGGTCTAAAAACAGGATTTGCATCATCTTTTGAACAAAAAGGTGAAAATAAACATAATGCCGCTAAACAAAAGCAGTTAAAAGGTTTCAATCACTTTTCCAGCCCCTTTTGAGAACGACACTCCTTGCAAGGTCAAGACTGTCATTGATGTGGCACATTCAAATATAGTGTTTTCAGTCGTCCCCAGAGTATAAAACAGCCATGAATCTTAAAGACAGATGAAACAAGTTGTCCATATTTCATCTCATATCTTGGGAGAATAATGGCTGAATATCAATGAATTCATTGAGACAGATTAAAGGAGTCGGTGTCAAGGATCAAAAAGGGAAGAATGTTGAATACCTATACTAGCCGAATGACCTGAAGTGTGCGAGCTTGATGCATGGATATATATATATATATATATAAAGGTTTTGGTTTTGAGGTTTGCAGGAAACTCATTAGCTGGAACAACTGGAGAGAATAGCAAGAGGTGCCATGTTTGCGCGCTTGAGCCTGAACGTGCCTGCAGAACCAACACCAACTGCGTCTAGCAGCAACACTTCACATTAACGACTCTCGGTGCACATGCAGCCAAATAAAGTGGGACTTCGCCTGTGTGGCGACATGAATGTGGTTGATTGGAAACTGTGGCAGAATTGCTTGCACACATGCAAATTTGCATATTGAAGTATGGAAAAAATTGCTGTTTTTTTGTCTGAATGCAGTGGAAGTCTAAAGAAGATTCTTTGAATACAATGCTCACCCCAACTCTTGGTCTTAAAAAGAAGGCACAGGCTGCTGTTAGAAACACACCAGGGTTTCTGTTTGATTACTAGCCTCGGTGTCTTGGCAGACTTTGTGTCAGACCTCATAATGAGCACTGTGGGCAGTGAATGGTGTGCGCCTCTGCAAGCGAAGGGCAAAATAAGAAAAAAGAAAGGCAGGTGGGTCTTTGCATCTTCCACAGGTGCTAGTTGTTATTTTTCCTGCCTGCCTGTGGTGGTTGGGTCTGATTCTTCATGTATGTCTCTGAAGGTGAGACCCTGTCAGAGTCGGAGATGTTTTTATCAACATCCAGAAAAGATAGAGAAGAGCTCGAGACTGAGAAGGCCAGAGGAGAAAACTGCCGCGGATTGCCAAGAAACTAGTTTAACTCCAAACTGCCACAGTCGAAGTGACGGGGCAGTATTTTTCGTACAACTCATTTCCCAGGATTCATGTGATTTTTCTTCTCGATACAGGTGTCCTTCCTGCAATTTATGTTTGTCACCTTACAGTGGAATCTGGGAGTGATGCATCGCGGGGGTAATGGACACTGCCGCCTCATGTGTTTACCTTGCATGGACGCAATAACAATTGCATGAGGAGGAGGCCCTTTTGTGCGACACGAGCTGATACGTGGAACGGGAGTGACAGGCTTGGAAAAATTGACAAACAGAATTTGCTGGAAGGGTTCCTCGGGGCTTGGGTACCTTTGAAATCATGTGCGAATGCAGAGGACTGTGAATGAAAAATAGCTGTGTGATCCTGCCATGTTGCTTCTGTCAAGAACGCCTGATTTTTTCCTCTCTCTCTTCCTCCCTCCCACAGATTGCTGTCATCCTCATCTGCCCCTCAAAGCTCGCTTTTTCTTTCGCTCTCTGCTTCTCATCATCTCTGTTTTAACACTCCATTCTCTCGGCGACGTACCCTCCTCCACCTCGATTCATGTGTTTCCTTTTCTCTGATTTTCTCACACTTCCTTACCC
>NC_056498.1:31827007-31847368 GCF_014905685.2 Nematolebias whitei | reverse complement strand
GCCATCCATCCATCCATCCATCCATCCATCCATCCATCCATCCATCCATCCATCCATCCATCCATCCATTTATTTTTTTGTTTTGTGTGTTTATATTTGAATGTTCATTCATATTAATCATTTTATTTATTTGCATAATATTTTATTTTTGACTTTTTTTCACATGTATTTTTTATATATTTTCTATTCATGTCAGTCAGTTTTTAATATGGAGAAAACAAAACAAATGCTGGAGGAGAACCTAAAGATCCTGCTGTGAAGTTTTGAAGTATGTAGACAAATATTATATTGTTAATACAACAGGCTTCAGATGTTTTTCTTAACATTATCCAACTGTGTTGTAGTTGAATACATGGAAACAATGAGGATGATTTTCTTCATGTTTTCCAAAGTAATTGAGCGTTCGTTTTCCTTTCTTTTCTTTTGCTTTGTAAAAATCAAATCAAATGGCGCCCTTGTTTTGCTCTTTTACGAGGAGAATATTTCACAAAATGAGAAATCTAAACAAAATTAAATAAAAAAAAAAGATAAACTTAAACATGACTACGCTCACAGTGAGAGAAACACTTGTGTGTTTGTGTGTGAGGGAGTTATTTCAACCAATTAGTTGTTTCTTCCTCTCTGGAATATCTTTCTTTTTCTGCCTGACTGTGACTCAAACCAAAGAGAGTCGCAGCATGATTCCTCCTGCTCAACATCTGCTCCAGATTGCCTTCCTAATTAAACTCTGTTTACCTCAACATACTTAATGCAGACTACTGACTAGTTATTAGGCACAAGCTCCTCAAAGCCCTGTTTAAATCTTGCACGCCTGATGATAAGAGTGCTGGTGCCGAAGCTAAATATAAGGATTTCACAGGAAAGCTAACGGGAGCCATCCCCCCCCTGGAGCCTTCCCTTTTTCATCCATGTCTAACCTTCGCGATGCCGTTTCTCCACCGTACTGAGGGATAAAAACAAATCGTTAATTGCTGCTCTGAACAGCGCTTAAACATTGTTTTTGGTAGATTTATTGGGAGGAGCTAAGGTATAAAAGCAGGAGAAAAGGAAACTCAGTGCTCATGGCAACTTCTAATCATACATTTTTAATGTTTATTGCGCTGCTTCTTAATTAAATCCATGCATCAGAATACAGTGAAACGCTTTCTATCAGTTGGGGAATGTTGGAGGGTGAAGGGCTGACACTTTTACAAGTAAATTGTGCAGGATTATTGATTCTTCCCAAAGAAAACTTTTATGTATTTTTAGTGTTAAACTGAATGTTTGACTTTTGGTTTTTAAGCAGATGGACGAGGAGTTATTCAAAGATTCTTTTTTTTTTATTCTTCTTGTGAAATCATAGTTCAGTTATATCATTACTAGCTATGTTTACATGGACATAAGTAAACGGGTTAAACAGTCGTTTGGAATAAAAATGTGTCACGTAAACGCCCCGTTCGGGTTATTATTTGTTTAAATTCAGCACGATCCGAAAGAATTTGTGCTCAGAACGAAACAGGTGGTTTACGCTGAACCATAACCCGAACGGTGTCCACGTAAACGCTTAATCTGTTCATTTTTTTTCCAATTGTGAAAAACTGACAAGACTGCGCATTTACGACCTATGTCATTTCCGCCTGGCTAATGCTAATAATATTAGCATGTCAGGGAAGCAAAACTGGTCGGTAAGCGACACAACATTTCTACTAGAAACTTTAAAAGGGCTAAAAATGATCTGTATTACCTGTAGCTCTGACGGGGAGTGCAGTAACGTCTCCACCGTCATTAAAACTTGTCGCGGGTCCATTTTGGGTGCTCAGGTTTGTTTACGTTCATCCTGGAAGTAAACAGGAAGTAGAACTTCTTCTTCTGTGTTTTTTTTTTTTAAGGAGAGTTTACCACTCTGCGCATGTCAGCACTTCCGTTCAGAACAAAGCCCACTGCTTGTAAACGCTCGTCGTGAACGGATTGTGCCCATGTAAACGATACATTTGAATTATTTAATCTGAAAACATATCAATCCGGTGAAAGAATTTTGCGCATGTAAACATAGCTAGTCACTGAAGGGCAAAAGGTGGGTTTGTGATAGGGGTGTAAATTCAATTCAATTCAATTCAAAAATACTTTATTAATCCCAAAGGGAAATTATTTGTTGTTGTAACTCGTTATCCTCATTTCATTAAGAGATGTTATAGATGCTGATGGCTGTAGTCAGGAAGGATCTCTTGTAAAGGTCCATCCCACAGTGGATCCTAAGAAACTGACTGCAGATGCCGTCCAATCCGTCCACCCAGACTCGGCTGGCCTCTTGGTTCTCCAGGGCTATAGGATCGCCCGAATGCCGGGCAGAACTCCTCCCAGAGCGATGGCCACTCTTCCCAGCAGCCTGCCGAGCTCCTTGTCGCTGCAGACAGCCAACTGTAGGTGCCGAGGGACGATCCTGTCCTTCCGCTGTCATGAGTCGTGTTTCCTGCTAGTTCCAGGATCTCAGTGGTCAGGCACTTGAGCACGGCTGGCAGGTAGATGAGAATGCATCCATAGAACTGCCTTTTCAACTCATTTGAGATTTGGGGCTGTAGCTGAGATATTATTTGAGCTTTTGAGTTGTTAATCAGCTGCTGTTGGTTGTAGGAAACTGCCTTGTTGCCATGGTTATGCATCATAACAAATGTCCAAAACTAAAAAAGTTTCAGTAAAAATCCTTCCAGCTGCACAGCATCTGATATCAGAGGAAACCGTCATCCAAAAAATGTGATTTACATCCAGAAAAAGAGGAATTAAAGTTTCCAACAGCAAAATCTCAGAATGAAAGTAACAGCTGCTCCAACATGCAGCCACCTTGAGCGGTGCAATTCTAGAACATTCCAGGCCATGAGCCATGGCCGCTCATCCTGAATCTGTTTCTGCTGGAGGTTTCTTCTTGTTATAAGGGAGTTTTTCCTTTCCACTGTTGCCTTTGTGCTTGCTCAGGATGGGACACTGCAACAAAGTGAAGATTCAACGCAATCTCCTGGCTTCCTTAGATAAATAACCTTTACTAATTGACTTTTTTTTAATGTTTGTGAATGTTTCAGTTCAGTGCCCTGACATGATTTCTGTTGTGACTTGGCGCTATATAAATAAACTGATTTGAACTGAAATTAAAACGTTGGTTTATTGGTTAGCACAGTTTATCATGAGCCATTCTGGATTTTGTTGAAACTCTTGGACAATAATCATAGGATAATTATCTACAGATGTGGTGCTGTGGCTGAGTGGTTAGATCAGTTGTCCTCCAATGCAAGAGTTGGGGGGTTGATTCCACCAGCAGTCACATGTTGAAGTGTCCTTGTGAAAGACGCTGAACCCCTCATTGCCTCCGATGTGTGTCCCATCGGTGTATGAATGTGATAAAGCCCTGATTATTCTTTGTAGAGATCTAGTAGAGTGCTGTATGAATAGGTAATGGAATGGGGCATGAGGAATGGAGAATGAGGCCAAGATGGGGTAGAGGCAGGGCAGCCGACTCGGGACCTGACAGTCCCAGGTTCGATCCCCAGCCAGCCACATGTTGTGGTGTCTCTGAGCAAGACACCTTATGCTTAATTGCTCCCTGGGCACTTGCATAGCTGCCTACTTCTCCATCTGGGTGTATCCCAAGTGCAATGGGTTAAATGTAGAGAACCAATTTCGCCATTGTATGGGAACATACAATGATGACAACACATAGCACTTATTATTGATTGAGGGTACATATTGTAGTGTGGAGCACTTTGAGTCGCTCGATAAGAGAGAAAGGTGCTAATAGTCCATTTACCATTTACAGTTATCATTTGACGATAAACCAGCTCAAAATGTTAACCACAGCTAAACAAATTTAACCATCACAGAAATGTCTCTCACTCAGTCCCTTTGAAAGGTGAGCTAAAATTTGATGTGGCGGTAGCTGAGTGTCATCCCTAACACAAACTCAAAAGTGCAAGATTTGACTATTTTGCGGAGAATATGCACATTATTTTCAAGGTTTAGCTAAAATGGCTTCAACGTCATCATTTCTTAATGCAAGATGATCTTAGTTTAAAACGCTGGTATGAAAGCTGGCAGATTTTTAATTAAATGGAGTGATTGCCACTTTCAAAAGACATCCTGAGTCTCCACAGTTTCTCTCTCTCTCCCTAACACACACACACACACACATACACTGCAGTATCTTGGGCAGCAGCCTGATCTAATTAGGAGGAGGTGAGGGGCTCCAAGATGAGGGTCACGTTTGCCATTGCAGTCCAAATGGAGATACTTCCTGGGAGACGCAGCTCAACTAAATTTGGCTGCTCCTGGGTCATTGTTTCATCATGGCCCAGAATGGCTTCAGGGCCTGCTTAGACTCTAACTAGCTCCACATCTTTAATACACATTTAAGTTTAATGATGCTAATATTGAGTACGCTGCTGCTGTCTCAACCTAGGCCCTAGTGTCTATACAACATGTGGCCTTTAAACCTTTACAGTAACAAGGTTGGAATCTACAAGTCTTCAGCTCCAATTTCAATGGATGCAAGTAGTTTGGTGATATCATGCTTCCATCCAAATATTCTGGTATTTTTCCCAGGAAGCAAGGTAAAACAGTAATATTTTCAAGAACAAAGGAGCACCTCCCCTTCTCTTCACTAACCCATGAAGATTTTTAAATGAGCAATGTGCAAGAAAAGTATTAAGTATAGATTTCCTGGAATAGTGGTTACTGACAACTGTTGGTCCTGCCATGGGGGTGTAATGGACAGAAAGGAAATCAATGGTGGATAAACACCTGGCTTTCTGGTTCAAACGTTATTCAAACAAACACCAGTTCCATTTTCTAATGGGGGTGTTTAAAAAGAGCACCTGCTCATGCTCCATCACCCTGTCTAGACGGCTGTTTCTGGAACCCGTCAGCTCCAGGCTCCAAGACGTAAAACCTGGATTTTAATGTAGAACACTTGCAAAACACAAGTTCAGCAGAGTTTTCATTGAGTTTTTTCAGATGTTGCTACATTGTCTTTATGCTTCTGTAGTTTATACATCTTTTTATGGAATTCTCAAGGTCTTTTTCAGTTGTTAGGGTATTTGACGTTCCACTAAGTTTCAGAGAGGATGTGGCCATAATCATTTCCGTGAGGATCAGCTAAGAGACTGAAATTTTACTTTGGTTTTGTAATAGTGGAAGAAACAAAGATGTAAAGTTAAAAAGATTGCCAGAGGCAATAAA
Source organism: Nematolebias whitei (assembly GCF_014905685.2). Classification (NCBI taxonomy): domain Eukaryota; kingdom Metazoa; phylum Chordata; class Actinopteri; order Cyprinodontiformes; family Rivulidae; genus Nematolebias; species Nematolebias whitei. The sequence continues at coordinate 31,842,166 of NC_056498.1, read as the reverse complement.
GATTCTGGAAGGCAATTAAAAAAAAGAATCAGTTTTCCAGGAATTTCACTTCCATTTTATATTCTCTATTAAAAACATCACATGAACATTTCATGTGGAAAATCATATATGGAAAATTATATGTAGGAAAATGTTGAAAGAACAACATAAGTGAAAAACGTTTTCCACGATAATAGTTTTTGAACAATTTCGTGATAAATCACCAAAAAGGTGTTTTTATTATTAAACCCCTATAATTACAAATAAAAACGCATTGGATTGTGTTTTTTCACATGTGATATGTATTTTGCACATAGGAAAATGGTTTAGGAACATTTTCATAGTATAATGTGTGAAGACCACATAGATGCACAGTCTATGGTATGATGTATAATCTATGGTACTACAAGTTTTTGCAAAGGTAAAGCATGTTTTATAGATAAACAGCATGTGTATTTAGAATTTTTGGATAGTATAATGTGGAAAACCTCATGAATTCCCATGTGAAAAGTTTGATGTTACATGTGAAACATGATCCTTCAGGTTTTTCCACAAGTGAATTGAATGGTTTTTTTTGCGCATGAGAATTACGTGAAATGCTGGAACATTCTATTGTCTATGTCTTTAAAGTTCCATGTAAAATTTGGAGATATACTCATAAAACACTTTCATCCGAAAGACGAAATGTTTCTACATTTTGTTGTTGTTTTGCTTTGTTTTGTTTTTTTGAATGTCCAGAGGACCAGATTTAACTTTTATAGATCCACCCAGAAAGGTCCCTGGCCGGGATTTGTACTGACGACCTTCTCGCTGAGAGGCAACAGCTCTACCAACTGAGCCACCAAGTTGCCCATCCTATGTAAATGTCCATAAAAAATGTCCGGTATTACATGTTAAAGTGAGTGTTTCAATTTTTCCACATGTGAAACACACTTTTTACATGCGAACATGTGCAATGTAGGAACATTTTCATGGTAAAATGTGAAAAGCCCATATAATTTCAATGAGAATTCTCTGGTATCTGTATTAAAACTCAGCATATTGGAGGTTTTCCGCATAAAAAAAAAACATGTTTGCACATGAGAAACATGCAGTTACAGTTTCATTGTAAAATGGAGAAAAAAAACATGAACAAAATCCATGTGTTGTCTTTTACAGCACATTGTGTTCTTGGCTGTAATTGTTTTCCCATGTGCCCTACTTGGTGCATATCCGCACACTTTTTTCACATGGGAACACCAATAAACTCATTTGTTTTTTGTACAGTTTAAATAAAAGAGAAAGAAGTTGGGTCAACCTTAAGGCACATTTTTCTACATCTTCAAAACTCCAGCCCACCGTCGGCTTCACCTCTGCTGAGGGTAATACGTATCAAAGCACAGAGACAAAGGCCTTTGAACACGTAGGGATGCCTCCCGAGTCTCTTGCTCTGTTCGGGATGAACAAAACAAAAGACATCCCTAACACCCACAGGATTTACCGTCTCATCCTCTCCACGGCCACGTCTACATTTATTAATAGCAAATCTTGTAGGTTGTGATGGATACGGTTAACACTGTCTGAAGTCAAGTTTGGTGAAAATCATGTACGAGGCATTCTCCCCTCAGGGGAGAAGGGAAAGACAGAGAGAAGCAAAGAGCTCAACAAAAACAAGCCTTTCTTGTTTTTTTGATTCTACTCAGTGATCACTAATTACAGACTGACAAGGCGCCTGTTAAAAAAAAAGTACAGGAGAAAAAAAAAACTGGGAAAAAAAAAAACATTAAATACCCAGTGTAATTACATTTATTGTGATAAGCTGGAACAAACGCAATCTCCTCAGCCTCCAGGGACTTCTGTGGGTGTATATGGATGGAAATGAATCTCTTTTAGTTTGCTAAACAAACTGTGATATCTGAGTAATAAGCTATAGGTCTTTTGAAGTAATGAATAACTCTAAAGTTTCGGCAAAGTTTTCAGTTATTTCTACACTCTGCTTGAAGAGGGATCGGCGTGCAATTTGGGGAATGACATACCACTAAAGATGGGGATAAACAAGTGCTTTCTTGTAGATGTAAGGGGCTGACGAGGTGCCCTTTAGGCTGAGATGGTGCTTCAACTTTAGTTTTTTTTTCTTACCACAGTCGTGAGCGTAACTCCCAGAATGCACACCTCAGCATGCCCGACTTAAATGGGTAAGGAGGAGTAAGACTCGTGTCTTTGTGTGCCTTCTGCTCAGAGTCCCGAGGCGCATTGTTGTTGCAACAGTTGCGGTCAAATTTGGGGTTAATACCAAACTGGATTCACGAGTGAGAAGGCGCCTGGAAAAATAGACAGGTGCCGAGGTTAGCTCGTAAAAGCTACGTTGTTTTCTTGAACAGGTTGCGAGACCTGTTCTGGTTTTCTGTTTGCGAGGGTGTGTCCATCCTGTTCTGTCATTGTGGAATGTTAAAGCTGCTCCTGTATGCGCTCATATACTAGTTATGCCCCCCCCCACTCCCTTCACGCCTTCATGCAAAGATCGTTTGCGTGTCTTACTGCAAGAAGCGCTCCTTTTTCTAAGAGTGCACGGAGGTCACAGCGCGAGGCGAAGTTGTTCCACTTCAGAGCGACAGTGTTTCGAGCGATCGGCGCAGAGTTGAAAGCTGAGGAGGCGGAATAGGGGAGGCTGCTCATATCAGAGCATTCTTTTTCTTTTTTTCAAATTCCAAACATTTCTTTAGCCGTTTGTAAAGGTCGCTTCAGAAGCGCTACATTCCGAGACAAACTTATGAGTCACTGATCAAATTTGGAGTTGCATTTTTCAAGCGAAGGGGATTGAGTTCTGTGTGAAATACACAGATTCTTTCACCAAAATGAGCTCGCTACCAATTCTTAAGACTTGTTGTAAATAACACAGCTTTGATCTGCCACTCTGTTTCTGAGCTCATGTGTCTTTCACTTATTTTCTTAACAAGATTTATGCCGCGTTGCAGACGAGAGATGTTGGATTCTGTATACAGTAATAATTCAGCCCCGCTTCATCATTAAACGTCTCCGGCAATGCATTCCTCATGAAAGCTGTTTCTTGTCTTCCACTTACACTCTAACATCCCTTTTTTTTTTCAGAGCACACTTGGATCACATTGGAAAAGTCCAAATTAGGTGTTTTCTGCACAAACACCTCCTCCCCCGGTTCCCTCAGTTTTTTTTTTTTCCTGCTGCCCCTCATTTTTCAAAATCTGCACGCTGTATTAAAACAAAACCCCAAGAAAAGCGAGCTGCGAGTGATGGAACAAACTTAGGAAATTCATTAGTCAGGGTGTTGTTTTAGCAAATTAAACATTAACTTTTCATCTTCCTCTGTTCTTTTCTTCTTCTTCTCCTTCTTCTTGGAGACTCACATGAGACACGGTTGCCCGGGTGTTGTTTGCAGCACTTTCATTCGCCTGGGATAATGAGAAAACTCTGCATATCAATATTAGCCAACAAAATCTCATATTCATTCATGGATGAGGTTGGTTAATTTGAATTTATACCGTAGAGGCGTTCTGTGTTTTTTCCGAAAAGGCAGTAAAAAAAAAAAAAAAACAGAGACAGAAGAGGAAAAGCAAACTGGAGACTATGGCTGACACCGCGTTTGAGCTTTTTTCCACTTGTCAGTCCATTTAGAATCTGAACAAATTGTTTACTGGTATTTTTAGGGTGGAAAGGTGGGTAACCAGTCCACAAGCAAAACAAAAGCTGTAGTTTTTGCATCTTTAGAAAAGTAAGTTTTAGTGGAGGAAGATTCCTGCCATCTAAGGTGATAATGTTTTTTTTTTTTTGCCTGTTTATGTTGGGCTATCTATGGGAGTGGTGGCACACAGGTTAGAGAAGGTGGGCCTGTGATCGGAAGATTGCTGGTTCAACTCCCAGTACCGACAGCATCAAAATGTGGGTGAGATAGATGAAGCACCAAACACCTGCCTCCACCCTCATTTTCCCCTCTCTGAGCCCTTGAGCAAGGCACTTAACACCCACTTTCTGCTCCCCTGGGCACCCTAGATAGCAGCTCTCTGCTCCACACAGAGGGCTGTGGTAGCTTGGTGGTCTGTGGTTGCGTCAGGAAGATCATCTGGCGTAAAAATAATTGCCAAGTCTTCATGCGACTTAGTGGTGAACCTTGAAGAAGGGAGCAGCCAAAAGAAAAAAAACAAATGTTCGGCTGTCTATATTGTTATCAGCATATCTCATGAACCACTGGATGGATTTAAATGAAACATCCAGAAAGTTATCATTGGATGTACAACTGCTTGACTTTTGTAATAAACCCCATTCAAAACAGCCAGTAAGCCATCCTTAGCTAACACCCACACATTGCTATAACTCAGGTCATTTACAGTTATTAGACTAAACCGTGTTGTGTTATTAGCTGAGTGTCATACCCAGTGCCTTGCCTAAGCTCTAACTGATCATACAAGATTTGATTTTTGAACTTTGCCGTTAATGATTGGGCTTAGCTCTGCCTGTTTGTTAGCTAAATGTCTTGCAAACCACTTGATGGATTGTAATGAATCCTTCAGAAATGTATCAAGTTGATGCACATTTACAATTGATTAGCCTAATTCAAGATGGCTGCCACAGCTAATCCAGCTAATCTTAGCCAACAGGAAAAGGGCTATAACTCAACCAATTTTACAGATAATAAGATTGGCGTTAGTGTGTTAAGAGCCGAGCATCATCACTAACATATACTCTGAACATTGCATGAAAAGCATGAACAGTAATATGGATTCATTCAAAAAATGCTAGGCTTGTAATTCTATGTTAAAATTATGTTCATGTAAATCTTGCATGTATTGCAAGTGTAAATTTAATCTTGGGTTTGAATTGATTCAGAATACATTGGGACTTTGCTCATGCAAAATAATAATAATAACAATAATAATAATAATAATAATAATAAAAATAAAGGAGGGAACAAGAAGTGAGCATGTAAATAAACAAACAAAAACTGAATTTTGCAGCTGTTTCTTTTTGGAATGCTTTAGGAATTCTTCGGAACCCATTGGAAACATAAAATATGTTGCACTTAGGTGTTACTGACACTTCTTACCAACTCCACTCGTTAATTATTCCTATACTACCACCAGAATATACTGTGCTTTGCTGTAGTTTGCACTTCTACCAATATTCATTTTCCACCATTGTTAATGGAGATGAAGAAAGAAGACGACAGGCTGTAACATTTATTTCAGTTATGCCATCATCATTATGGGGGGAGTGGTGGCGCAGAGGTTAGAAGATGGGCTTGTGATCGGAAAGTCGCAGGTTCATCTCCCGGTACCGTCAACATCAAAATGTGGGTGGAAAAGGTGAAACACCCACACCTCCCTCCACCCTCATTCATCCACTCTGGGCCCCTGAGCAAGGCCCTTAACCCCCACCATCTGCTCCCTAAACAGGTCTCTCTTGAAAATGAGTTCTCGTGGCTCAATGAGACTACCTGGATAAATAAAGGATAAATAAATAAAAAAATGCCATCATACATTAATCGGGAGGGATGTTGTGGACTTGCCTCCTTCAAGATATTGGGAGCGACAACACGATCCTTAGATGTCTTTAATAAGTCATTAAAGCTAAATATAAATTCTGATTGGAGTTTATTTGAAAGGTTGTTGGATGAGGAGTCATAAACGTTGTCGCTGAGAGGAAATGGGCCACGCAGCCTGAACAATTTGATCCCATTGGTCAGATCTCGTTTTCACCTCATTACTGGAGGTAACCGACTACATCAAGTTACCTCTCTGTGCAGAAAATGTGTTCGCCTCAGCATTTTAATCCAAAGGGGGCTCTTTTTAATGAGGGGGTTTTTTAATCTACGGTGCATTATTCAATTAGAAAGATGAGTTAAAGGAGGTTCTGCTGTAAAAAGTCCCCAGTGTTGGGCTCTCATCAGCAGGCTGCTGCAACAGTACATATAGTTTACGAGAATTAAGAAGTGACAAAGATGGAGAGAGACAGAGGAGGGAGAAGTAGAAACAAAGAGAAAAAGTGGATAAGCAATGCAATACAAAATGTGGGTTGCGTGAATACATTCTGGTCCCAGCCAGATTAATAACATGAGAGTAACTACACACCCGCAGCTACAGTCTTGCCAGCAGCAGAAGCGCCAATCGGAATATAAAAGCAGAATGATAATATAGTATTTTGGCTCGATCTGGGTGCCATGCATAACTCTAATGACAGTTGTTGAATTGCAAATAGCCTTGAAGACATGCTCTTGCTTTGGTGGCTTATTAGCCAAGCTATTTAGCATTTCGGCTCTTGTTTCCAGTATAAAAAGTGAAATGATGAAAAATACATCCCTGTGTTTGTTGTGTTTCTCGCAGAAAGCTTAAAAACCATTATGGTTGCTGTTCGAGCTAGAGTTACGAGGTATGATTGAAAAACAGAACATCATTGCTTTTGTGTTCTTGTGTTTGCCAGACGATGCTTTGTTGTGCTGGAAGAGGTACAATACAAAAAAGAATGGTAGTGTTCATCTATTCATCCATTTTCTTTTGCTCATATACTTTGCTGGGTTGAAGAGACAACAGGTCCCGGCAGGGAAATCCAGTCATTCCTTTCCCTGGTGACAATCACTAGATACTTCTGGGTAATCCTGAGTCATATCCAAAATATGTTGTTGTTTTTTTGTCTGGACATTTTATGAATGAAGCTGATATCAGGAGCTTGTGTTCAGGATGTTTCTTTGTATGATCATGATCTATATTTCACGACAACAGTTCAGTGTTGGAACATAGACTAGTATATCAAGAACCTTGCAGCCATCACGTCACTAACAATTGATTGTTAGACTGATGGTCCCCCTTTTTCAAGTGAAAAGCTAGTTTCTGGAATTCACCAGCAGACTGGTTTGATCCACTTTTAAAAGGTGCTATTTATACAAGTTTGTGGCAGGCCTCAGACTGATGAAGTCTTCTGGATGAAAGACGAAATGTTTCAACCAAGAAGAATCTGTCCAGATGACCTGACAACTTTTTTGTGATTTTGCTTTACTTGGATGATTGTTTCAGATCCGTTTTTAACAATATAGACTGGAGCAATGACCTCATTATTACTGACAATGCCCTGGTCCGTCGATCCACCTTTTTTGCCACTCTGCCATCACTCGAACATCTCCATTTGAGGCAAAGATGAACCTCCGGCCTCAAAGGGAGCGTTCTACCTTTTCCCGGTCACAAACTGGTTGCAGTCTGTCACTGTTTGCCAGATTTTCTAAATCTCTGACCCTGAGCTCTGATGGATGTTTGCAAAATGGTTAAACGGTATCTTTCTTTTTGTATTTACAAGCAAACACACTTTTTCTCACAGCTAAATCATGGATACATCCAGCAGGATTGACACCAGCCTTGTCTCATTGGAAAGAGGCAATAAAGAAGCTGGGAAAGATTTTGGGTTTGTTTGCAACAGCCAGTTGGTTTCTGTTTGTTGTGATTTGGTGCGATCTGTCTTCCAAATAATAACCTGAAAGAAGAAGAGAAAAAAACAAGTTGGGACACACTCTAACTTGGTGGCCAAAATGGGATAAGAATACAAATGCCCGTTTTGTATGTGGGAGAGAAAATCGAGACAGGCTGGGATTGCACACAAAGTCCTTCAAATTCTCGGAGGCGCTAGGGGCCGTCATGTGCCGAGCGGTAAATTGATCATGACATAGCACCGCGCAAAAAAAAAAAGGAAAAAAGAAAGACTTCGAAACGTACAAGCGTGTCAGAGCCACAGAAGACAAGGCAGTGGTTGCAGAGTTGGAGAAAAAGGGAACACACACAGACCGCATCATTTTAACAACAGCAAAAAATAAAAACGGCGGCGGAGCTTATTTGTTGAGCATACGCTAAAAACGCCACCATACCCCACATAGACACAAGAATACACATCTTTCTGAGAGCTGCACTGTCACGTCGCCTTCTCTTACAACTGATTGTATGTTCATAGCCACACCTGAGGCTGTGCACACAGAATCAGATACACTCATTTTAATACCAACTGTTTTACCGAATTGCCACATTTTCTAGGTTAAACACAATTTCCCTTTGAAGTGAATCCTGCTATCCCAGAGCATGCAAGTATTATGCTCACTACCTTAAAATATTAAAAGCAAAGGGCTGCAAAGATATCTAAGAGCATCCTCTCTTTTCTTTTCAGCCCATTTTCAGACTGTCACACACACTCAGGATGGTGGCCATCGGTATGCACATTCCAGGCTTTAGTAATAAATCCAAAGGGCCTGAAGAGACTAAATCTTTCTGTGAAGTACAAGGTGGGGATGTCAGATGAGCTTAAGCAATCTGCCCTTCTAAGACCGAAGACACCGTCTGCGTGTGACACTGAAATATTAATGGCCAAATGTTTCAGATGACAAGCTGCTTTGTTTTCATTGAGTGAGAACTACGGCCTTGGCAAGATGGCAGTGGGTTTTATGTCAACACCGCCTCAAACATGTTTGTTTTAATAGTTAATAAGGGACCTTGTTCTGGATATAGCAGATTTCTTTGTTTGGACTGGGATGTCAGAATAATCCTGACAACGTCTAAATATGAAGACGTAAACTGACAATGAAGACCCTTTGAGTGTTTGAACAATGGTTTCTGAGCATCTTCTTGATATTTGTTGTCACTACAAATCTGGTTTGATTTTGATTTGGCCAGTTTTTTTTTTGTTTTTTTTTGTTTTTGTACAGTCAAACTGATAGTGACAGAGCTTCAGCTATTATTTGGCTACACAGTGTTTCGTAAGTCTGGTCTTGTCCAACCAACCGAACAGCTCGGTCACCCCTTTGAAGTGGTGCTTGCCCTCGGACTGCCCTTTGATCTGCTCACCTCAGCCGTCCTTAAACCCTCAAGTAGGTGAATTCCTGCACAAATCAAGCGAATTAAACGGACGTGCTGAACGAACGGGAATAAATAGAGGCCATCACTATCATTGTTACTCCAGCGGGCAGTGAAGCATTCTTGGAGATTTGTGAGGAGCCCTGGAGTGGGCCTTGTCTTTTGATGTCAAATTTTTGTGTTGCACAAGAGCCTCCTGCAGAGGTTTTAGAGGGATTTGGCAGAACAGGTGCCCTTGCAAACAAACAAAAGCACAATGAAGAGTATTTCACTTGGGCTGTTTTTCAATTTGTGCACAAAAAGGACTGAATTGAAAGAGGAAATCTGAAAATTAAAGATTTTTGTGCCTAAAAAATAGTGAGCTGGATGAAGTGCAACTAAAGCCGGTTTGGTTATTCTGTGATGGCATTCTGAAGTTCCATGACCGAAATGAAAGTACCGGTTTTTGATCAGAACTTTACCTAGAGAACATAACCTTACCTTCTTAAAGGATCTAGTAGCCATTCTCTATAATACAATGTAGAGGCGGCTGTGGCTGAGTGGTTAGAGCAGTCATCCTCCAGTGCAAGAGTTGGAGGTTCGATTCAACCAGCAGTCACATGCCGAAGTGTCCCTGGGCAAGGCACTGAACCCCTCATTCATACTCCGATGTGTGTCCCATTGGTGTATGATTGTGATCTAAAGCAGTCTTTGTATAAACATTGTAGAGTGCTGTATGAATGGGTAAATGAGGCACAGATTGTAGTGTAAAGTACTTTGAGTATCTCGATAAGCTAGAAAGGCGATATATAAGTACAGTCTCTTTACCGTATATGGTGAATTGGCCAAATATGTTACAGTATATATATATATTTTTTTTCTTTTGTAGTTTGATTTGACAGCCTTTTTGCAAATGAAATTACAGTATGCTATTGCACCATCTTCTTACACATGAATGCCCACTGTTTGTCTCATCCAACCCTTCACACTAATAGCAAAACATGCAAAAACAAGGAAAAATAGGTATAATTTAACACATTAATTAGCTTTTTTTATTATTTCAATTGAGTTTGCTGTTATTTTGTATTTTTCCTCTTGGTACATTTTACTTCAGCCCACAGATTTATATCTGGGTCTTTCTGTTTCTGTTCATAAGACATTCTGTGCTTCTCACAGCAAGTGGTTCGGACAACCACTGAGAAGCTAGTGGTGATTCTTTATGACTCACAACAACGTTTTTCCTCCCTCATCGCAGTTGGGGTTGAAGCGAGGGTGGTGGGGCTACTGCTTTGTCTTTTATATACCCGACAACAATCAGCGGTGCTGTTGAGTTTCATTTCCCCTTTAACATCAATACCATTTTAGATCTTCCCTGTTGAGGTGAAGCTACTTCGCAAATGCGTTGGTCTTTTTCTGCCTGAGGCTACATCTGACGTGTCCAGCATACGTACCAAAAAACAGTTTTCGTCAGCTGAAGAACCTTTGCCCCGTTCTTGTTCCTGTTCCTCTTCTCCCTTTCTCTCTCGGCCAATTACCAATTCCCTTTTGAGAGACTATGACATTGAGTTTTGACAGCTGAGGTTTTTTTTTGTTGTTGTCGTTGAACTTTTTTTTTTTTCCCCTATGCCTCTTTCTTTCTCTGTCTTGCTCTGTCAGGTTTTGAAGGTCTTTAATCTTGGCTCAAAGACAGGTGGGGATGGTTGTAGCTGAGCGCTAAATGAAAGCCTGCGGAATCAGAGTCTCCTCTTCGACCTCCGATTCTCCTTTCCCTAGAGCAGGCCTCGTTACTGGCAGGAGGATGTCACCTCAGCGTGAGCCAGCTCAAACGCCGTATGAAGTGAGCGTGCACACTTCAGTGCACAAGAGCCGAAATCCCATTAGAACCATGGGTAGTGTCAAAAACTGATGGGGATAGAGGTTCAACACTGGAATGTTTTACCTAACTTTTCAGGACTCTCCAACAGACCCAAAATTGAAGTCAGTAGGGACGGAGGTGAGTAGTTGAGGAGGGTTAGATTCTCCTTTGCTGTCATTCTGTTTTAGTTCATCTCCTGATAACTATCTGCAATTTATGGCCAGAAGGTCAAAGTCTGTGTGAGGAAAATAGAAGCTAATCCATCTTCTGAGGATTACTCTCTTATGACGGCACTTTGTGATGACTGTAGCAACGTTTCTGGGTTTGGGGATGTACTATTTGCAACAGGCTGCGTTATTAAAATTGAGATTTTCCATAGTGCATACAACTCAACAGACACTGAAAGTGCTTTAGATCTTTTTCAGACTTTTCACATCCAATATGGCTTCATTTTCTATGCAAGAAAACACCATTCCCTGGCCTCCTTCCATCTTATTTCTTATTGTTGTTTATTTAGTTTTCTTTTTATTCCCTTCATTCAATCTCCTCCCAATCTTGTGTTTCTGCCGCTGTTCCGGGAACAGGTCAAGGACAGGAAAAGGATAGCAGTCACTCATTCTTGGCTTAAACTAGGGGTGCACACACATATACACACACAAAGACGCACTACGTTGATGGATGAAAGGTCTTCCGCCAAGGGTGTAAACATAATTCATGGCTCCTTTGTGGTTATTGGTGCCGCACACGCACATGTGAGTGTTCACAAACATTCAACTGCGGCACTTGTATTTTCAGAAATGAACTCTTTTGTCAACACATTTCTTTATAAAGCAAGATGGATCCTACCTCTGGCACTCTACTGGCAACAAAACCCACTACAGCATTTGAAAGTCAGCAACAAGAAAGAAGCAGGGAGCATTCAGCGCACTTGCCTGCAGTCAGTCGCGGCAGGTGGAAGAAGGTTCAAGGAGGCCCGTTTGTACTCCAACACACTCACACTCATGCTTAGGCACAGATGTGAAACGCCTCTGATAGTATTAACTTTATTTACACATGCAGTTTCGCACACGAGGCAACTCTTTGTTGATGAATGTTCAGTTTCCACGTGTTTTAACAGGCAGACATCAGTCTTCAGAAAGCCACAAAAGCTGAGTAGGAGGAAAAAAGAGAAGCACGTCAAACAGGGGTGAGGAGACAAACGTAGCGATGAAACAAGGCGTTTGAGGAATCGGTTACATAAATACAGCTGAAAACACAAAAAAGATAAAAATGGTGGTCAAAACTAAAACCTAATTTAAACTTAATTGTTCAAACACATACAAAAAAAAAGTGAAATTCATTCAACGCTAAATTTTATGGACAACTCCAAAACTGTCACTAAACCTGCTCTGGGAAGATGAAGTTTGACCTGCTATAGAAGCAAACTTGTTTTTATTCTAACCTATCATTTTCCAGTGGATCTTATCCACAGACAAAAATAGTGGACACTCCAAACAAATCAAGTCTTTATCTATTATAATTTAATTATATTATTTCCATTACTTCATGGAAGCCATCCACTCTTATGGATGCAAAGCTTGACATCTCTGATAGTCCGGCGCTCTGCTGTTTGCAGAGTGATGATTTAATAAGTAATTGTGAATATTTGATAAGACAAAAAGTCAATCCATCTGTTATATTTTACCCAATTCTTGCTTTTTGAGTTAGTCGGGGGTCAATGGTGCCCATATTCAGTGGTTACTGTGTGAGAGGCGGGGTACACCCTGGCTAGGTCTCCAGTCCATCACAGGGACACATAGAGACAAACGAGACAAACAACCATTCACTCTCTCACTCACACCTAGGGACAATTTAGTTACCGATCAGATTAACATGCATGTTTTTGGTCTGTGGGAGGAAACTGGAGCACCCGGAGAAAACCCACATATGCACGGAGAGAACGTGCAAAACTCCACCCAAAAAGATCCCAGGCCGGGATTTGACGTTATTAACTGACATATCTTTGTGAATGTTTGTTCAGTGCCCTGAGATGACTTCTTTTGTGATTTGGCACTGCATAAATAAATTTAATTGATCTTCTCGCTGAGAGGCAACAGCTCTACCAACTGCGCCACCGTGCTGCGCTACAGAGAAACTTACTCTACAAAACAAAACAGGAAGTAAATTGACTTGCTCGACAAAACTGAATGTAAACTTAAACGCAAAACTGCTTGAACTGATCAAAGATATATAAAGTATTACAAGACACCAATGGACCACAAGATTTAAAATATTTCATTGATGAATTCCTACAGAAAAAAGTAGCATGAATCCGTTAAACTATATGTGTGTTATCTCATTTATGTTGTTTGTCAAAGTCTTTAGTGTCTGTGTGCTTTCGGCATTTAAGGTCTTTATTCCTTTTAGGCCATGCCATACTAACTCTGAATATGTAGAAGTCATGGTTATATATGCAATACATTTTATATTTACAGTAGTCCCTCAATTATTGAGGGGGTTACGTTTCAGACATCACCGTGATAGGTTAAAAACTACAAAGTAGGAACGCTACATTTATTTTAGTATTTATATATATTGTAAGGCTTTATAAACCCTTCCCACACTGACTTTGAGTTGCAAAACTTTCCCACCATTCCGGCAGAAAGCAGCGGGCAGAAGCCCCGTTGACTTCTGGGTAGTGTAGTTCTTTTGACTTGCGTTACTGTATAGGCTTATATAAAAAATATTTAAAAAAAAACCCTCCAAAATGGCGGCGCCTGTCTGAAGTAGGTTTTAATTGTTAACTTTTTATCCCATAATATCCCAGTCACGTGCGTAATATTAAAGTTGACAGTCGTGTGTCATGAATGTTGAAAAACTGCGAAAAAGTGAGTCCGCAAAAGTCGAACTTCAAAAGCAGCGAGCGACTCCGGTATTCAGCGTGGTTAGCAGTTAAAGCTATCTATTATGTTTAAAAAATAGTTCTGCAAGTCCAACTCTGGCTGAGGTAAAGCACAATCTGTGCTTTGTTCTGGAAAAAAAGACGGTGGTCAAATTTAAATTACTTTCTTTACAGCTATACATGTTGGAAAAAATTACTGCCGAAGCTCCCCAGATAATTGCAGTTACACAAAGGTTATCTGACCAAGCTTCTGCATGTGATTAGTTTGTACTGTAACATGGCTTGAACCTTTACATCAAAATTAATTAAAAAGTTTGTTGAGCGACAAGTCGTCCTCAACACACACACACACACGCGTGTTCATAAATCACAGATAAGTCTCTGAGCGATGAAGCTTCTTTGTGCTCCTCGTCTTTCAAACCCCCCACTTCTTTCTATTCAACTGCTGTCATTCTCTTCTATTTTATTAGTTTCACCTACTTTCATGTGCTCACTTTATCTTTATAATAACTCACCAACCTCCTCTTCTCAAACACACACACACACACACAGCTTTCTTTCTCTTGCTTTTTTTGTTCTCTGCTTATTCCATTCTGTTAGTGGGCTTTTTTATTCGCACAATAAAGAAGATGTCTGTACTGGAAGCTAAGATGTGACCTATTTTTCCCAAAAGACTTGCAGTCTGGTCTTTTTTTTTTACTACTACTATTATTATTTTTTGACTGCGGTCACTCTAGCAAAACTAATTGCATGAAATCCTCACTACATCATTTCTTGTGAATCCCTCTGAGAGAATCGTTTAAGGTTCCCCTACCAGGTTGATGTGGATAAATGTTCCCATCACCGCTAAGTGAAACCCACTCTTATCCGAGACCAACTAACATCAATATCTCAAATAAAATTTAAAGTGCTTCTCATGGTTTTTTTTTCTAGTTTTTCCCATTGTTTCTCGTCACAGAAGGTGACTCTGCTCCTCTCCAAAGCCTAAATCTCCAAGTTACTGTCCTATGTGACCATGGGAAGGCTCATAGCTCACCCATTGGGAGCTGTCCAATGGATTTGATCCCCTGCTCGGGCCATGGCCATCTGTGTCTGTTGGCGTTGTAAAGCCGCATGCTGGCCTTTCCTCTAGTCCGTTTCAGTCCTTGTGGCTGCGCACGAACGCTGGACAGCAGTAATTTGACATCAGCCTTTCGTACGGAGTCACATCTCTGCTCGTGCCTGCATAACCTTGTGGATGATGAAAACCGGATAAAAGGATAAATATCTATTTGGAAATGGAAAATGAGCCAGACCCAAACAAGTATTATTTTTGCTCTCCCTGCTCAGTTAAGCTAAAGAGATAGGAAAAACATTCTGCTTATCCCCTCAGCTAATCCCTTTAGACAAACGTCCAATCCCTCAAAAGGATGGTGCTCATTACAACTCTGGCCAGAGGACTGCTTCGTCAAATAATGATTGTTTACAGACCTGTTTTATGAGTTTGTTCTGATGAAACCATTTCCTGGTCTATTTTTTTGATTCTTTGTATTTTTTAGATTCTTACAACTGTGTCTTGGTTTTGAACTTCTTTTGAGAAAAAAGAAAATGTCAGACACGTGACTGATACAAAAGGTCACAGCTTGTTCACA
>NC_056498.1:31825450-31826907 GCF_014905685.2 Nematolebias whitei | reverse complement strand
TATATATTACATTGTTGGTAATATTTAAATTTTGGCAAGTATTGGAAAAGAAAAATTAACATCACACTCATGATGGGTTGCTTAGTTCAAGACTGTAGCAAATAGATGGTTAGCTAATTCTAGCATAAACTGTAGACCTAAATAGTTTACAGTAGTCCCTCGCTAATTTGCGGTTCGCTTTTCGTGGACTCGCTCTATCATGGTTTTTCAAAGTAAGATTGGACATGACACACAATTGGCTGATTGATGGACGAGCTGCACGATCGGCATGGATTAAAATTTTTTTTTAATATATTATTTTTAATTATTTAGCACCTGCTGCACCTGTGTGCAGCCCACAGCTGCAGGAGAAGCTCCCTCCTGCAGCGTGTCATATCTCCGCTCTGCAGCAGAGAAGGGGGCGTGGCCGAGAGCAGCTCTAAAGGGTATTTTAGTAAGAAATTGGATCATTTGAGCATTTAGAAAGATAAACGAGAATTACTTGAATTAAAAAAAGTAGGATACTTGATAGAAAATCTAAAATAAATTTGTCAGATTATTTTGGCACATGATCAGGCACATTTTCTGATATGTAATGCCGTGGAACCGTTTTGTAGCATGAGGGAGAACTCAAAAATGTACTTTGATCACATAACTGCAGTAGATATAGTTTCCATCTCTGGTATTTTCCAAAATGTCAAGCTTTAAGTAAGAGCAGAGTAGGTATGTTTTTTTAGGTGACTTGTCTTTATAAGTGAAAATGTGTGTGTGTGTTTTGCTTTAAATCCCACAGCGGGTTCTTTCCCATAATAATGATGCTATTAAACCATGTGCTTAAAGCTGACTTTGCTTTTCTTTGTGCTGTTTTTTTTTTTCCACTGCTCCCACCCCAATTGCATCTCTATCTTCATCTTTACAGCCTACAGTTTCTGAACACTCGGCTATCCCCCACCCTTCCACACAAACGCACAACACCGACCTCACCTCTCCCCCTACAATCCTTCTATTTCTTCCTACGTTGCATTATTAGTGCGTGTGTCTCTCTCCTGGCTCTGCAGAAGCCATTAGCTGAGATTAGCAGCAGAAGAGCCAGGCTTCTCCCTATGCCCTCTTCTTCTCCTTCTCTAACATTCTTTTTTCTTTTTTTCATTCTTTTAGGCTAGCCATAGCCGCTACGCTCGCTGAATGATTACCATCCATTATGGAGCCCCATTGTGCTGACAGAGGCAACTTCAGACGCTAGCCCTGGTCATAAAGAAATAAAAGGGGGGGAGGAAGGGAAAGTGAGATGCTCTTAATCTTTGAGCACACTTCCTGTAAGTGTAATGCATGTGTGTGTGAGTGTGTGTGTGCCAGAGGCAAGCAAGGTGGGAGGCTAGAAGAGACTGGTGCTACGATAAGGTGACAGAAAGTTGGGACGTCACGTTTGTTAGGAAGCGATGCAGCCACGATTGCAAAACAACGGAGGACGTTTACAC
>NC_056498.1:31798952-31815450 GCF_014905685.2 Nematolebias whitei | reverse complement strand
TATATATATATATATATATATATATATACATACATCAGTGTGTGAATGTGATTAAGCACTGATTATTCTTTGCACTGATTATTCTTTGTAGAGAGCTAGTAGAGTTCTGTAAGAATGGGTGAATGAGGGCACAAATTGTAATGTAAAGCACTTTGAGTGTCTCAATAAGATAGAAAGGCGCTATATATAAGTACAGTCCATTTACCGACTTTAATAAATTTAAATGTGCAGCAAATGTTCCAGGTTGATGGGCAAAGTCTATTTTGGCAATCAGCATTCCTTGTGTGCACTGGGGGAACATGCATGGGCTGAAAAAAGGCTTCACAACCCCTGGAAACAGTCTGGAAACTACTTCTTTCCTGTTTTGCTCAATAGTTAGTGGAAGATGTCTGAGTGTTCACACCATACACATTTAGGTACCTGGTATAGTAGTGCTTCCCTTCCTTGTCCATCATTGCTTCTTCTTCTTTCGGCTGCTCCCTTCTTCAGGGGTCACCACAGCAAACTTAGTCGCACAAAGACTTGGCAAATATTTTTTTATGTCAGATGCCCTTTCTGACCCAACCACAGACCACTGTGCTACCACAGCCCTCTGTGTGGAGCGGAGAGCTGCTATCTAGGGTACCCAGGGGAGCAGAAAGTGGGGGTTAAGGGCCTTGCTCAAGGGCCCAGAGTGGGGCAAATGAGGGTAGAGACAGGTGCCGGTGCTTCATTAATCCCACCCACATTTTGATGTTGTCGGTACCCGGAGTTGAACCAGTTATCTTGCGATGACAGGCTCACCTTCTTCAACCTCTGTGCCACCACTCCAATCATTGCTTTTACTCCTGCAAAAAAAAATCTTAAAGAAAAGCAATAGTGCTTTCTGACTGAAGCTGGTGAAGGCAAGCAGAGCTTTGGGTCAAAGATTTCTCAGCCAATATTAAGCATTCAGCCTCATCTCCTCCTCTGCCTTGTGGTGACTTGGCTGCTAATGTGTGACTGACAAGCCCCGGCTTCTCTGCTGATTGGGGCAGTTTTACAGGTTGGCTAAACACTCGAGTGATGGACGGATCTGGGCTGCATGTAGGATGGGCGCGCCTTATCTAGTGCTTTCAAATCAAAGTTTGGCCTTCGCGTCGGCCATGCTTCACAAAAAGGTGCATGATCCGTTCTCTCGTGTGAACACATGCACTTCGCTGGCTCACTTGGACTAGCGTGCACCTCTGAGACAGAAGGAGTGGATTTTAGCCATTTCTTTGTGACGTCCTTGGTTGGACGGCTTCAGCGGGAAGCATTGGGTGTTTATTTTTGCCAAATTGCTGGGCTGCCTTTCTTAAATTAGCCCAGCAGGGACCTTTGGTTGCCAGAATTTTTGTTTTTTGTGGTCAAATCTTAACATTAAATCCAGCCGTATCTCCTTATCAACCCTTTCCTCATATTTCTTCCCCTGCAATCGATCAATTTATATTAACTGTAAGCAGACTGGAAGACAGGAAATGTCATGACATCATCTATATTAAAGTGAACTGCAGGTGAGGTTCTCAGTAGTCCATGCTAATGCTCCGAACAGAGAGTTCTCTTGACCTACTTTGAAGCATTTTAAATTAGAAGAGCGCTTGTTGTTTGGTGGTCTTTAAAAGCACAGTGAGGTCCTGCCTGTATTTATTTAAACTCATCTTGGTAGCTTTAAGCAGATAAAGGCTTAGTGATCTTTTTAAATCCATTCCAAAACCACTCAGTTAACTCCCTTGTGGAACCAACAATCAAATGACTCACTGATCGCATCTCTTAGCATCCTACATCTGAACTGTACAACAGGACAGAGCACCAAGGGTCTTCTGTACATGAAATCCCTAATTAAACCATCTTCTTCTGGTATTTAAGTCAACATTCTTTTAGTTAAGCCTCCTCATACTGAGGTATAAACAGGGTCAAACAAAGATCTTGCATTGTTAATCCAGTTCTGACACTGTATCTAGGGTAAACCAACAGAATCCAGCAAGAACTTAAAACCTGCATGACTTAATGTGACCAGACAGATGTCCTTCAATCAGTGCTGCGGATGTGACAGACAAACAAAGACAGGCAAATTTAATTTTGATAAACCAGCATAAAAGATAAAAAAAATTAACCTGCACTAAGCCAGCCCTGACTGCTGAAAATGACGTTATAACTCGGATAACTTTCTATTTCATTTTGTCTCCAGCAGCCATGATTATTAGGTCCTTTTATTTGATCTAAATCTAAGCAGTCTCTTTTTTAGTTTTCTTTTACTGTATTTTCTGCATCACCCACCTTCTCCTCAACCAATAGCTACCATTTGTAGATGCACATCCAATGGCTAATTTTGGAATATTTCAATAAAATAAATTTGTTTTTTCACGATATTTAGACAATACAGCAGACGCAAGAGCACACGTGCATTCACTCACAGACATCATGTCATCCACCTTTTACCTTTAGGTGTCAGGTGATAAGAAAATTCAGAAGCTATTTCAGTGTTGGAGTCTACAATCTAAGTAGATTGTGTCAACGGAGATCATGTGCCCTGTAAAAACTGTATAGACAGAGGTAGTGAAAGGCGGTGGAACCCAATGCGCTTGAGGTCCGTAGGGTCATGTAAAGGAATGTGGCGATGAAATGGAACTCGTTAGTGGAGGATAGGAGGTATGACAGGGACCTTTATTCATGAGTGTGGGTGCAAAGAAACCAGAAGGCTC
This sequence comes from Nematolebias whitei, assembly GCF_014905685.2. Taxonomy (NCBI): domain Eukaryota; kingdom Metazoa; phylum Chordata; class Actinopteri; order Cyprinodontiformes; family Rivulidae; genus Nematolebias; species Nematolebias whitei. Next base: position 31,812,748 of record NC_056498.1, on the reverse strand, counting down.
AGCCAAATCTTAAGAGAAAAAAAAATGCTGCTCACCCTATCTGTGGATTTACAAGCCTTAAGAAACCACATTCGTCTTTCTCTACCTTGTTAATATTACGCCTCAGCTCAAAAAGTATTGCGATAAGCAGAGCAAGAGACATGAGAATTAGGGAGTGGATTGAGTGTGATGGATGACTTGGTGGGTAATATTCCTGACAGATGGATGGGAAATGAAAAGTTGTTGGTGCTGAAGAAAAAGAAAAAAAAATCAGAAACAGTGATGATCACATCTGAATGGGCTGATACCTGGCTGCACGAAACAAAATGTGACAACTCCTGAAGAGTTGTCACATTTGAAGGAAGAAAAAAAAAACATTACCAGCATTGTTATACAGGATCATGAACATTTGATTTGTACAAGCTTATCTTTTCGTTATGACAACTATCTTCAGCTATTACAGCATGAATATGAAGCCACTGAGGTGTCAAGAGAAGCTGGGGAATACATCACTGGGACAAAGTAAAGCAATTGTCACATATCCAGTTGTCCTTAAAAATACTTTGAGTTTATCTCAAAGAGTGGAATAACTGCAAAGACAATAAAAGCATGAGGCCCATCACAAGGTTTGATTGAGTTTTTCACTGAACCCTAATTAAGGCTTCTGGATTGTTACCAATCATTTGCGCATGAAACATAAATCAGATTTCCACTGTTAGTTTCTCAATTTTGTCATTTTAAAAAGAGCTGTTATTGGCTATCTTTGTAAATATCAAATCCTATTGTCCCCAGCTAGCCTGCAATGAATTGTTAGTGCCACCAAATTTTTTATGTCAGAGACATTTACCTTTTGACATGATCTCAAGTCTAGAAAGGTGGGGAAGCAGGGCTTAATTTGTAAACCGATCAATGCTGGAATACAAATAGCGGGCTGTGGGGACGAGGTCTGGGGGTCCTCCCCCAAAATTTTGGATAAAGTAGATGTGATTTCCTGCATTTTGGTGTATTTTAACAGGTTGTTAACATTTACGTTTACCTACATTTATAAACACTCCGCTTCTGTCAAGCATCCTACCCCCTCCCCCTTCTTGATGGTTCTGGGCCCGACACTGTCTCTGCTCACTGTTGTCTGATTCCACATATGAAACTTCCCAGCGCCTCGTTCGCCTGTTCATGGCGGCTGCCTGTGGGCTCCTGCCTGCGTAAGACTGCCTGGTTAGCTTGGCACTCACTCCCACCACTCTTAGGGGCAGAGATTTGTTTAAGGGTAGACGCGGAAATGCTACTTGGAGGGGCAGCTTGTATACTCGTAAGTGGCTGTTATGTTTAAAACGAGTGTTTATATAATTATTTTCAGATTACATATCCAGTATAAGTTGTATTCATTCATATTTGTTCATAACTTTATTTATTAGTAAGCCTGAAAGTTACCGGATCAAAGCAAACAGTTACCGGAATGCACCCTGTCAAAATAAGAGAGTTCCTGGATCCTGTTCCGGCAAAAATCCGTCTCAAATTAACCACTGTGGAGAAGGATGAGTCAAAAGTGCAACCAGGATAAAACCCTTGCCAAATTAAACATGGGAATCGTTAAGAATAAGATTTTCATACCATAATGTTCATGGCCTCAGACACAGGACAAAGATTGTTAGGAATAGGGTAAAATTGAGGGAGATTGAAAAACGTATTTAACCCTGTATCAATCAGGTTTCTCAGTGAACAATGGTGATTTCTGTAGCAACTTCAGTGTCTTAATGTCTTGTCAAGTATGGAAGTTTTATATGTCTAGTGACTGTGAAACAAATTGCCCTTTGGGAATAATTGTGATTCTTAAACCTGATAACTTGCTGTGATGAGCCCTAAAAGGGACAGCAGAAATAAGAATCAGGTGACAGCAAATTTATATGTACGTTTCGCGGTTTCACCTGCTATTATTTGCCATTTTGAACAACTAAACTTGACTTGATAAACTGAGAAAGCTGGTGGATGATGAGAGTTTGTGATGTCTCTTACTGTAGACTTTTATATTCAGGTTTTTAAAAGACATTCAGTAATTGTGCAGACCTTTGAATGCAACAAAAGGTTTGCATTTTGTTGATAACTTGATTTGTGCTGATTACTGTCAGTTACCTTGTAAAGTGGCCTCAATTTTAGAAAAAGACGATGACATCTTCTGTATTGAATTTCTGGTATGTACAGCAGCTGAAAAAAAGAGGCTTTAGTGTTAAATGTTAACTGTGGCCACCACAGAGTGCTTGGGTTATAATGCTTAGCTTATTGAATTTTAATTTACACTTGACCTGCTTTTGTTTCAGGCCAAAGAAGACTGTACAGTGGGGTGGGGGGTTGCAGAGACAACACACGTGGGAATAACAGACACTGTAGCCTTCTAAATAAGTACTTTTTTTCAATGCCCCAAATTCATAATAATGCTGTCTGCATAGCATATGAATAAAACACGCCAAATTTTCTTGTCAGCATAGTAATGTGGGCCACGTGGCTGTCTATAGAGAAGAAGTGATTATTGTTTTAAGTTAGAGCTAAATTGCAATGCCATTCTTCACCTCCCTCTATGACCGCTACCTCTTAATTTACACCAGGGGTTAAATTAGCCAGCCTGATGAGGGCCATCATTAGTTCAGCGTGGTGCTGTGCTCAGCAACCTCGGCTTTTTTTTTTTTTTTTGGAAGACGGAAAAGTGAATAGAGGGAAAGCTGGTTCTTCAAAAACTGCAGAGCGGATGAGTTTAGAAGCAACCCAGTTTGAGGCAAATCCTGGCTATTGTTCTTAGATCAAAAGAGAGTGAAAACGGCAGTGTAATACAAGCTGAAATTAAATGGATGTTTTGTCTCTTTATGCGACAGCTTCAGTTCTGGCCTTGAGTTCTGATGTCAGGTTTTTCAAGCTGCTCGGCTGTGGCTGAATGACACATGGGGAGGGAAACAGAAAATAAAAAGAGAGAGAGAGAAAATAAGAGGAGCAGAGATGAAGGAACACATCTCCCTTCTGTTCTCATGAAAAATCAACAAGGACATTGTAAATAAATAAGCGTCCACAAACAGACATATTGCTAACACAGCTGCATGCCTGACCATTGATCTGACATCATGCGTCCACAAAACGTAGATGATGATGCAGCACATGATCCACAACACCATCAATTATTACCCATCATGCTGATGTCACTTTAGATCAATAGCCATCTCTTTGGCAAAGACCTATGCATTCACCACCACTGCCCTCACCAGCCCCTTCATGGAGTCGGTGAGTAAAAAGCTTGTGCAGACAGTGTGTATGTCTGTGTGAGCTCAGTCTTGCATGTCCACAGCTATCACCCCCCGTTAGCTTATAGGTTCCTTCAATAGCCACCATTCATTCTCTGTTCCACCTGAAAGCTCGCCTCATTTCTGTCCCTCTCTTGATTAGAAGTTGAAGAAGGGATTGGGGGGGGGGGGTAATGCTTACAGTTAGGTGCTTTCACCTGCAGCATGAAGAAGAGGGGAGGGAGGGGTGAGTAATTTCAACTCGATGCAGGATCTCTTCCATCTGCTCGCCCCGCTCACTGCCGCTCCTCTCCCACCCACCACACTCCTTCATCTACTGCCTCTGCCAGCTATCTCACTGACGATTCTTTTATTCCTTGGATACCAGCTGCCGGTAAGGTGATAGGTGAAGCACGCACACACACACACACACCCCTCCACACCCACACACACACACATGCATGCATACTCACTAGTTGGCGGGGATTGAATGCACCATGGACCATCGGTACATTGGTGTCGAGCTCGCCAGAGAGCAGACACAGGTGTTCAGTAATCATGCCTGTTTGCCCTCTTTGTACCCTTGGCTTTGTGAAAAAGAAGATATTTTCTGCGTTCTCCTGTGTTTACCTGATGTCTTAACAAAGAGCTCCATTGTTGGCAGTCTCCTATGTAACTCAACCACATTCTTTTCCCTCAGTTTGATCCAACAAAAAAGAATAGCTCAGAGCTGAACTAAGATGGAGTTTCTTCCACACTCTTGTCTTTAATGTTATTCCACTGAATTTAGTTGTGTTCTTTGCCGTTCCTTAACAAAACACAACCTCTTCCTTTGTCAGAAGCCTATGACTAGGACCAAAGCAACCTGATGCCATCTTAAAATTTCCCAAGTTCTTTTCAAAAATGCCTGCCCAGTCAACAACTGTGTAATGAGGTCTAATGATGCTTGGGATGATAATGAAGATGCAAAAGCATACCGATGTTTTTTTCTTTTTTTTCTTCTTGGTCTCTGGGAATAGCACCATAGAAGGCAAGAATATAGAAAGAGCATTGATAGACTAATGAAGTGCACTTAAAGAAGTGCCTTGGAGGAGAAGACTATTTTACATGTGGATTAGTGTGCATATCACAGTTATCAGACAGTGATACGAGGCCTTGATAGACAGATAGTCTATCCTTTATGCCTTTCTGGCGCTCAGGAGCTTTATCCTTTTCTCATATCTTCTGTAACACACTTTTCAAACACACACATGCTGATCCAGCCCTTGAGAATGATAAAGACAGGGAAGATTGGATTGGAAGATATATGTGCTTGCCTGTGTCACTTTTTGTAAAGTAGATCATATGCCTTCCAAAGTGAATGCAAAATACTCAAGAAGGCCTTTGTCACTATGTAAACATACTGCACCTAAGAGGGCCCGTGCAGCCATCTACTTTCAGATATTGTGTCAAAGTTAGATAATTCTTAAACATGGACACTCTGGAGTTCCAGCACTTCTCTCAGTGGCCTACTACTTCTTTCTGCAGTCTAATGTTAGACCAAATGAACACTGCCAGCTGAACAAAAAGAAGGTGCTGGCTTTCCACTTTCCCTATTAAAATCTTTGTAATGTTTTCCACTTTGCCCCCCACCCGAACTTACCCTGGCAAAAAGAACACACAGCAATTGACTGGGCACAAGCCAAACACACATAAATTTCAATATTAATTTGGTCGGCACCTCGGCGCCCCTCCCCAACCTTCCTAATCTCCTACCGCATATCTTCATTATCTGAAAGTGTGCTTTCATCTTAATTCCATTTTCATCCATCAAACGTCAGGGAGGTTTGACCTTGTGTGATCTCAGCAGAGATAGCAAGTTGAGAAGAGAGTGGGCGAGACTGTGTGGTGGAGACGGAGATAGGGAAGCAAAGGGGGAATAGAAAACGAGAGAGAGAGAGAGAGGGGAGCTGGGAGATAAGGGGGCTCAGTTGAGATGATGAACGAGGATGGAGGAAGTGGGGATGGGGGTACATGACAGGAAGGGTATGTGTATGTGTGAAGCCATTTCATTTCTGATAATCCTTATGTTGCACCACCAGAGTTTACTGCATATCTCGTTCAATTCCTTTGCTATCCCACCCCTTCTTTATCCACCCCCTTGACTTGCCTTGGGCTTCTTACCATCCTCTCCCTTCTCAATGCCATGCTATTTATCCTGACATTAGGGTTTAATTACTCATTTGTAGTAATTGTTTCCATAATTGTTTGAATCATAATTGGTCTTTGCTCCTGTTGTCATGAACAGGTGGTGGATGGGACCTGTAAGGGAAGTGTGTTTCATGTGTGTGTGTGTGCGCGCGATGTAATAAGGACATGCCATTGGTGCTAATTTGATCCAAACAAAGAAACGCCACCTGGCGGTACTATCCTCAAAAAATGAGGGAAGTGTTTGGGAAAAGAATGGCTGAGGACACACAGACACACAAGGACACATCACACACCACTTATCCCACATGAATGATACATGCCTGCATGATCATACTCAAATAGAATGCCTCATTAGTGGATAAGCTGGATATGCTCTGTAACCTTCTCCAATCTGTCTCTCTCTGCGCTGTTTTGCCTGTTTGGATGGCAGCCCTGATCCCCTAAATGCAGGTTATCTGTCATCAGTGACTCAGGACGGTAAATAAAGAATCATCTATCAACCCTATTAAAGTCTCATCACTGTTTCAGCCTGATTTCCTTATCTCTGGATCATTTTATTTCCCCTTTATCCTTCACTCTACAGTCTGTCTATGCCTTTTGATCCTATAGCTGCTTTTTTCTTTTTCCGTTATGGTGACATTCATTTACTTACTTTGAGCATTTGGAGGCTTTTAAGTCTACCATCTGGGCTTGCGTGGGACAGGTAGTGAAGGAAGATAAACTGCTGTCTCGAATCTTCAATGACAACCATTCAGCTCTGGCATTTGGCCACTTCGTTGTCATGTTTTTCTGCTGACACGCAGACTCGTGTCCCAACAAGCCACATTAGTAGACCATTGGTCGGACATAGCACTGCCAGTGTGGATGACGTATCCACACATGTGACATCTAAGTTACACCCAGCTAATATCAGAGGTGCAAACCAAAGTTGGTGACACTGGAACTGGCATGACACATGAGGGATGATTTATGCTCACATGTAGACTAGAGACCCTCGAACATGTGTGCTCAGATAGATGTGGTCAGTAAATGGTTTGCAATTTAGTCCTCAAACCAGGAATTGAAGTAAGGAAATGTGATCACAGGATTTTACAGGCTGGCTCTATGTAAGCAACACCATGGTATGGGTTTGGTTGACACTCGTTCCACTTGTGTGAGAGGGCTTGTGTCAGCAGCAGCAGTGGCTCTAACGTGGCGACACAGGAGATGGTCCTATCCATTCCCCATCAGAGGATGTAACATAATTCACAATTGACCGCTGTGTGTTGCTGTGGACATTCACAAAAAAATCTACCACCGCGTAAGTGATCAAGCATCACATATTTGGTTGACAATGACAAGCCATCTTTCCTGAAATAGGAGGCTTTCATTTATTCATATATTATGTCTTTGTTAGCTTTACGCTATCAGTTACATACACTTGCTATGTTAGTCCTCTTTAACCCCAGCAGAGAGAAAATACATTACATTTTAAAGGGTGTTATTTGTCAGTTTGCAGCAGGGGAACCAACAAGAGGGGCCAGTGGGGGCGATGGCCTCCGTATAAATTTGTTACTACCCTGGGCAGACAAATTTTATGCACAATTTGTTGGCTAGCAAAATATCACCTGGACATCATTTTAATGAAACTGGCAGATAGTAGTTACTGGATGTACAGTACATCTACATGAGTAATGTTTGAAGTTAACCTAATTCAAGATGGCCACCACAGCTACAGCTAAGCAACTCTTGCTAACAAAGAAATACTTATACTTCAGTCAAGTTTACATATATTAAGTTAAAACTTTGAGTGTTTATATTAATTTATATATACACTTATTACAAATGAGTAAAGCAGTGACTGTGCTGCTCTTATTTGATAATATTAACTGTAAAGTAAAAAAATAAATGGGGAAGGTCTACATTACAATTCCCTAACAATGCAGTTTATTTCAAATAACTTATATATGACAGCCGCACAAGAAAAATACTGACATTTTGTTGTGTCATTTGGTTTTGGTGTTCCACAATAAGATTAATAGTAGACCCATCAGGCCACCAGTTTGGAAACTTTCTGCAGGTGAACCTGGTTTTAAAGCTAATCTACCCCCATTCTAAACAAATGTCTTTCTTAACCTATGTTATTGCCATTCCATAAATACTTTTAAAAATAATATTAACCTTTCTTTTTTTGGCCTATAGAACAGATCAAAGGTTGGGTTAAGCTTCTGAAGATGTTCCAACATGTCCCAGCCAAATAGTATTTATGTACTAGCAGTGGCCTAATCCACCACTTGAAGTGCAATTAAAAGTTTAGCCTAGACTTTAAGGAAGTAACCATGTGTGATCTTTTTTCAGACTTTTTTTTTTTCCTCCTTTGGGCTTGTCTCTCTGGCTGCATTCATGGGTTGCATGCTAATGGAAAAAAATGTTGGCAGTGGCGCTCTTCCAAAGACATTCCCAACTCCAAAAACAAAAAGAAACTTGAAAAAGTAGGAAGCAAATGAAGAAGACAACAGGGTGGAAATTGATATAATTTTTTTTTCCTTTTAAGGAATATTTCCTTTTGTGCGCTCATTCCAACTCGTTTTTCTGGATCCACTTCAACTTCCACTTCCTTCTTTTCAATCCAAAGTGGTTCTCAAGGCACAAGCTCAAAGGACTTCTCCCTGCAGAGTTCCTCAGATGAACATTTTGCGCCTAGCAACAACTATTTTTTTTTTTATGGCACAACCCCAACCATACAACACTAAAAACATCAGGGAGTTTGCGTTTTGGGTTCCCTACTGTCTTTCTCAGTCTCAAACTCATGAAGTTATGCAACTGTTTTTTGCCATAAAAAGGGAATAAAGAGTCAATAAAACTGAAGAGAATGGCAAGAAAGAAACCCTGAAGGACATGTAATTGATCAGTGTTCTGTCAGACTATAAAACAAGCACATGGCGAGATGGAAGGGTAAAAACCACTCTGACAATTTCAAAGATTGACAAGAGAATGCTAATAGCATCATCAACTCAATGGTACCATGTGTCGTGTTACCCATAATGACTGCACTGTCTGTAATGAAAGTATTTTAAAGAATAGTTAAAGATTATATTATCCAGCGTCGTGCCTTTGTGTATTTTGCGACCTAACACCTTGCCGACATAATTTTAAACTTGAGAATGGAATTCAGATCTTTCTATAGCTCTATTATACACAGATCTCGGCTTCTATTATTGTACCGAGGTGAGGCTGCATTCAAAGTTTGAACAAAGTAAAAAAAAAAAAATGTATACATTTTCAAACTTGGCAGACAAGAAAAATGCATTTCTGTTGAACCTGTTCAACTGGCTAAGTTTTTTTTTAATTTTTTTTTTATCTTTTCTGTTTTTCTTCTTTTCTGCAGGAGTCTTTGGATGTGTTACTTTTGATTCTGCCTTTTTTTTCTTTTCAGTCTGGAAAAATTTGACCCTGCAGAGAAATGTTTAGAGGACAAAGACAAGCAGTGTTGTTGACGAAGATTAGTTAGGATGATTGTTAAGACGCACACCAAAGATTAGTGGGGCCAAAACTATCAGTCAGCCTAAAACATAATACTTGAGACTCCATTGGGCAGACGTTTGGTCTAACAATGTTATGGCAAGTCCTCTTGCCAACATTCCTGCAACTTACTTAACTCTTATCTTCGAAAATGCCTTCCTTGGTTACTCAAGAGGTTCCTAACGCACCTGAAAGACCATTAGTACCCTGTTTTACCATTTGTTTTAGGCTGCTGAGGCTGTACAACATTAGCTTTCTCTTCTATAACATTCAACTTAACGACAGCTTTAGAAAATCCCAAAAGAACCTGAATCCACCTTGATCAGATTCCCCTCAGTTAAAAGTCAGTTCAGCACGAGAGCTTTTGTCTTGTTTAACACCTCAACATCAGTGTATCTCCTGGTTTGTGTATTTCATGGTCCTGAAGTCACAGTAAGTTTTTGTTGCCTCTATGCTTTTCAAGACAGGCGAACGCAATTAGGTGAAACGTATTTAAGATTCCCCCAGTATGCTTGGAATGCCGTGGCTTTTTGACACTTCGTGTTTGTCTCAGGTGCAGTACTAGATCACCGCCTGGTTGCTCATTAAATTTAAAACATGGGTTCCTAATTACTGACAGGCAATTTTGGCAATCATGGCTGGGCTCATGTATGCCCACTCTCCCAGTCTCGCTTTTCTCTTGGCCCTTTTATCTTCCAGTCCATCTTGCTTGCTCAAGTATTTTTCACCATATCCCTCCTATTTCTGTTGGTTGACTGCAATAACACACTGGTCCCTGCAGTTTATGTTTGCTCTCTTTGCCCCGAATACAATCCAGCCACAATTACTTCCTGTGGTTCACCTTAGTGGGTCATTGCCATCTGTCAAAGGTATTTACATTTGAAATCACACACACAGTCTTTCTTAAATAAGTTTTCTATTATCCTTTATTTCATCCAGAGGCTATCTTGAAGGTGGCCGTAATTATAAACCTATACAGCCTTTGAAAAATGGATGAGAAACCGTGGTAAAACATAAACACACTCACCATTGTATGTTCTGTGCATGTGCTATGCATCACATTAATGAGGGGAGTCTGACAGGCTAAATTAAGAGATAATTTGAATCTAACAGCTATAACTAGAGTCATGAGGAGGCTAACTATTTTGTCTGAGCAATATGATACCCGTTTAACATGTAGTGCCGGATAAAAGAAGTGGGGGTTCAAACAGAGAGATGCTGAATGTTTTTATAGGGCTGCAGGGAAATGAAAATCAAATCCAAGAGGTCAGTCATTATTGTCATAAGTGGCATGGTCGTGTTTTTATTGGCTCCAGGTACCCTTGAGTCAGGCGGCCCATGTGTTTCCCCTTTAAATTCCAGGAAATGGGCTGAGCCGAACTTCAGCCACAAACCTGTGGCACATTTTCATTGTTCGTTTTTTTTTTTTTTTGGATGATGAATTTGCTCAGTCACTCGTGGCCATCACAGCTTGATTTTAATCCAAAGGCACACCCTGTAAAAAAGGCACTTCACTGCCAGGATTCTTTTAGGGGATACATTTTCATCTGGCAAAAATAACGAATAGTGGCGCTAACGTGAAATGAAATGCAAATAGTTAAGCCTGGGGAGTCTCAAAAGGCTTGTGGGTGCACAAAAATTTCTAAACCTGAGGCCAAATAAAATACGTTTTATTGGATTAGAATGTTCAAAAATAGAACAGATGCTAATGTATTTGTTTTAGGAAATGACTTGACAGTTGCAATACCTTGTGGATGAGTTGCACACGAAGTCATGACTGGAGGATGGGGAGGAAAACTTAAAGGTACATTTAGTTTTGACTTTAAAGGTATCAAATAATGAGTACACGTTGAGTATTTTGTTATTTATTTTACTCCTAGAACACCAACTCAGACACCGATTACCCCGCAAAAAAACAATTTAGTACTCACTGTATGGGCGACTGGTTGGTGGAGGAAGATTTGCTTTTTATTTCATTTATTTAAAAAGTGTTGGACTGAATGAAGCAAAGGTTGCAGTGCAGACAACGGTGGCTGCAGATTCTAATCCAAAGCCTTCAGCAATTTTTTGCAAACTCTATTTCTAGTCGGCAAACAAATGAGCTTTTTCGCCTCCTTCTCTTCTATCTTGCTCTCCCTCTAGTGAAAATAAGTGGGTGGGGGGGATTCAGGTGACTAAAATCTATTTGCTTATTTCACTTTCTTCCCATCAGCTTCTTTTTTCTTTTTTTCCTCTCCCAAACTCAATTTTCTCACAGTTTGCTGTAAGACTGTTTCTTTTCTCTGCAATTCATTAGGTGACAGTTGTTTTTTTTAATTATTCGTATCATTAAAAAAACTATGCCAAGAACAAGGGCACTCGGATAAATCTGATCTGGAGAAAAAGCCCTATTTGTTTGCTACACAAGCTGTGGGACTTGTTAGCACACCTAACACTTATGGAGTGTTGCAGAGAAATGGAGTAAAACAAGACAAACAAACAAACAAAATGATTTAATATCTTGACAACTCTTTACGTGTTATTACACCTATAGAGAGCAGTTTTTCTCTTGGTCCCAGTTTCTGTTATACAACTAATTTCTGACTAGCCAAGAGAAATCTGCATGAATATTTATACCAATTCATTTGCTGAGTGTTGATTGTAATTACATGGAAACATGATTTATTGCCAAGATTGCTGTGTTAGCCAACCAGCCAGGGAAACAGGACTGGGTAGAAATATTTAAATAAATACAAAATTAACTTGTACACACAAACACACACACACAAACATCAAAATGAAGCGTATTTTCTCAGTGGTTTGAGATAAAGTTAACTGTCAAAAAGAAAAACTTTCAACGTGCTCCTACCTGTGTTTTTTAACACTGCATGGTTAAATACTTTGGTATACTTTGTACATTTTTTATGCTTGTTAAAACATACAATTATATATATATATATATATATATATATATATATATATATATATATGTTTGTTTATTTAAGGATCCCCATTAGTTTATACCGTAGTAGAGACTATTCTTCCTGGGGTCCACACTTAAAACATTGCAATTAAATCAAGTTTTTACAAACATATATACATACATATATATATATATATGTATGTATATATGTATGTATAGTGTGTGTGTGCGTGTTTATTTACTTTGTGAGGACCGTTTTTGAACACATAATGCATTGTGAGTAACAACTGCTCTTTGCAATTACCAAGGCCCGGTCCTCATAAGGTTCAAGTGTTTTTGATGGATTTGGGTTCAGGTTTAGTACTAACATGTGAATTTGAGGATGGGTTCGTTTTTTTTTTAGTTTTTTTTTTTTTTTCATTCAATCTTTATTTAAACAGTTTAGTCCCATTGAACCACGAGGACTCATAGAGACCTGTTTAGGGTAAGGGTCAGAGTTAGGCTATAGAAATAAATGAAAAATGAATGGAAGTCAATGCAAAATCCACATAAAGATATCAAGACAAACCTGTGTGTGTTTTTGTGTATTATTATTCTTATGTATTTGCTGAGGATTATAGACAATGGTGCTTAACAAAGTATATTGGGATGCATCAAATTGGACAATAAAATGGTTACTGTGACAAACGTGTTTTACATTAGTGAGATTGTAGGGGTTAACAGCCCTACCCCTTTTGCTCTAAGAATAACAATACACATTTTTTAAATAATTAAGTGTTTTTAGTTGTGAGATTATTTTTGTTTACTCAGCTCATACTCATGTTTGAAAGGTCTCCTTAAAATGTTTCAGTTTTAAAAACTGGCTAGCTAAATGTCATCCTCTCTTGACAAAAATCTATTCAGGGCACTTTCATTGCCTAGCATGTAAAATGTAGGTGAAGGTCTAAAAAGAATACGGGGACAGGTAAATTAAGTTTCTGCCTAAGAGTCTCAAAATGATGAAAAAACTACCGTGGTCGCCTGCCAACGATTAGCATAATCTGTACATTTGTTGTACAGATGCACTTGATAATCTTTTCCAGACATCATGCTCACCCCGAAAAAACTGCTATCAGAAAAATAACTTGAAAAAAATATATTTATCCACCTCTGACATCCAGTAATAGGGGAAAAGTTATTCATCATGTACCAATTTAAACTGTAGTTTGTGATCACTGAGCCTAACCGATTGACATCTTCACTCAGGAGATCTAGTGAACAAATGTGGGGGGGGGTGACGTTTGTAAAACGTGTTTTCGAGTAATGAACCTCTTCCCTGTGTAATGGCGTATGATGAAACAAGGAAACAGGGATAACAAAGGGAAGAGGAGGGATGAAGGCAGAAGACAATGAGTGTAATTCAAGCCAAGCATAATAATATTTGCAACAACAGAGTAAAGATCTGACAGTGTTGGTATGTAATTAATGAATGGCTATAACAATTTGTTATGCCATTTATTCCTATAATGACTGTGCGTGGTCTTTCATTACTCGCCTCATTCTCCCCTATCATTCCTGTCTGCCATTACCTTTGTACAACATGCTGACAGGAACTTCAGGAACAGCTGAAGCAAAAAGGTTAAGACAGTGAGAAACAGACCTGGGCCTTAATTACTTGCTCCTGTACAACCCCAAACCGGACACTGTTCACTAATGTGCTCAAACAGAACACTTGTACTGACGAGTTCAACCCACATCTCATCTAGCAAAACCTCTTGGGGGTCACACACGTGGTCACATGCTTTTCAGCAGTTGTGCCTATATGCACTCAACCATTACTTTGTGGTTTTGTTCTTTGACTTAAAATCAGATGGCCAGTGGGGCTGAATGGTCATTCCTGTCTATTTAGCTGGCTGGTGCATTCTCTTACTTGGTTGTTGCATTCTGCCTAGTTGGTTCTTTTAGTTGGTTGTTGCATTCTG